>NC_086449.1:220486793-220850126 GCF_028390025.1 Pseudophryne corroboree
ATATTTGCATCAACTCAACAATGAATAAACGGAGAGGACGCCAGCCACGTCCTCTCCCTAACATTTCCAATGCACGAGTGAAAATGGCGGCGACGCGCGGCTGCTTATATAGAATCCGAATCTCGCGAGAATCCGACAGCGGGATGATGACGTTCGGGCGCACTCGGGTTAACCGAGCCATACGGGAGAATCCGAGTATGGCTCGGACCCGTGTAAAAAGAGTGAAGTTCGGGGGGGTTCGGTTTCCGAGAAACCGAACCCGATCATCACTAGTGCTCACACTGCTTAATTGTGGGGACTGGGGAGCAGCTGTATTATATAGCAGGAGTACAGTGCAGAGTTTTGCTGACAGTGACCACCAGTATACGTTGTGTGCCTGAAAAACACTCCATATCTGTGCTCAGTGTGCTGCTTTATTGTGGGGACTGGGGACCACCAGTATAATATTATATAGGAGGAGTACAGTGCAGAGTTTTGCTGACCAGTGACCACCAGTATACGTTGTCTGCCTGAAAAACACTCCATATCTGTGCTGCATTGTAGACAGTATATAGTAGGAGTACAGGGCATAATTTTGCTGACCACCAGTATATAATATATAGGAGTACGGTACAGAAGGCCACTGCTGTACCTACCTCTGTGTCGTCAAGTATACTATCCATCCATACCTGTGGTGCATTTCAGTTTTGCACAGTTTGCTGACCACCAGTATATAATATATAGCATTAAGGTACAGTAGGCCACTGCTGTACCTACCTCTGTGTCGTCAAGTATACTATCCATCCATACCTGTGGTGCATTTCAGTTTTGCACAGTTTGCTGACCACCAGTATATAATATATAGCATTACGGTACAGTAGGCCACTGCTGTACCTACCTCTGTGTCGTCATTAAGTATACTATCCATCTACATTCTATACCTGTGGTGCATTTCAGTTTTGCAGTTTGCTGACACAGTGACCATCAGTATATATAGCAATACGGTACGGAAGGCCACTGCTGTACCTACCTCTGTGTCGTCAAGTATACTATCCATCTACATTCTATACCTGTGGTGCATTTTAGTTTTGCAGTTTGCTGACACAGTGACCACCAGTATATATAGCAGTACGGTACGGAAGGCCACTGCTGTACCTACCTCTGTGTCGTCAAGTATACTATCCATCTAGATTCTATACCTGTGGTGCATTTTAGTTTTGCAGTTTGCTGACACAGTGACCACCAGTATATATAGCAGTACGGTACGGAAGGCCACTGCTGTACCTACCTCTGTGTCGTCAAGTTTACTATCCATCTACATTCTATACCTGTGGTGCATTTTAGTTTTGCAGTTTGCTGACACAGTGACCACCAGTATATATAGCAGTACGGTACGGAAGGCCACTGCTCTACCTACCTCTGTGTCGTCAAGTATACTATCCATCCATACCTGTGGTGCATTTCAGTTGTGCGCAGTATATATAGTAGTAGGCCATTGCTATTGATAGTTACTGGCATATAATTCCACACATTAAAAAATGGAGAACAAAAATGTGGAGGGTAAAATAGGGAAAGATCAAGATCCACTTCCACCTCGTGCTGAAGCTGGTGCCACTAGTCATGGCCGAGATGATGAAATGCCATCAACGTCGTCTGCCAAGGCCGATGCCCAATGTCATAGTAGAGAGCATGTAAAATCCAAAAAACAAAAGTTCAGTAAAATGACCCAAAAATCAAAATTAAAAGCGTCTGAGGAGAAGCGTAAACTTGCCAATATGCCATTTACGACACGGAGTGGCAAGGAACGGCTGAGGCCCTGGCCTATGTTCATGGCTAGTGGTTCAGCTTCACATGAGGATGGAAGCACTCATCCTCTCGCTAGAAAACTGCAGTGCCACTCCTAGATGGGCCAGGTGTTTGTGTCGGCCACTTGGGTCGCTTAACTTAGCCACACAGCTACCTCATTGCGCTTCTTTTTTTCTTTGCATCATGTGCTGTTTGGGGACTATTTTTTTGAAGTGCCATCCTGTCTGACACTGCAGTGCCACTCCTAGATGGGCCAGGTGTTTGTGTCGGCCACTTGTGTCGCTTAGCTCAGTCACACAGCGACCTTGGTGCGCCTCTTTTTTTCTTTGCATCATGTGCTGTTTGTGGACTATTTTTTTGAAGTGCCATGCTGCCTGACACTGCAGTGCCACTCCTAGATGGGCCAGGTGTTTGTGTCGGCTACTTGTGTCGCTTAGCTTAGCCATCCAGCGACCTCGGTGCAAATTTTAGGACTAAAAATAATATTGTGAGGTGTGAGATGTTCAGAATAGACTGGAAATGAGTGTAAATTATGGTTATTGAGGTTAATAATACTATGGGATCAAAATGACCCCCAAATTCTATGATTTAAGCTGTTTTTGAGGGGTTTTTGTTAAAAAAAACCGAATCCAAAACACACCCGAATCCGACAAAAAAATTTCAGGGAGGTTTTGCAAAAACGCATCCGAATCCAAAACACGGCCGCGGAACCGAATCCAAAACCAAAACACAAAACCCGAAAAATGTCCGGTGCACATCACTAATTACAATGCAGTCGGCTGTTGACAGCTAAACAGCATCTCTGTGACATCACAATGCATTCAGCTGCAGGCAGCAAGAAATTACCATTGTGACATCAAAATGCATTCAGCGGCAGGCAGACAGTACCTCTGTGACATCACAATGCATTTAGCTGCAGGCAGAAAGAGAGTACCACTGTGACATCACAATGCATTTGACTTCAGGCAGCTAAAAAGTATATCTGTGACTTTACAATGCATTCAGATGCAGGCAGCTAGAAAGTACCTTTTGTGACATCACAGTGCATTCAGCTGCAGGCAGCTAAAAAGTACCACTGTGACCTCGAAATGAATTCACCAGCAGGCATTTAGAAAGTACCTCTGTGACATCACATTTCATTCAGATGCATGCAGATAGACAGTAACTCTGTAACATTACAATGAATTCAGCTGCAGACAGACTGTACCTCTGTGACACCACAATGCATTCAGCTGCAGGCAGCCAAGTAGTAACTCTGTGACCAGAGCCGGCCCTAACCAATATGATGCCCTAGGCAAGATTTTGGCTGGTGCCCCCTTGCACCGCCGCTAGTTCTGCAGGAGATGCCTGGCATGAGTCAGCTGGCAGCTCTGCTAACGTCGGGCGCCTTTTGTTTATGAAAATGCATATTATTTGCATTACTATATGGCTAGGATGTACAAGCAGCTTCTGCTGATTAAAATGATATGCGGCATGCCTATATTCTGTATGCGACTGCGGCTGTATCTGCATACAAAATGCTACATTACAGTGATTTCCAGGAATACACGCAACATAGCATTTTGTATGCAGATACAGCCACAGTCACAACAGAATATAGGCATGCCGCATATCATTTTAATCAGCAGAAGCTGCTGGTGCCCCTAAGCATTCCAAATGCCCTAGGCATTTGCCTAGTTTGCCTGTGCCTAAGGCCGTCTCTGTCTGTGACATCACAATATATTCAGCTGCTGACAGCTAAAAACTACCTCTGTGACATCACATTGCACTCAGCTGCAGGAAACTAGAAAGTATCTTAATATCACATTGCATTCAGCTGCAATTAGCTGGATAAAACCTTTGAGACTGTATAAGTACCACTGTGGCATAACAATGTATTCAGCTAGAAAGTACCTCTGTGACATCATAATGCATTCAGCTACAGACAGACTGTACCTCTGTTGCATCATAATGCACTCAAATGCAGGCTGCTAGACAGTACATTTCTGACACCAGAATGCATGCAGCTGCAGGCCGCTAGAAAGTACCTCTGTGACACCACAATGCATTCAGCTGCAGGCAGCTAACTAGTAACTCTGTGACATCACAATTCATTTGACTGCAGGCAGCTAAAAAGTATATCTGTGACTTTACAATGCATTCAGATGCAGGCAGCTAGAAAGTACCTTTGTGACATCACAATGCATTCAGCTGCAGGTAGCTAAAAAGTACCACTGTGACCTCGCAATGAATTCACCAGCAGGCATTTAGAAAGTACCACTGTGACATCACATTTCATTCAGCTGCATGCAGATAGACAGTAACTCTGTGACATTACAATGAATTCAGCTGCAGACAGACTGTACCTCTGGGACACCACAATGCATTCAGCTGCAGGCAGCCAACTATTAACTCTGTGACATCACAACGATTCAACTGCAGACAGCTAAAAAGTACCTCTGTGACATCACATTGCATTCAGCTGCAATTAGCTGGACAGAACCTTTGCGACTTTGACATAACAATGTATTCAGCAGCAGGCAGCTAGAAAGTACCTCTGTGACATCATAATGCATTCAGCTACAGACAGATAAACAGTACTTCTGTGACTTAACAATGCATTTAGCTGCAGGCAACAAGAGTCAGACTTACCTCACAATGAAGTCACCAGCAGACACTTAGAATGTACCTCTGTGACATCACATTGCATTCAGCTGCAGAGAGATAGACAGTAACTCTGTGAAATCACAATGAATTCAGCAGCAGACAGACTGTACCTCTGTGACAGCACAATGCACTCAAATGCAGGCTGATAGACAGTACATTTCTGACACCACAATGCATTCAGCTGCAGGCACCTAACTAGTAACTCTATGACATAACAATGAATTCAACTGCAGACAATTTAAAGTACCTCTGTGACATCACTTTGAATTCAGCTGCAGGCAGCTAGAAAGTACCATTGTGACATCACATAGTATTCAGCTGCAGGCAGCTGGACAGAACCTTTGTGACATTATAAGTACCACTGTGACATCGCAATGCATTCAGCTGCAGGCAGCAAGACAGTAACACCTCACAATGATTTCACCAGACGGCACTTAGAATTTACCTCTGTGACATCACATTGCATTTAGCTGCAGGCAGCTAGACAGTATCTCTGTGACATAACAATGAATTCAGCTGCAGACAGACTGTACCTCTGTGACATCACAATGCATTCAGCTGCAGGCAGCTAACTAGTAACTCTTTGACATAACAATACATTCAGCTGCAGGCAGTTAAAAAGTACCTCTGTGACATCACATTGCATTCAGCTGCAGGCACCTAGACAGTACCTCTGTGACACCACAATGCATCCAGCTGCAGGTAGATAAAAAGTACCTATGTGACATCACATTGCATTCAGCTGCAGGCACCTAGACAGTACCTCTGTGACACCACAATGCATCCAGCTGCAGGTAGATAAAAAGTATCTCTATGACATCATATTGCATTCAGCTGCAGGCAGCTAGGTAGCTTCATAAGTACCACTGTGACATAATGAATTCAGATGCCGGAAGCTTAACAGTACCACTGTGACTTTACATTGCATTCAGCTGCAGGCAGCTCGAAATTACCTCTGTGACATCACAATGCATTCAGCTGCAGGCATCTAAAAAGTATAGATGTGCGGCTGGCACTTTTCATGTTTTGCATTTTGGTTTTGGTTCTAATTCCACTTTCATGTTTTGCTTTTGGCTTGTTTTTGCCAAAACCACCCTTTCGTGTTTTGGTTTTGGTTTTGGATCTGGATGATTTTGGGGAAAAAACATAAAAACAGCTAAAATCACAGAATTTGGGGGTAATTTTGCTCCTACGGTGTTATTAGCTTCAATAACATTAATTTCCACCCTTTTCCAGTCTATTCTGAACACCTCACAATATTGTTTTTAGGCCTAAAAGTTGCACTGAGGTGGCTGTATAACCAAGCTAAGCGACACAAGTGTGCGGGACAAACACCTGGCCCATCTAGGAGTGGCACTGCAGTTGCAGACAAGATGGCACTATTCAAAAACTAGTCCCTAAACAGCACATGATGCAAAGAAGAAAAAGAGGTGCACCGAGGCTGCTGTATGACTAAGCCAAGCGACACAAGTGTGCGGCACAAACACCTGGCCCATCTAGGAGTGGCACTGCAGTGTCAGACAGGAGGGCACTTTTCAAAAACTAGGCCCCAAACAGCACCTCATGCAAAGATGTAGAAGAGGTGCAATGAGGTAGCTGTATGACTAAGCCAAGCGACACAAACAATTTCCACTAGAATTATATGTCCAAATCACTGGAATTATACGTCCAAATCACTGGAATTAAATGGCAAAATCACTGGAATTATACTGCAAAATCACTGGAATTATACGTCCAAATCACTGGAATTAAATGGCACATCATGCCAAGAAGTAAAAGAGGGCAATGAGGTAGCTGTATGACTAAGCTAAGTGACACAAGTGTGCGGCACAAACACCTGGTCCATCTAGGGTTGGCACTGCAGTCCCTCAGCACTAATGGTAGATATCGGATGCACGTCTAACACCAGCATAGTTGTTATGACCTCAGTAATTGGCTTTGAAACAGGGTATATATATATACAGCAGTATCACTGGACTGGATTTATACACCAGTACCACTGTAATTATACGGCAAGATCACTGGACTTATATGGCAGGATCACTGGATTTATACAGCAGGATCATTGTAATTATTAGTGATGTGCACCGGAAATATTTCGGGTTTTGTGTTTTGGTTTTGGATTCGGTTCCATGGCCGTGTTTTGGATTCGGACGCGTTTTGTCAAAACCTCCCTGAAAATTTTTTGTCGGATTCAGGTGTGTTTTGGATTCGGGTGTTTTTTTTACAAAAAACCCTCAAAAACTGCTTAAATCATAGAATTTGGGGGTCATTTTGATCCCATAGTATTAATAACCTCAATAACCATAATTTCCACTCATTTCCAGTCTATTCTGAACACCTCACACCTCACAATATTATTTTTAGCCCTAAAATTTGCACCGAGGTCGCTGGATGGCTAAGCTAAGCGACCCAAGTGGCCAACACAAACACCTGGCCCATCTAGGAGTGGCACTGCAGTGTCAGACAGGATGGCAGATTTAAAAAATAGTCCCCAAACAGCACATGATGCAAAGAAAAAAAGAGGTGCAATGAGGTAGCTGTGTGACTAAGCTAAGCGACCCAAGTGGCCGACACAAACACCTGGCCCATCTAGGAGTGGCACTGCAGTGTCAGACAGGATGGCAGATTTAAAAAATAGTCACCAAACAGCACATGATGCAAAGAAAAAAAGAGGTGCAATGAGGTACGGAGGATAACAAGGGCGCAACCGCCGACACAACAGCGGCACAAATGGCGGACAGAACGGTGTCGGCCACCAAGGGTGCAGCGGCAGTGGCAGGCATAGGAAGATCAGAGCCGCCACGCGAGTCGTGCACCCCACGGGAGGTTCGTAAACCTCCCGTTGGGAGCAAGGACCCGGACGAACCCTCACTGTTGGGCATCACGGAACAGCCATCCCGCTGCGAGGAACCTTGCGCAAACTGCCCGCGCCGCGACCTCCTCCTATCCCGAGCATTGCCCTCAGGATGAGAAACCGGAGAGTCGTCACTACTGGAAGGAGGCAGCGCGACATCGGAATGAAAACCGTCCGCAGCAACGTCGGCAGGCGACGACAGGACGCGGGGAAGGTAAGAAAGGTCGGCCTCCGCCGGCGCACGCCACCCCCTGATGGGGTGAGTGACCCCGGGAGTAGCCGCACGGCCACGGGCGGCGGCAGCAGCGCCATTCGCCATCCGAGTCAATCCGGGAGGGGCAGGCGCTACGGGGCCATCCACGACAGGAGAGGCCAGGAGGGTTGCCCCGCCGCGGGCGGACGCAGAACGCCCTCTTCTAACCAGCCCTGCCCTATCTGCAACTGGCAACGGGGGATGTGCAGCAGCAGAGCGGGGGGCGACGCCCCGCTCTGTCAGGGGAGGGCGCAGGCCGGACCTGACCGGCCGAAGGGGAGAGCCGGCCAGATGGGTCAGGCCTCATCTGGGCCCCCCAGCTGGCAGGATGAAAAGCAGCACGCGCGCTGCCTAGACTGCACGTGTCTGGCAGCCGCGCGACCCCCCGCCCGCGCAGTAACCCCAGTAGTGGACTGATATAGCGTCTGAATATCTTGGTGGGTGATGCCCCCCCTGGTGGCAGCAAGCCGCCGATCCGCGAGCCGGGAGCTCCGTCCCGGCCCCACGTGATCGGAGCGGCCGCGGGTAGCGACTAGCGACGGGCTCAGGCACGGCAGAGCCCCGTCCTGGCAAGCCGCCGCGTGCACCCTCTATTCCCCTGCGCTCCTTCCCCCGCCGCGGCTAGCAGCGGGGACGGAGAGCGCACTCACGGGGGAGCACGAGCAGGCGGCCCGAACCTCTCCGGCAGCCGCAGCAGGCATTCCCCGGGCTGGCTGGACATCAGAGGTGTCCAGGACCCGGGCGGGGAGGCCAGCAGTGCGGCTGGGTTGAATTCTGGCGGCCATAGGGGAGGCACAGGGCGCACAGGGAAGAATAGGAAGGGTAAAGAAAGCAAGGAGTAGAGGGAATATAGAAAGGAAAAGAACAGAAGAGAGGGAGTGAAAGAAGTGTAAAGGGAGATTTAAGGAAGTATGAGAGAGTATAAGGATATATGCCAGAGGTTCCCAAACTGTGTGCCGTGGCTCCCTGGGGTGCCTCGGGACACTTGCAGGGGTGCCCTGGGTTGGTGGTCCAGGACCAATTCAAATTATTCATGGTCAAAACCAGTGCTGGTGGCTGCCAGTCATAAAATATGTGGCCAAACAGAAGCAAATCTTGTCCCTCACCACACAACTGACCCTAAGGATGACATATAAATGCAATCTAATTCATGTAATATTTCTTTCTAAATTTCTCAATAAGAAATTTTGGGCCTAGGGGTGCCGTGAAAAAAATTCTGATATTTTAGGGCGCCGTGATTCAAAAAAGTTTGGAAACCACTGATATATGCTATAATAAATGAGTATAGTACTTGCAGTCTCACGAGAAGAGCTGGAAAAGAGGCAGGAAGTACCCGGTCAGCAGCCTATATGCATGACAGGCCAGCCCCTATCCACAATCCAGCCAATCAGCCCCCCGGACCCTCTCTCTACGTTCCTCCCACCACAAAACATTAACCCCTTCCAAGCCAAGATGATGCATAGAGCGGCGCTGCGGAAGCCCAGACGGTGCGCTTATGCTGCTATGGTCACATTATGTTCCCTACGCAGTCTTTCAGCTACAGACAGATAAACAGTACTTCTGTAACTTCACAATGCATTTAGCTGCAGGCAACAAGACAGTGCCACTGTGACCTCACAATGAATTCATCAGCAGGCACTTAGAAAGTATCTCTGTGACATCACATTGCATTCAGCTGCAGGCAGATAGACAGTAACTCTGTGACATCACAATGCACTCAGCAGCAGGCTGCTAGACAGTACATTTCTGACACCACAATGCAGAGCCGGCCCTAACCAATATGATGCCCTAGGCAAGATTTTGGCTGGTGCCCCCTAGCACCACCGCTGGTTCCGCCTCTGACAGTGCACCTCTTTCCCAGCACCATCACCCCTCACCCATAGCAGTCCTTATTTTTGTGTTTGTACCCCCTATATTTTAAATAGGAACAGTTCGCACATTTGGCGCACAGCCCAAAAATTGGTGTGTTTTTGCTGGCAAGGGGCATGGCCACACAATAGTAACCCCAATTACAATTGTGCCACACAGTACTGCAACTTTATTCACATTTGATCATGCGATAGTGTCCATAATTCATATTACATCCCACAGTAGTATTACTTTACCTTATAAACATTACTCCTCACAGTAGAGCCCCTTATTCACATTACATCACACTGAATTGCTCCTTATTCACATTACACCACACCCTATTGCTCTTTAGTCATATTAGACAACACAGTAGTGCCCTTTCTATACGCAGCGCCACATAGTAGAGCACCTTATACACATAATGCCACACATTAGTAATGCATTTATACACATAATTCCACACAGTAATGCCCCTTACACATTATTAATGTCCTTATAAACATAATGCGCCTTACACATTATGACAACATTTATTAATGCCCTTTTACACATAATGTCCCTTACATATATGCCGCACATAATTAATGCCCATATACACATAATGACACACATAGTGCCCCCTACACATTTGCTGCACATTATTAGTGCCCCTATACACATAATGACACACATACAGTAGTACCCTGTTACACATATGCCGCACATTATTAATGCCCTTATACACATAATGACACACATAGTGCCCCTTACACATATGTTGCACATTATTAATGCATTTTACAATGGCACACATAATGCTCCTTACACATATTCCGAACACTACTGCACAACCAACCCACCCACATGCACACAGCACTCACACTGCCACTAACACTCTGCCTCTGCTTGGATACAGATGTGTCCTCAGAAATCTTGCCTCAATGCTAACGTCGGGCGCCTTTTTTTATGAAAATGCATCTTAGTTGCATTGCTATGTGGCTAGGATGCACAAGCATATTCTGCTTATTAAAATGATATGCAGCATGCCTATATATTGTGTGAGACTGTGGCTGTATCTGCATAAGAAATGCTACACACAGAATATAGGCATGCCGCATATCATTTTAATCAGCAGAAGCTGCTGATGCCCCTAGGCATATCAAATGCCCTAGGCAATTGCCTAGTTTGCCTATGCCTATGGCCGGCTCTGCCACAATGCATTCAGCTGCAGGCACCTAGCTAGTAACTCTATGACATAACAGTGTATTCAGCTGCAGACAGCTAAAAAGTACCTCTGTGACATCACATTGTATTCAGCTGCAGGCAGCTGGACACAACCTTTGTGACATTATAAGTACCACTGTGACATCGCAATGCATTCAGCTGCAGACAACAAGACAGTAACACTGTGACCTCACAATGATATCACCAGACGGAACTTAAAAAGTACCTCTGTGACATCACATTGCATTTAGCTGCAGGCAGCTAGACAGTATCTCTGTGACATGACAATTAATTCAGCTGCAGACAAACTGTACCTCTGTGAAATAACAATACATTCAGCTGCAGGCAGCTAAAAAGTACCTCTGTGACATCACATTGCATTCAGCTGCAGGCACCTAGACAGTACCTCTGTGACACCATAATTCATTCAGCTGCAGGCAGATAAAAAGTATCTATATGACATCACATTGCAAACAGCTGCAGGCAGCTAGGTTGCTTCATATGAACCACTGTGACATCATAATGCATTCAGATGCCGGAAGCTTAACAGTACCACTGTGACATTACAATGCATTCAGCTGATGAAAGCTAAACAGCACCTCTGTGACATCAAAATGCATTCAGCTGCAGGCAGCAAGACATTACCATTGTGACATCACAATGCATTCAGCTGCAGGCAGGCAGTACCTCTGTGACATCACAATGCATTTAGCTGCAGGCAGCTACACAGTACCTCTGTGACATCATAATCAATTCAGCTGCTGACAGACTTTACCTCTGTGATATCATAATGCATTCAGCTGCAGGCAGCTAGACAGAACTTCTGTGACTACACTATGGATTCACCTGGAGTCAGCTAAATAGTACGTCTGTGACATCACATTGCATTCAGCTGTGGGCAGATAGACCGTAGCTCTGTGACATCACAATGCATTCAGCTGCAGACAGCCAGTAGATCTGTGACATCACAATGCATTCAGCAGCAGGCAGCTAGAGAGTACCTCTGTGACATCACATTGGATTCAGCTGGAGCCAGTTAGAAAGTACCTCTGATATCACAATGCATTCAGCTGTAGACAGCCAGTACCTCTGTGATATCACAATGCATTCAGCTGCAGGCAGCTAGAGAGTACCTCTGTGACATCACAATGCATTCAGCTGCAGGCAGCTAAAAAGTACCTCTGTGACATCACAATGCATTCAGCTGCATACAGACTGTACCTCTGTGACATCATAATGCAATCAGCTGCAGGCAGCAAGACAGTACCTCTGTGACCTCACAATGGATTCAGCTGGAGCCAGCTAGAAAGTACCTCTGTGACATCACATTGCATTCAGCTGCAGTCGATGCCTCTGTGACATCAATATGCATTAAACAGCAGACTATAGCTCTGTGACATCCAGAGGCGGATTGGCCATAGTGTTTACAGGGAAGTTCCCCGGTGGGCCGACGCACCCGCAGGGCCTGTTTTGTTTGAGGACATGTGGACCTTTTTATAGACATAATGAATAAGATGCAAAATAATTTGCATATATGAAAATTACTTTGCCACTTAGCCTGTGATTGCAGATGATCTAGTGTATGCTCTGTCTGCTTGCTTGGCTGACATATAAGATTGAGTGAATAGTGATTGGGATACGGTTGGAGTAATAAGTAAGAAAATATATCTTTTCTAAAGAATTATATAGTTTCCTAAATTCTGAAGGTGTATCATATAATGTGCTCATAATATTTAATTTTATTTCTTTTTAACTTCCCCATTGATGCTGGACATGCCCACTATCTGGAAAGTCTTGAGGGGAGGGTGCTGCTGCCATGGCCCATGGCTAGACCTTACAACTCTTGTGCTGCCCATGTTGGGCCACTAGTACAAATTTTTCCAGGGCCGCTTTTTGTTCCCAATCCGCCCCTGGAGACATCATAAAGCATTCAGGTGCAGGTAGGTAGACTACCTCTGTGACCTCACAATGGATTCCGCTGGAGCGAGCTAGAAAGTATCTCTGTGACATCAGATTGCATTTAGCTGCAGGCAGCTAATCCATAGCTCTGTGACATCACAATGCTTTAGGCTGAAGACAGCCAGTACCTTTGTGACATCACAATGCATTAAGCTGCAGACAGACTGTAGCTCTGTGAAATCATAATGCATTCAGCTGCAGGCAGCTAGCCAGTACCTCTGTGACCTCACAATGGATTCAGCTGGAGCAAGCTAGAAAGTACCTCTGTTACATCACTTTGCATTCAGCTGCAGACAGGTAAACAGTACCCCTGTGATATCACAATGCATTCAGCTGCAGGCAGCTTAATAGTACCTCTGTGACAACACAATGCATTCAGCTGCAGGCAGCTTACTGGTAACTCTGTGACATCACAATGCATTCAGCTGCAGGCAGCTAGAAAGTACCTCTTTGACATCACTTTGCATTCATCTGCCGGCAGCTAGAAAGTACCTCTGTGACATCACATTGCATTCAACTCTAGGCAGCTAGACAGGACCTCTGTGACATAACAATGAATTCAGCTGTAGATAGACTGTACCTCTGTGACATCACAATGTATTCAGCTGCAGGCTGCTGGACAGTACCTCTGTGACATCACAATGCATTCAGCTGCAGGAAGCTAGACAGTACCTCTGTGACATCACAGTGCATTCAGCTGTAGACAGACAGTACCTTTGTGACACCACAATGCATTCAGCTGTGTTCTGCTAACTAGTAGCTCTGTGACATCACAATGCATTCAGATGCAGGCAGCTAGAAAGTACCTCTGTGACCTCACATTGCATTTAGCTGCAGCAAGCTAGAAAGTACTAGTGATGAGCGCCTGAAATTTTTCGGGTTTTGTGTTTTGGTTTTGGGTTCGGTTCCGCGGCCGTGTTTTGGGTTCGACCGCGTTTTGGCAAAACCTCACCGAATTTTTTTTGTCGGATTCGGGTGTGTTTTGGATTCGGGTGTTTTTTTCAAAAAACCCTAAAAAACAGCTTAAATCATAGAATTTGGGGGTCATTTTGATCCCATATTATTATTAACCTCAAAAACCATAATTTCCACTCATTTTCAGTCTATTCTGAATACCTCACACCTCACAATATTATTTTTAGTCCTAAAATTTGCACCGAGGTCGCTGGATGACTAAGCTAAGCGACCCTAGTGGCCGACACAAACACCTGGCCCATCTAGGAGTGGCACTGCAGTGTCACGCAGGATGTCCCTTCCAAAAAACCCTCCCCAAACAGCACATGACGCAAAGAAAAAAAGAGGCGCAATGAGGTAGCTGTGTGAGTAAGATTAGCGACCCTAGTGGCCGACACAAACACCGGGCCCATTTAGGAGTGGCACTGCAGTGTCACGCAGGATGTCCCTTCCAAAAAACCCTCCCCAAACAGCACATGACGCAAAGAAAAAAAGAGGCGCAATGAGGTAGCTGTGTGAGTAAGATTAGCGACCCTAGTGGCCGACACAAACACCGGGCCCATCTAGGAGTGGCACTGCAGTGTCACGCAGGATGGCCCTTCCAAAAAACACTCCCCAAACAGCACATGACGCAAAGAAAAAAAGAGGCGCAATGAGGTAGCTGTGTGAGTAAGATTAGCGACCCTAGTGGCCGACACAAACACCGGGCCCATCTAGGAGTGGCACTGCAGTGTCACGCAGGATGTCCCTTCCAAAAAACCCTCCCCAAACAGCACATGACGCAAAGAAAAAAAGAGGCGCAATGAGGTAGCTGTGTGAGTAAGATTAGCGACCCTAGTGGCCGACACAAACACCGGGCCCATCTAGGAGTGGCACTGCAGTGTCACGTAGGATGTCCCTTCCAAAAAACCCTCCCCAAACAGCACATGACGCAAAGAAAAAAAGAGGCGCAATGAGGTAGCTGTGTGAGTAAGATTAGCGACCCTAGTGGCCGACACAAACACCGGGCCCATCTAGGAGTGGCACTGCAGTGTCACGCAGGATGTCCCTTCCAAAAAACCCTCCCCAAACAGCACATGACGCAAAGAAAAAAAGAGGCGCAATGAGGTAGCTGTGTGAGTAAGATTAGCGACCCTAGTGGCCGACACAAACACCGGGCCCATCTAGGAGTGGCACTGCAGTGTCACGTAGGATGTCCCTTCCAAAAAACCCTCCCCAACAGCACATGACGCAAAGAAAAAAAGAGGCGCAATGAGGTAGCTGTGTGAGTAAGATTAGCGACCCTAGTGGCCGACACAAACACCGGGCCCATCTAGGAGTGGCACTGCAGTGTCACGCAGGATGTCCCTTCCAAAAAACCCTCCCCAAACAGCACATGACGCAAAGAAAAAAAGAGGCGCAATGAGGTAGCTGTGTGAGTAAGATTAGCGACCCTAGTGGCCGACACAAACACCGGGCCCATCTAGGAGTGGCACTGCAGTGTCACGTAGGATGTCCCTTCCAAAAAACCCTCCCCAAACAGCACATGACGCAAAGAAAAAAAGAGGCGCAATGAGGTAGCTGTGTGAGTAAGATTAGCGACCCTAGTGGCCGACACTAACACCGGGCCCATCTAGGAGTGGCACTGCAGTGTCACGCAGGATGTCCCTTCCAAAAAACCCTCCCCAAACAGCACATGATGCAAAGAAAAATAAAAAAAAAAAGAGGTGCAAGATGGAATTGTCCTTGGGCCCTCCCACCCACCCTTATGTTGTATAAACAAAACAGGACATGCACACTTTAACCAACCCATCATTTCAGTGATAGGGTCTGCCACACGACTGTGACTGATATGACAGGTTGGTTTGGACCCCCCCCAAAAAAGAAGCAATTAATCTCTCCTTGCACAAACTGGCTCTACAGAGGCAAGATGTCCACCTCATCATCATCCTCCGATATATCACCGTGTACATCCCCCTCCTCACAGATTATCAATTCGTCCCCACTGGAATCCACCATCTCAGCTCCCTGTGTACTTTGTGGAGGCAATTGCTGCTGGTCAATGTCTCCGCGGAGGAATTGATTATAATTCATTTTAATGAACATCATCTTCTCCACATTTTCTGGATGTAACCTCGTACGCCGATTGCTGACAAGGTGAGCGGCGGCACTAAACACTCTTTCGGAGTACACACTTGTGGGAGGGCAACTTAGGTAGAATAAAGCCAGTTTGTGCAAGGGCCTCCAAATTGCCTCTTTTTCCTGCCAGTATAAGTATGGACTGTGTGACGTGCCTACTTGGATGCGGTCACTCATATAATCCTCCACCATTCTTTCAATGGTGAGAGAATCATATGCAGTGACAGTAGACGACATGTCCGTAATCGTTGTCAGGTCCTTCAGTCCGGACCAGATGTCAGCATCAGCAGTCGCTCCAGACTGCCCTGCATCACCGCCAGCGGGTGGGCTCGGAATTCTGAGCCTTTTCCTCGCACCCCCAGTTGCGGGAGAATGTGAAGGAGGAGATGTTGACAGGTCGCGTTCCGCTTGACTTGACAATTTTCTCACCAGCAGGTCTTTCAACTAGAGATGAGCGCCTGAAATTTTTCGGGTTTTGTGTTTTGGTTTTGGGTTCGGTTCCGCGGCCGTGTTTTGGGTTCGAACGCGTTTTGGCAAAACCTCTCCGAATTATTTTTGTCGGATTCGGGTGTGTTTTGGATTCGGGTGTTTTTTTCCAAAAACACTAAAAAACAGCTTAAATCATAGAATTTGGGGGTCATTTTGATCCCAAAGTATTATTAACCTCAAAAACCATAATTTACACTCATTTTCAGTCTATTCTGAATACCTCACACCTCACAATATTATTTTTAGTCCTAAAATTTGCACCGAGGTCGCTGTGTGAGTAAGATAAGCGACCCTAGTGGCCGACACAAACACCGGGCCCATCTAGGAGTGGCACTGCAGTGTCACGCAGGATGTCCCTTCCAAAAAACCCTCCCCAAACAGCACATGACGCAAAGAAAAAAAGAGGCGCAATGAGGTAGCTGTGTGAGTAAGATTAGCGACCCTAGTGGCCGACACAAACACCGGGCCCATCTAGGAGTGGCACTGCAGTGTCACGCAGGATGGCCCTTCCAAAAAACCCTCCCCAAACAGCACATGACGCAAAGAAAAAAAGAGGCGCAATGAGGTAGCTGACTGTGTGAGTAAGATTAGCGACCCTAGTGGCCGACACAAACACCGGGCCCATCTAGGAGTGGCACTGCAGTATGTATGTATAAAGAAAGAAAAAAAAAACACGGTTAGGTGGTATATACAATTATGGACGGGCTGCCGAGTGCCGACACAGAGGTAGCCACAGCCGTGAACTACCGCACTGTACTGTGTCTGCTGCTAATATATAGACTGGTTGATAAAGAGATAGTATACTCGTAACTAGTATGTATGTATAAAGAAAGAAAAAAAAAACACGGTTAGGTCACTGGTATATACAATTATGGACGGGCTGCCGAGTGCCGACACAGAGGTAGCCACAGCCGTGAACTACCGCACTGTACACTGGTTGATAAAGAGATAGTAGTATACTCGTAACAACTAGTATGACGACGGTATAAAGAATGAAAAAAAAACCACGGTTAGGTGGTATATAATACAATTATGGTTGGACGGACTGCCTGCCGAGTGCCGACACAGAGGTAGCCACAGCCGTGAACTACCGCACTGTACACTGGTTGATAAAGAGATAGTAGTATACTCGTAACAACTAGTATGACGACGGTATAAAGAATGAAAAAAAAACCACGGTTAGGTGGTATATAATACAATTATGGTTGGACGGACTGCCTGCCGAGTGCCGACACAGAGGTAGCCACAGCCGTGAACTACCGCACTGTACACTGGTTGATAAAGAGATAGTAGTATACTCGTAACAACTAGTATGACGACGGTATAAAGAACGAAAAAAAAACCACGGTTAGGTGGTATATATTATAATACAATTATGGATGGACGGACTGCCTGCCGAGTTCCGACACAGAGGTAGCCACAGCCGTGAACTACCGCACTGTACACTGGTTGATAAAGAGATAGTAGTATACTCGTAACAACTAGTATGACGACGGTATAAAGAACGAAAAAAAAACCACGGTTAGGTGGTATATATTATAATACAATTATGGATGGACGGACTGCCTGCCGAGTTCCGACACAGAGGTAGCCACAGCCGTGAACTACCGCACTGTACACTGGTTGATAAAGAGATAGTAGTATACTCGTAACAACTAGTATGACTGACTATGACGGTATAAAGAATGAAAAAAAAACCACGGTTAGGTGGTATATATTATAATAATACAATTATGGATGGACGGACTGCCTGCCGAGTTCCGACACAGAGGTAGCCACAGCCGTGAACTACCGCACTGTACACTGGTTGATAAAGAGATAGTAGTATACTCGTAACAACTAGTATGACTGACTATGACGGTATAAAGAATGAAAAAAAAACCACGGTTAGGTGGTATATATTATAATACAATTATGGATGGACGGACTGCCTGCCGACTGCCGACACAGAGGTAGCCACAGCCGTGAACTACCGCACTGTACACTGGTTGATAAAGAGATAGTAGTATACTCGTAACAACTAGTATGACACTATGACGGTATAAAGAATGAAAAAAAAACCACGGTTAGGTGGTATATATTATAATACAATTATGGATGGACGGACTGCCTGCCGACTGCCGACACAGAGGTAGCCACAGCCGTGAACTACCGCACTGTACACTGGTTGATAAAGAGATAGTAGTATACTCGTAACAACTAGTATGACTGACTATGACGGTATAAAGAATGAAAAAAAAACCACGGTTAGGTGGTATATATTATAATAATACAATTATGGATGGACGGACTGCCTGCCGAGTTCCGACACAGAGGTAGCCACAGCCGTGAACTACCGCACTGTACACTGGTTGATAAAGAGATAGTAGTATACTCGTAACAACTAGTATGACTATGACGACGGTATAAAGAAAGAAAAAAAAATACCACGGTTAGGTGGTATATAATTATACAATTATGGATGGACGGACTGCCTGCCGAGTGCCGACTGCCGACACAGAGGTAGCCACAGCCGTGAACTACCGCACTGTACTGTGTCTGCTGCTAATATAGACTGGTTGATAAAGAGATAGTATACAACAATATACTACTATACTGGTGGTCAGGCACTGGTCACCACTAGTCACACTGGCAGTGGCACTCCTGCAGCAAAAGTGTGCACTGTTTAATTTTAAATTAATATAATATTATGTACTCCTGGCTCCTGCTATAACAACCTGCAGTGCTCCCCAGTCTCCCCCACAATTATTATAAGCTTTTATACATTGATGTGCAGCACACTGGGCTGAGCTGAGTGCACACAGACTGAGTCACACTGTGTGACTGCTGTGTATCGTTTTTTTCAGGCAGAGAACGGATATAGCAGAGAACGGATATATTAAATAAAAGTTAACTTAACAACAACTGCACTGGTCACTGTGGTAAACTCTGTCTGCACAATCTCTCTCTCTTCTAATCTATTCTAATGGAGAGGACGCCAGCCACGTCCTCTCCCTATCAATCTCAATGCACGTGTGAAAATGGCGGCGACGCGCGGCTCCTTATATAGAATCCGAGTCTCGCGAGAATCCGACAGCGTCATGATGACGTTCGGGCGCGCTCGGGTTAACCGAGCAAGGCGGGAAGATCCGAGTCGCTCGGACCCGTGAAAAAAAAAGTGAAGTTCGTGCGGGTTCGGATTCAAAGAAACCGAACCCGCTCATCTCTACTTTCAACCCCAGCAGACTTGTGTCTGCCGGAAAGAGAGATCCAAGGTAGGCTTTAAATCTAGGATCGAGCACGGTGGCCAAAATGTAGTGCTCTGATTTCAACAGATTGACCACCCGTGAATCCTTGTTAAGCGAATTAAGGGCTCCATCCACAAGTCCCAGATGCCTAGCGGAATCGCTCCGTGTTAGCTCCTCCTTCAATGTCTCCAGCTTCTTCTGCAAAAGCCTGATGAGGGGAATGACCTGACTCAGGCTGGCAGTGTCTGAACTGACTTCACGTGTGGCAAGTTCAAAGGACAGCAGAACCTTGCACAACGTTGAAATCATTCTCCACTGCGCTTGAGACAGGTGCATTCCACCTCCTATATCGTGCTCAATTGTATAGGCTTGAATGGCCTTTTGCTGCTCCTCCAACCTCTGAAGCATATAGAGGGTTGAATTCCACCTCGTTACCACTTCTTGCTTCAGATGATGGCAGGGCAGGTTCAGTAGTTTTTGGTGTTGCTCCAGTCTTCTGTACGTGGTGCCTGTACGCCGAAAGTGTCCCGCAATTCTTCTGGCCACCGACAGCATCTCTTGCACGCCCCTGTCGTTTTTTAAATAATTCTGCACCACCAAATTCAAGGTATGTGCAAAACATGGGACGTGCTGGAATTTGCCCATATTTAATGCACACACAATATTGCTGGCGTTGTCCGATGCCACAAATCCACAGGAGAGTCCAATTGGGGTAAGCCATTCCGCGATGATCTTTCTCAGTTGCCGTAAGAGGTTTCCAGCTGTGGGCGTATTCTGGAAAGCGGTGATACAAAGCGTAGCCTGCCTAGGAAAGAGTTGGCGTTTGCGAGATGCTGCTACTGGTGCCGCCGCTGCTGTTCTTGCGGCGGGAGTCCATACATCTACCCAGTGGGCTGTCACAGTCATATAGTCCTGACCCTGCCCTGCTCCACTTGTCCACATGTCCGTGGTTAAGTGGACATTGGGTACAGCTGCATTTTTTAGGACACTGGTGACTCTTTTTCTGAGGTCTGTGTACATTTTCGGTATCGCCTGCCTAGAGAAATGGAACCTAGATGGTATTTGGTACCGGGGACACAGTACCTCCAACAAGTCTCTAGTTGGCTCTGCAGTAATGATGGATACCGGAACCACGTTTCTCACCACCCAGGATGCCAAGGCCTCAGTTATCCGCTTTGCAGTAGGATGACTGCTGTGATATTTCATCTTCCTCGCAAAGGACTGTTGGACAGTCAATTGCTTGGTGGAAGTAGTAAAAGTGGTCTTACGACTTCCCCTCTGGGATGACCATCGACTCCCAGCAGCAACAACAGCAGCGCCAGCAGCAGTAGGCGTTACACGCAAGGATGCATCGGAGGAATCCCAGGCAGGAGAGGACTCGTCAGAATTGCCAGTGACATGGCCTGCAGGACTATTGGCATTCCTGGGGAAGGAGGAAATTGACACTGAGGGAGTTGGTGGGGTGGTTTGCGTGAGCTTGGTTACAAGAGGAAGGGATTTACTGGTCAGTGGACTGCTTCCGCTGTCACCCAAAGTTTTTGAACTTGTCACTGACTTATTATGAATGCGCTGCAGGTGACGTATAAGGGAGGATGTTCCGAGGTGGTTAACGTCCTTACCCCTACTTATTACAGCTTGACAAAGGGAACACACGGCTTGACACCTGTTGTCCGCATTTCTGTTGAAATACCTCCACACCGAAGAGCTGATTTTTTTGGTATTTTCACCAGGCATGTCAACGGCCATATTCCTCCCACGGACAACAGGTGTCTCCCCGGGTGCCTGACTTAAACAAACCACCTCACCATCAGAATCCTCCTGGTCAATTTCCTCCCCAGCGCCAGCAACACCCATATCCTCCTCATCCTGGTGTACTTCAACACTGACATCTTCAATCTGACTATCAGGAACTGGACTGCGGGTGCTCCTTCCAGCACTTGCAGGGGGCGTGCAAATGGTGGAAGGCGCATGCTCTTCACGTCCAGTGTTGGTAAGGTCAGGCATCGCAACCGACACAATTGGACTCTCCTTGTGGATTTGGGATTTCGAAGAACGCACAGTTCTTTGCGGTGCTGCTGCTTTTGCCAGCTTGAGTCTTTTCATTTTTCTAGCGAGAGGCTGAGTGCCTCCATCCTCATGTGAAGCTGAACCACTAGCCATGAACATAGGCCAGGGCCTCAGCCGTTCCTTGCCACTCCGTGTGGTAAATGGCATATTGGCAAGTTTACGCTTCTCCTCCGACAATTTTATTTTAGGTTTTGGAGTCCTTTTTTTACTGATATTTGGTGTTTTGGATTTGACATGCTCTGTACTATGACATTGGGCATCGGCCTTGGCAGACGACGTTGCTGGCATTTCATCGTCTCGGCCATGACTAGTGGCAGCAGCTTCAGCACAAGGTGGAAGTGGATCTTGATCTTTCCCTAATTTTGGAACCTCAACATTTTTGTTCTCCATATTTTAATAGGCACAACTAAAAGGCACCTCAGGTAAACAATGGAGATGGATGGATACTAGTATACAATTATGGACGGACTGCCGAGTGCCGACACAGAGGTAGCTACAGCCGTGGACTACCGTACTGTACTGTGTCTGCTGCTAATATAGACTGGTTGATAAAGAGATGTAGTAGCATGTATGTATAAAGAAGAAAGAAAAAAAAACCACGGGTAGGTGGTATACAATTATGGACGGACTGCCGAGTGCCGACACAGAGGTAGCTACAGCCGTGGACTACCGTACTGTACTGTGTCTGCTGCTAATATAGACTGGTTGATAAAGAGATGTAGTAGTATGTATGTATAAAGAAGAAAGAAAAAAAAAACACGGGTAGGTGGTATACAATTATGGACGGACTGCCGAGTGCCGACACAGAGGTAGCTACAGCCGTGGACTACCGTACTGTACTGTGTCTGCTGCTAATATAGACTGGTTGATAAAGAGATGTAGTAGTATGTATGTATAAAGAAGAAAGAAAAAAAAACCACGGGTAGGTGGTATACAATTATGGACGGACTGCCGAGTGCCGACACAGAGGTAGCTACAGCCGTGGACTACCGTACTGTACTGTGTCTGCTGCTAATATAGACTGGTTGATAAAGAGATGTAGTAGTATGTATGTATAAAGAAGAAAGAAAAAAAAACCACGGGTAGGTGGTATACAATTATGGACGGACTGCCGAGTGCCGACACAGAGGTAGCTACAGCCGTGGACTACCGTACTGTACTGTGTCTGCTGCTAATATAGACTGGTTGATAAAGAGATGTAGTAGTATGTATGTATAAAGAAGAAAGAAAAAAAAACCACGGGTAGGTGGTATACAATTATGGACGGACTGCCGAGTGCCGACACAGAGGTAGCTACAGCCGTGGACTACCGTACTGTACTGTGTCTGCTGCTAATATAGACTGGTTGATAAAGAGATGTAGTAGTATGTATGTATAAAGAAGAAAGAAAAAAAAAACACGGGTAGGTGGTATACAATTATGGATGGACTGCCGAGTGCCGACACAGAGGTAGCTACAGCCGTGAACTACCGTACTGTGTCTGCTGCGACTGGATGATAAATAATGATATAAAAAATATATATATATCACTACTGCAGCCGGACAGGTATATATTATATAATGACGGACCTGCTGGACACTGTCTGTCAGCAGAATGAGTTTTTTATAGAATTAAAAAAAAAAACACCACACAAGTGAAGTCACACGACGAGTGTTTAACTTTTTCAGGCAATCACAATATAGTATACTACTAACTATACTGGTGGTCAGTGTGGTCAGGTCACTGGTCAGTCACACTGGCAGTGGCACTCCTGCAGCAAAAGTGTGCACTGTTTAATTTTAATAATAATATGTACTCCTGGCTCCTGCTATAACCTATAACTGGCACTGCAGTGCTCCCCAGTCTCCCCCACAATTATAAGCTGTGTGAGCTGAGCACAGTCAGATATATACATAGATGATGCAGCACACTGGGCTGAGCAGTGCACACAGATATGGTATGTGACTGAGTCACTGTGTATCGTTTTTTTCAGGCAGAGAACGGATATATTAAATAAAACTGCACTGTCTGGTGGTCACTGTGGTCAGTCACTAGTAAACTCTGCACTCTCTACAGTTCTACAGTACTCCTAAGCTCCAGTAAATCAGGTCAATCTCTCTCTCTCTCTCTCTTCTAATCTAAATGGAGAGGACGCCAGCCACGTCCTCTCCCTATCAATCTCAATGCACGTGTGAAAATGGCGGCGACGCGCGGCTCCTTATATAGAATCCGAGTTTCGCGAGAATCCGACAGCGTCATGATGACGTTCGGGCGCGCTCGGGTTAACCGAGCAAGGCGGGAAGATCCGAGTCGCTCGGACCCGTGAAAAAAAACATGAAGTTCGGGCGGGTTCGGATTCAGAGAAACCGAACCCGCTCATCTCTAGAAAGTACCTCTGTGCATTCAGCTGTAGACAGGCAGTATCTCTTTGACAACACAATACATTCATCTACAGGCTGTTATACAGTTCCACTGTGACCATACCTCCAAACTCTGTCCTGGAGTTCCTCCCGCAGGTCGTAGTGTCCCACGGTGAGGAGGCAGTTGGGTGGTCCCCACAGTCACTCGCTGCTCTGTGCAGAGCACCAGTGAAAAGATGCTGTGCGCATGCGCACAGAGTCTATTCCTCAGCAGACAGGGACAGGGGGCATGGCCAGCAGCTCACTGAGCCCTGTTCATGCCCTCATAGTGACAAAAATGGGGGGTGTGGCTTGCAATCAAGGTGCTTGCAACAATGGCACTCCCCTAATTGGGGCCACGCCCCTTGTCAGGAAGCTACACCCCCTAACTTTATCCTCGCCCCTTTGGCACGTGAAGATGTCCCTTTTCTAATCACAATGAAGTTGGGAAGTATGCTGTGATATCACAAAACATTCAGCTGCAGGCAGCTAGACAGTACCGTACCTCTGTGAGATCATAATGCATTCAGCTGTAGACAGCTAAACAGTACCACTATGCCATCACAAGGCATTTAGCTGCATCACAATTCATTCATCTGCAAGCAGCTAGACAGTACCATTGTGAAATCACTATGCATTTAGCTGCAGACAAACAGTACTTCTGTGACATCACAATGCATTCAGCTGCAGGCAGCTAGACAGTACCACGGTGAAATCACAATGCATTTAGCTGCAGGCAGGCAGACAGTACCTCTGTGACATCACAATATATTCAGGTGCAGGCAGCTAGACAGTACCACTGTGACATCACAATGCATTCACATACCCTCCAACTGTACCTTTTTAATAGGTACAGTACCTTTGTTTCATGATCTGTACCGATTTTTGGCTCTCCAAACTTCCATTGAAAGTATAGGAAAAGGGGCGTGCACACGCCCCCTTTA
Organism: Pseudophryne corroboree; assembly: GCF_028390025.1. Classification (NCBI taxonomy): domain Eukaryota; kingdom Metazoa; phylum Chordata; class Amphibia; order Anura; family Myobatrachidae; genus Pseudophryne; species Pseudophryne corroboree. Next base: position 220,511,526 of record NC_086449.1, read on the forward strand.
CCCGCGGCCACGCCCCTTTTCCGAATTTGTACCGATTTTTCTGTATAAAATGTTGGAGGGTATGCATTCAGCTGCAGGCAGCTAGACAGCACCAGGAGCGTGTTGGCTCACTTGGAAAATTCCTGGTAGGTTAATATATCTGGGGGGCCTGTTTTGTGTGTTTTCACATAACAGGCACACCACGTTACTCAGTACACTGCATTTCCCCCATTCATTCTGTTATTCCATGTCTGAAATATAGCAACTCTGCCATCCAGTGATGCTGCCATGGCTACACAGTATGTTATACCTCTTGTGCTTATACAAAATTTTACAGGACCACTTTCAGTTACCAATCCCTAAGCCCTGTATCCCCTCACCAATCCACTCTTACCCTGGAGAGAGACTCACCAGTGCAGCTCTGCCCAGTATCCAGACCCGAACACTGCACAACATATACTATGCATCCCTCACACCTCACAAAAAGAGGCTAGCGCAGGGCATGTGAATCCTGGCAAACAGAGCTGTTGCAATGTCCTGTAACTGCCTGCAACAGAGCTGGACCCAGAAGAGCGAGAGCACACTAGCGCCGCACAGTCACTATGTGGTAAATTTATTGAGATGGGATTTCTAGTTAAGAAGGGATGTTGCCCATAGCAACAAATCAGATTCTACTTCTCATTTATCTAGCACCTTCTGGAAGATATTACCTGGAATCTGATTGGTTGTTATGGGCAACATCCCATCTTAAATAGAACTCCCATTTTAGTAAATGTACCTCTATGTTTGAGAGACTCCTGTCACTCAGAGGCTTTGCCCACACCGCCTACAGCTTGCTGCCGCATTTGGAAAAGACTGCTCACATCCCTGCCGGGCACTGAGCGGCATATCCTTGGGACCCCTCTGATCCTTAGGTCCTGGTGCAGGTGCCCCTTTTAACCCCTCCTGTCGCCGGTCCTGGCTGGAATCCACCATTACAGAAGTCTCTGTACTTTGATGTATTTGCCTTTAATTTCTCGTGGAAATTGTAGTTCATTTTTATGAACATCATATTTTACACATTTTGAGGAAGTAAAATAATCCTCTACGATTCTCTGGATTGTGAACATATCAGATTGAGTTATGGTAGAGGTGTCACAAATTATAGCCAATTTTTTTAGGCCTGACCAGATGTCAAAGTTATGCAACAATATATATATATATATATATATATATATATATACGGTATATGTATATATATATATATATATATATATATATATATTAGTGATGAGCGGGTTCGGTTTCTCGGAAACCGAACCCCCCCCGAACTTCACCCATTTTACACGGGTCCGAGCCATACTCGGATTCTCCCGTATGGCTCGGTTAACCCGAGTGCGCCTGAACGTCATCATCCCACTGTCGGATTCTCGCGAGATTCGGATTCTATATAAGCAGCGTCGCCGCCATTTTCACTCATGCATTGTAAAATGTTAGGGAGAGGACGTGGCTGGCGTACTCTCCGTTATTGTTGAACTTGATTGTGCACTATTGCTTAATTGTGGGGAGGGCTGGGGAGCAGCTGTATAATATAGGAGGAGTACAGTGCAGAGTTTTGCTGATAAGTGACCACCAGTTTTATCCGTTCTCTGCCTGAAAAAAACGCTCCATATCTGTGCTCAGTGTGCTGCATATATCTGTGCTCACACTGCTTAATTGTGGGGACTGGGGAGCAGCTGTATTATATAGCAGGAGTACAGTGCAGAGTTTTGCTGACAGTGACCACCAGTATACGTTGTCTGCCTGAAAAACACTCCATATCTGTGCTCAGTGTGCTGCTTTATTGTGGGGACTGGGGACCACCAGTATAATATTATATAGGAGGAGTACAGTGCAGAGTTTTGCTGACCAGTGACCACCAGTATATAATAAATAGCATTACAGTACAGTAGGCCACTGCTGTACCTACCTCTGTGTCGTCATTAAGTATACTATCCATCTACATTCTATACCTGTGGTGCATTTCAGTTGTGCAGTTTGCTGACACAGTGACCACCAGTATATATAGCAGTACGGTACGGAAGGCCACTGCTGTACCTACCTCTGTGTCGTCATTAAGTATACTATCCATCTACATTCTATACCTGTGGTGCATTTTAGTTTTGCAGTTTGCTGACACAGTGACCACCAGTATACTATATATAGCAGTACGGAAGGCCACTGCTGTACCTACCTCTGTGTCGTCATTAAGTATACTATCCATCTAGATTCTATACCTGTGGTGCATTTCAGTTGTGCAGTTTGCTGACAGTGACCACCAGTATATATAGCAGTACGGTACGGAAGGCCACTGCTGTACCTACCTCTGTGTCGTCATTAAGTATACTATCCATCTACATTCTATACCTGTGGTGCATTTTAGTTTTGCAGTTTGCTGACACAGTGACCACCAGTATACTATATATAGCAGTACGGAAGGCCACTGCTGTACCTACCTCTGTGTCGTCATTAAGTATACTATCCATCTACATTCTATACCTGTGGTGCATTTTAGTTTTGCAGATTGCTGACAGTGACCACCAGTATATATAGCAGTACGGTACTGAAGGCCACTGCTCTACCTACCTCTGTGTCGTCAAGTATACTATCCATCCATACCTGTGGTGCATTTCAGTTGTGCGCAGTATATATAGTAGTAGGCCATTGCTATTGATAGTTACTGGCATATAATTCCACACATTAAAAAATGGAGAACAAAAATGTGGAGGTTAAAATAGGGAAAGATCAAGATCCACTTCCACCTCGTGCTGAAGCTTCTGCCACTAGTCTTGGCCGAGACGATGAAATGCCATCAACGTCGTCTGCCAAGGCCGATGCCCAATGTCATAGTAGAGAGCATGTAAAATCCAAAAAACAAAAGTTCAGTAAAATGACCCAAAAATCAAAATTAAAAGCGTCTGATGAGAAGCGTAAACTTGCCAATATGCCATTTACGACACGGAGTGGCAAGGAACGGCTGAGGCCCTGGCCTATGTTCATGGCTAGTGGTTCAGCTTCACATGAGGATGGAAGCACTCATCCTCTCGCTAGAAAAATGAAAAGACTTAAGCTGGCAAAAGCACAGCAAAGAACTGTGCGTTCTTCTAAATCACAAATCCCCAAGGAGAGTCCAATTGTGTCGGTTGTGATGCCTGACCTTCCCAACACTGGACGGGAAGAGCTTGCGCCTTCCACCATTTGCACGCCCCCTGCAAGTGCTGGAAGGAGCACCCGCAGTTCAGTTCCTGATAGTCAAATTGAAGATGTCACTGTTCAAGTGCACCAGGATGAGGATATGGGTGTTGCTGGCGCTGGGGAGGAAATTGACAAGGAGGATTCTGATGGTGAGGTGGTTTGTTTAAGTCAGGCACCCGGGGAGACACCTGTTGTCCGTGGGACGAATATGGCCATTGACATGCCTGGTCAAAATACAAAAAAAATCAGCTCTTCGGTGTGGAATTATTTCAACAGAAATGCGGACAACAGGTGTCAAGCCGTGTGTTGCCTTTGTCAAGCTGTAATAAGTAGGGGTAAGGACGTTAACCACCTCGGAACATACTCCCTTATACGTCACCTGCAGCGCATTCATCATAAGTCAGTGACAAGTTCAAAAACTTTGGGTGACAGCGGAAGCAGTCCACTGACCACTAAATCCCTTCCTCTTGTAACCAAGCTCCTGCAAACCACACCACCAACTCCCTCAGTGTCAATTTCCTCCTTACCCAGGAAAGCCAATAGTCCTGCAGGCCATGTCACTGGCAAGTCTGACGAGTCCTCTCCTGCCTGGGATTCCTCCGATGCATCCTTGAGTGTAACGCCTACTGCTGCTGGCACTGCTGTTGTAGCTGCTGGGAGTCGACCGTCATCCCAGAGGGGAAGTCGGAAGACCACTGGTACTACTTCCAGTAAGCAATTGACTGTCCAACAGTCCTTTGCGAGGAAGATGAAATATCACAGCAGTCATCCTGCTGCAAAGCAGATAACTCAGGCCTTGGCAGCCTGGGCGGTGAGAAACGTGGTTCCGGTATCCACCGTTAATTCAGAGCCAACTAGAGACTTGATTGAGGTACTGTGTCCCCGGTACCAAATACCATCTAGGTTCCATTTCTCTAGGCAGGCAATACCGAAAATGTACACAGACCTCAGAAAAAGACTCACCAGTGTCCTAAAAAATGCAGTTGTACCCAATGTCCACTTAACCACGGACATGTGGACAAGTGGAGCAGGGCAGACTCAGGACTATATGACTGTGACAGCCCACTGGGTAGATGTATTGCCTCCCGCCGCAAGAACAGCAGCGGCGGCACCAGTAGCAGCATCTCGCAAATGCCAACTCGTTCCTAGGCAGGCTACGCTTTGTATCACCGCTTTCCAGAAGAGGCACACAGCTGACAACCTCTTACGGAAACTGAGGAACATCATCGCAGAATGGCTTACCCCAATTGGACTCTCCTGGGGATTTGTGACATCGGACAACGCCAGCAATATTGTGCGTGCATTACATCTGGGCAAATTCCAGCACGTCCCATGTTTTGCACATACATTGAATTTGGTGGTGCAGAATTATTTAAAAAACAACAGGAGCGTGCAAGAGATGCTGTCAGTGGCCCGAAGAATTGCGGGCCACTTTCGGCATTCAGCCACCGCGTACAGAAGACTGGAGCACCACCAAACATTCCTGAACCTGCCCTGCCATAATCTGAAGCAAGAGGTAACGAGGTGGAATTCAACCCTCTATATGCTTCAGAGGATGGAGGAGCAGCAAAAGGCCATTCAAGCATATACATCTGCCCACGATATAGGCAAAGGAGGGGGAATGCACCTGACTCAAGCGCAGTGGAGAATGATTTCAATGTTGTGCAAGGTTCTGCAACCCTTTGAACTTGCCACACGTGAAGTCAGTTCAGACACTGCCAGCCTGAGTCAGGTCATTCCCCTCATCAGGCTTTTGCAGAAGAAGCTGGAGACATTGAAGGAGGAGCTAAAACAGAGCGATTCCGCTAGGCATGTGGGACTTGTGGATGGAGCCCTTAATTCGCTTAACCAGGATTCACGGGTGGTCAATCTGTTGAAATCAGAGCACTACATTTTGGCCACCGTGCTCGAGCCTAGATTTAAAACCTACGTTGTATCTCTCTTTCCGGCAGACACAAGTCTGCAGAGGTTCAAAGACCTGCTGGTAAGAAAATTGTCAAGTCAAGCGGAATGTGACCCGTCAACATCTCCTCCTTCACATTCTCCCGCAACTGGGGGTGCGAGGAAAAGGCTAAGAATTCCGAGCCCACCCGCTGGCGGTGATGTAGGGCAGTCTGGAGCGAGTGCTGACATCTGGTCCGGACTGAAGGACCTGCCAACGATTACTGACATGTCGTCTACTGTCACTTCATATGATTCTCTCACCATTGAAAGAATGGTGGAGGATTATATGAGTGACCGCATCCAAGTAGGCACGTCAGACAGTTCGTACGTATACTGGCAGGAAAAAGAGGCAATTTGGAGGCCCTTGCACAAACTGGCTTTATTCTACCTAAGTTGCCCTCCCTCCAGTGTGTACTCCAAAGAGTGTTTAGTGCAGCCGCTCACCTTGTCAGCAATCGGCGTACGAGGTTACTTCCAGAAAATGTGGAGAAGATGATGTTCATCAAAATGAATTATAATCAATTCCTCCGTGGAGACATTCACCAGCAGCAATTGCCTCCACAAAGTACACATGGACCTGAGATGGTGGATTCCAGTGGGGACGAATTAATAATCTGTGAGGAGGGGGATGTACACAGTGAAAGGGGTGAGGAATCGGAGGATGATGATGAGGTGGACATCTTGCCTCTGTAGAGCCAGTTTGTGCAAGGAGAGATTGATTGCTTCTTTTTTTGGTGGGGGCCCAAACCAACCAGTCATTTCAGTCACAGTCGTGTGGCAGACCCTGTCGCTGAAATGATGGGTTCGTTAAAGTGTGCATGTCCTGTTTGGGAGGGCCCAAGGACAATTCCATATTGCTCCTCTTTTTTCTTTAATTTTTCTTTGCATCATGTGCTGTTTGGGGACAATTTTTTTGAAGTGCCATCCTGCCTGACACTGCAGTGCCACTCCTAGATGGACCAGGTGTTTGTGTCGGCCACTTGTGTCGCTTAGCTTAGTCACACAGCGACCTTGGTGCGCCTCTTTTTTTCTTTGCATCATGTGCTGTTTGGGGACAATTTTTTTGAAGTGCCATCCTGCCTGACACTGCAGTGCCACTCCTAGATGGGCCAGGTGTTTGTGTCGGCCACTTGCGTCGCTTAACTTAGTCACAGAGCGACCTTGGTGCGCCTCTTTTTTTCTTTGCATCATGTGCTGTTTGGGGACTATTTTTTTGAAGTGCCATCCTGCCTGACACTGCAGTGCCACTCCTTGATGGGCCAGGTGTTTGTGTCGGCCACTTGTGTCGCTTAGCTTAGCCATCCAGCGACCTCGGTGCAAATTTTAGGACTAAAAATAATATTGTGAGGTGTGAGGTGTTCAGAATAGACTGGAAATGAATGGAAATTATGGTTATTGAGGTTAATAAAACTATGGGATCAAAATGACCCCCAAATTCTATGATTTAAGCAGTTTTTTAGGGTTTTTTGTAAAAAAACACCCGAATCTAAAACACACCCGAATCCGACAAAAAATTTTCGGTGAGGTTTTGCCAAAATGCGTCCGAATCCAAAACACGGCCATGGAACCGAATCCAAAACCAAAACACAAAACCCGAAAAATGTCCGGTGCACATCACTAATATATATATACACTGCTCAAAAAAATAAAGGGAACACTTAAACAACACAATGTAACTCCAAGTCAATCACACTTCTGTGAAATCAAACTGTCCACTTAGGAAGCAACACTGATTGACAATCAATTTCACATGCTGTTGTGCAAATGGAATAGACAACAGGTGGAAATTATAGGCAATTAGCAAGACACCCCCAATAAAGGAGTTGTTCTGCAGGTGGTGACCACAGACCACTTCTCAGCTCCTATACTTTCTGGCTGATGTTTTGGTCACTTTTGAAAGCTGGCAGCGCTTTCACTCTAGTGGTAGCATGAGACGGAGTCTACAACCCACACAAGTGGCTCAGGTAGTGCAGCTCATCCAGGATGGCACATCAATGCGAGCTGTGGCAAGAAGGTTTGCTGTGTCTGTCAGCGTAGTGTCCAGAGCATGGAGGCCCTACCAGGAGACAGGCCAGTAAATCAGGAGACATGGAGGAGGCCGTAGGAGGGCAACAACCCAGCAGCAGGACCGCTACCTCCGCCTTTGTGCAAGGAGGAACAGTAGGAGCACTGCCAGAGCCCTGCAAAATGACCTCCAGCAAGCCACAAATGTGCATGTGTCTACTCAAACGATCAGAAACAGACTCCATGAGGGTGGTATGAGGGCCCGACGTCCACAGGTGGGGGTTGTGCTTACAGCCCAACACCGTGCAGGACGTTTGGCATTTGACAGAGAACACCAAGATTGGCAAATTCGCCACTGGCGCCCTGTGCTCTTCACAGATGAAAGCAGGTTCTCACTGAGCACATGTGACAGACGTGACAGAGTCTGGAGATGCCAAGGAGAATGTTCTGCTGCCTGCAACATCCTCCAGCATGACCGGTTTGGCAGTGGGTCAGTAATGGTGTGGGGTAACATTTCTTTGGGGGGCCACACAGCCCTCCATGTGCTCGCCAGAGGTAGCCTGACTGCCATTAGGTACCGAGATGAGATCCTCAGACCCCTTGTGAGACCATATGCTGGTGCGGTTAGCCCTGGGTTCCTCCTTATGCTAGACCTCATGTGGCTGGGGTGTGTCAGCAGTTCCTGCAAGACGAAGGCATTGATGCTATGGACTGGCCCACCCGTTCCCCAGACCTGAATCCAATTGAGCACATCTGGGACATCATGTCTCGCTCCATCCACCAATGCCACGTTGCACCACAGACTCTCCAGGAGTTTGCGGATGCTTTAGTCCAGGTCTGGGAGGAGATCCCTCAGGAGACCATCTGCCACCTCATCAGGAGCATGCCCAGGCATTGTAGGGAGGTCATACAGGCACGTGGAGGCCACACACACTACTGAGCCGCATTTTTACTTGTTTTAAGGACATTACATCAAAGTTGGATCAGCCTGTAGTGTGTTTTTCCACTTTAATTTTGAGGGTGGCTCCAAATCCAGACCTCCATGGGTTAATAAATTTGATTTCCATTGATAATTTTTGTGTGATTTTGTTGTCAGCACATTCAACTATGTAATGAACAAAGTATTTAATAAGAATATTTCATTCATTCAGATCTAGGATGTGTTATTTTAGTGTTCCCTTTATTTTTTTGAGCAGTATATATATATATATATATATATATATATATTAGAGATGAGCGGGTTCGGTTCCCTGAGGACCAAACCCCCCCGAACATCCCGTACCAAGCCCGGATCTGAGTCCGGCTCGGGACTTCCCGCCAGACACGGAAACCAGAATGAGGCAAAACGTCATCGTCCCGCTGTCGGATTCTCGCAGGTTTTGGATCCCATATAAACAGCGGCGCGTCGCCAACATTTGCACTCCGGACTTGGAGAGTGAGGGAGACAGACCTCTGTCTCTCTCTTTGGGTGGTGGCATTGGGTGAGGTTAGTGTGTGCTCTGTAGGGGTGCTGCTGCAGTCACTGTGCTGTGCCTGTGCTGTGTTGGCTGTCTTGGCTGTCACTGGTGTTTCATTTGCTGTTACGGCCAGGTGCTGCAGCTGTACATGGGTGTTGCTGTCCTGGCTGTCACTGTGTTGTACAGGGTGCAGGGGCACTGTCCTTCTCCTGTATGCTGTAAAATATAAGAGTGCTGCTGGCCCTGTATGTTGTAAAAATTCAAAAGTGCTGTTTTTAATAATTAAAAGCATACTGCTCCTGTAAGCTGTAAAATATAGGGATGCTGGTGTTCAAATAATATTACACTTTATGCTATAAAAATTCAGGGGTGCAGTTGTTAAAAATTAAAACCACACTGCTGCTGATTGCTGTAAAATGTAGGGGTGCTGCTGGCCCTGTATGTTGTAAAAATTCAGGGGTGCAGTTGTTAAAAATTGAAAGCACACTGCTCCAGTATGCTGTAAAATAATGGGGTGCTGCTGGTCCTGTATGTTGTAAAAATTCAGAGGTGCAGTTGTAAAAATGAAAAGCACACTGCTCCTGTATGCTGTAAAATATATTGGTGCTACTAGCGCTGTATGTTGTTAAAATTCAGGGGTGCAGTTGTTAAAAATTAAAAGCACACTGCTGTATGCTGTAAAATATAGGGGTGTTGATGTTCAAATAACATTACACTGACCTTGTATGCTATAAAAAAATTCAGGGGTGAAGTTGTTAAAAATTAAAAGCACACTGCTGTATGCTTTAAAATAAAGGGGTGTTGCTGTTCAAATAACATTACACTGGCACTGTATGCTATAAAAATTCAGGGGTGCAGTTGTTAAAAATTAAAAGCACCCTGCTGTATGCTGTAAAATATAGGGGTGTTGCTGTTCAAATAGCATTACACTGGCCCTGTATGCTATAAAAATTTAGGGATGCAGCTAAAATCAATGTACACTGGCACTGTCTTGTATGCTGTAATAATTCTAGGGTGAAATGAAAATCAATGTACACTCGCCCTGTCTTGTATGCTGTAATAATTATAGGGTGCAGTGAAAAAATCTATGTACACTGGCCCTTTCTTGTATGCGGTAATAATTCTAGGGTGCAGTAAAAATCAATGTACACTCGCCCATTCTTGTATGCTGTAATAATTCTAGGGTGCAGTGAAAATTAATGTACACTGGCCCTGTCTTGTGTGCTGTAAAATTACTGGGGTGTTGTGAAAATACAGCGGTGCTGGCACTGTCTGCAGTTGATATGTCTAGGCCTGACCTTCACAACACTGTATGGGAAGAGGAGGCTCCTTCTTCCATTTGCACTCCCTCTGCAAGTGCTGGGAGGAGCACCGCCCGTTCAGTTGCTGATATTGAGATTGAGGATGTCACTGTAGAAGTACACCAGGATGAGGAGAATATGGGTGTAGCTAGCGCTGTGGAGGTATTTGACGATGAGGATTCTGATGGTGATGTGGTTTGTTTGAATAAAACACCAGGGGAGACAGTTGTTGGCTATGGGATGAAATAGCCCATTGTCATGCCTGGGCAAAATACCAAAAAAGCCACCTCTTCAGTGTGGAATTATTTCTCCACAATTCTGGACAACAGGTATTAAGCCATCTGTTGCCTTTGTCAATCCATAATAAGTAGGGGTAAGGACGTTAACACCTAGGAATATCCTCCCTTATACGTCACCTGCAGAGCATTCATCATAAGTCTTTGTCAAGTTCAGAAACTTTGGGTAATAGCATAAGATGTCCACTGACAAACCAATTATGTGGTTTGTTTGAATATTATTTCTCTGTGAGGATGAGGATGTAAACACTGAAGGGGGGGATCTGAGGATGAGGACGACATCTTGCCACTGTAGAGCCAGTTTGTGCATGGAGAGATTAATTGCTTCTTTTTTGGTGGGAACCCAAACAAACCAATTATTTCAGACACAGTCATGTGGCAGACCCTGTCGCTGAAATGATTGGTTTGTTAAAATGTGCATGTCCTGTTTATACAACATAAGGGTGGGTGGGGGGTGGGTGGGCCCAAGGTCAATTCCATCTTGCACCTCTTTGCTTTGCCACGTCATTCCAGGGGTGCTGCCCTACATGGGGTGCTGCCCCTCTGCCCTATCAGTCCAGAGGTGCTGCCCCATTGCCGTTTAAGTCCAGGGGTGCTGTTGCCTCTCGCGCTGTGCTGTGTAATTCTCCAGGGGTGCTGCATATTATTTATTTATTACTAGTTATTGCTCTAGCGCACACATATGCCTATTCTGTATAAATCCAGGGGTGCTGCTGTACTTGATCCTAGGTTTAAATGAAAGCCTAGAGCAGATATGAAACAAGTTTCAACATCACAAACAGATTTGTGAAAACTAGCCGCAAAGGTGGAAATGGAAATTACTGAAGTGTTTTTAATAAAGTGGGGAGACACCACATTAGTGGCCAAAGTCAGTGTGGCTCAGAAGAGACTAAATCATAATCCAGAGCAATTGCCAGAGAGGTAAACGTGGTGTTTTCTGCTGGAGCATTAGAGAGAGTTACTTCTCAATTATTTCATGTTATGGACTCACTCAAATGAATGGCTCCAATTAGTCAACCTTAATTTTGATTTATTATTGATGTTCCACATTTTGGGATTATTTATTTAGAAGATGTGCATTTGTTGTACAGGGATCTTCTTTTCCTAAGGGCTGCATAGGGTTATCACAAGACCTCGTGGTGTTAGAAGAAGAGTTTCAGTGATCTTGCATTGCATCAGCTTTCCATTGCACTGAAGCACTAGATGGGCCAGGAGCTCCTGTGAGGCACAAACAGTTACTGAATAAGGCCCAGTATGTAGTCTCATGGTGGCTTACAGCCAGGAAGATGTCTGGCTTGCCAGGCTGAGGCATGCTGTGGGCACGGAGGTTAGCATTTCCTCCCACAGTCCTACTTATAGTATAAAATGAGTTTGAACTGTAGAGTGGTAAGCTCCACTAGGACAGGGGCTCAATAACAAAAAAATGTACTGCACAGTTGTGCTTAGTACGTAATATAAATAAAATAAACAAGACACACAGGTATTCTCACATGCGTGTAACTGGAACACACAGGTATGCTCACATGCGTGTAACTGGGAGCTGTGAAAAACAAAAATAAGGCATCTGCCACAAAATATGTAAATAAAAATGCAATATAAAAATGGAAAAAAAATAAACCCACAAGATTTTCACAAAATAAGTCTCCAGACAACGTGAAGGGGAAAATATCCAATCTTGATCCTGTGGTATACACCAGTTTATTTGCATCCCAGCATTAAATCTGAGATTATCTTAATCCCTGAAAATGGAGGAGGCTTTGGCCCCTAGTTTTTCAGTATGTCCAGTAATGTGGTAATTAATAATTAAATATTTGCTTGGTTGAAGTCCTTTCTGTTCCATACCAATATAGGAGTGGAGGTGAAAGCCTGTGTGTTGTTCCTGATTGCATGTGCCTCTCTAATTTTTAATCACCCTCTTGACACTGTCCGCTTCCTCTTACCTCTTCTCATAATGTAAAAAGTCATCAAATATGGAGGTGGTATGTTTGTAGCTATCTATGATTCTGAGAACTTGGCGAGATTTGTCGAGGTTGACCACCTGTCACTGAAATGATGGGATTATTAAACTGTGCATGTCCTGTTTATACAACCTAAGGGTGGGTGGGAGGGCCCAAGACAATTCCATCTTGCACCTCTTTTTTTTTCTTTGCATTATGTGCTCTTTGGGACCTAGTTTTTAAAAAAGCCATCCTGTCTGCCACTGCAGTGCCAATCCTAGATGAGCCAGGTGTTTGTGCCGCTCACTTGTGTCACTTAGCTTAGTCATCCAGCTACCTCGGTGCAACCTTTCAGACTAAAAACAATATTGTGAGGTGTCAGGCGTTCAGAATAGACTGGAAATGAGTGGAAATGAATGTTATTGACGTTAGTAATACTGTAGGATAAAATTACCCCCAATTTCTGTGATTTTAGCTGTTTTTATGTTGTTGTTTTTTAAATCATCTAGAACCAAAACCTAAACCAAACCCGAAATGGTGGTTTATGCAAAACCAATCCAGATCCAAAACACAAGCGGGGATCCATATCCAAAACCAGAACACAAAACCCGAAACGTGTCCGCCGCACATCATCTCTAATAGATAGATAGATAGATAGATAGATAGATAGATAGATAGATAGATAGATAGATAGATAGATAGATAGATAGATAGATTGTTGTATAATTTTGACATCTGGTCTATATATTTGATTTTTGTTTTTTTAACTGGATGCTTGGCTCACACTGGGCTTACGTAAAGTGAACAAAGTGCACTGGGATACAGAGCGTACAGAACAGTACAAACAATTGATACAACAATATATTTATTTATTTATTTAGTTATTTTTTAACTAGCAGCTCGGCTCACACTGTATGGAGTCACAGGTCTTACGTGAAGTGAACAAAATGCACTGCAGTACAGAGCGTATTTGGGTATAGAGTGCCGAACAGTAAAAACAAAAAATATATATATATTTTTTTTAACTGTTTTCTTTTCTTGTATGTATGTAAAGTGAACAAAGAACACTGGGGTACAGCAAACTGAGGTGCATTGCGCATAACTGTACAAACAAATGATACAATCTCCTTACTTTTTTTACTTTTTATTACTTTTTTATTTTTTAAAAACTTTTTTTTGCAACTGACAAAACACACTAGTGCTTATATGTGAGGGTGGGGTATGTCCTGCGGAGTCAGTGCAGCACCACTGTGTGATAGAATTAGACTGGGGACTGAACACAGATTGTGGATGGACACAGCACAGCACTTGTGGATGAACACAGCTCAACCTCTTAATGGAAACAGCACAGCCACTTCTGGATGGACATAGCACAGCCACTTTAGATGGACACAGCACAGCCACTTGTATGGCATCTGGACACACAGCACAGCCAGTTGTATGGAGCCTGGACATACAGCACCACCACTTGTATGAAGCCTGGACACACAGCGCAACCACTTGTCGGGATCCTAGACACATAGCACAGTCACTTGTCTGGAGTCTGGTCACAGTACAGCCACTTTTTATGGAGTCACTCTCACTCTGGACACAGCACAGCCACTTATAGAGTCTGAGGTCTGGACACAGGGACGTGAATCAGCAGTGCCCAGTGCAGCATACAGCAGCGTACCAGTGAAAAGTGTGAAATGGTGCTGAATTCTGGCCTTGGCGCACTTATATAGAATTGAAAACCCGCAAGAATCTGACAGCAGGAGGATGATGTTTTGCCTCAATTTGGAATCTGAGCCTGACGGGATACCTCGAGCTGTGGCTCGGATTGACACGGATACCGAAAGTTTGGACGGGCGTGGATTCCAGGTAATCCGAACCGCTCATCATTAATGCTGTAAATTTCATCTATGTATTATAGTCAAAACTCACCGCCAAATCACGTACGTGTGTATGTAATTCTGGCTCTGATACTAGCTAGTGCCTCCCCAGCCACTGGCCTTACCAAACCTCACTGGAATCGGCAACTATGTTTAGTATTTGTGGCTGATAGTGCTTTATTGCAAATGGCCAACTTTATCTTCTCTCTTATGTAATTTTACACAACTTGTATACAGAAATTATGTATTTAATGTGCAGTACTTAGTAATATGTCAGTGATTTACATCTTCAAAGTGTTCCACCATGTGACAAAGGGATTGGAACCATGTATTGTAGTTTTACATATGTTATATTTGCTCTGTGTGTGCAATAAACAAAGACAAATAGAGGGCGCTGTCCCCTTTCTGGACTGAGAACTGGAATAGTTAATTTTGTTAATGAGAGAACAGATCTGTACAGTATATTGTTTACAACTTTATTTTATTGAATTTAAATTAATGCACAAAGGGGAATGGTTAAAATGGTATACAGCCAAGAGGACATTAACTGTTATGTTATAAAAATAAGAATATTTTCAGAATTTTGGGGTGTTTTGTCTGTAATGTTTCAGTTTTTTGGAAAAGCTTACACTTTCTATGTTTATTATTTACTCAACTATATCATCTAGTTTTGGTTAAATCACAGTACTCATTGTCATCTAACCTTTTCTTGGACATCCTATTTTTGTGCTAAACAACATACTGAAGAAAAGGAAAGTTCATGTCTGATTCCTTCTTCAGATCTGCACAGTTTCACATGTATGAATAAATCAATAATCAGGGATTTTTGGATAGATCATATGTAGCATCTCAACATTCAAAATCCCAATGGATCCTGGTGAGTATTTTAACCCTTACCCTTATCCTACCCCTAAACCAGGTGTAGTATGGTATGCCGGAGGCCGGGCTCCCAGCGGCCAGCATACCGGCGCCGGAATCCCGACCGTCAGCATACCAACAGCTGGGCAAGCGCAAATAAGCCCCTTGCGGGCACGGTGGCGCGCTACGCGTGCCACATGCACCGCGCTACGCGTGCCACGTGCACTGCGCTATCTATTCTCCCTCCAGGGGGTTTGTGGACCCCCAAGAGGGAGAAAAGGTGTCGGTATGCCGGTTGTCGGGATTCCGGCACCAGTATAATGTGCAGCGGGATCCCGACAGCCGTCACACTGAAGACCACCCCCTAAACCCTCCCCTCCTGCAGCCTACCTTTATGCCTCCAGTCCTGCAGCATAACCCTCACCTCTCCCTCCTGCAGTCTAACCTTAACTACCTCCCCTCAGTCTAACCCTAGCCATCTGTCTGTCCCATCCCCCCAGCCTATCTCTAACCCTCCCCCTAGTGCCTAACCCTAAACCTAGGAACTCACTAGAGCGCGGTGTCCCCGCCCAATATCACAGGCAATGGGACCTTGAGGTGAAATAGAAACCCAATGGCTTCATCTTGCACATGTGCTAGGGTCCCATTGACTTTCCAGTGGTACAGCTTGAAAAATAAAGATTCCTTACTGCTGTTAATTGTGGCGATCAAGAATCTTTATTTACAGTTGATGGCGACAAATGATAATAGATAGAGAGGTGGTTTTATCCAAGCTCGGAGAGAGATAAAGTACCAGCCAATCAGCTCCTGCCTTACATTTTGCAGGCTGCTTTTAAAAAATGACAGGGGTGGATTGCTTGGTACAGTATCTCTCGCAATTTTATTTCTCTCCAAGCTTTGATAAAACCAATCTAAAAGTTTTATTATAATAATTAGTACATTTCCTTAAAACAAATTCTGCTCTCCTTTCTTCTTTCTGTACAACTGATCTGTTATCACACACTTGGGCAGCAGTCAGCAGTGGCTGTAATCACTATGAAATTAGTGGAGAGATATGTGTCCTAGTTCAGCAGCTCCATCGGTCTTTCTTTCTTGGTGCCTATCTGACAGCTGGAGCCCATTGGCCTGTGCCTCCAATGTCTGTAGGAGTCATGCCGCTGCTGCATCAGCAAGTGCATACACACTTGCCGATGCAGGAGGGTAATGAACTGATGAGGGATGCAATGCTGCATTGCTTCTGGATTTGCCATGCAGCACGACCAATCGGAATGTATCACTAACAATGGCAAGGGTGCGCATATTGGGCATACACACTGAACGATCCGGCCAATGGCCCTCATTCCGAGTTGATCGCACCAAGCAACTTTTTGCTGCTGGTGCGATCAACTAATCTCCGCCTATGGAGCAGCACTGCTATGCTAAAAAAGTTTCACACAAAAATAGACCAGCCCTGGACATACTTACCTTGTGCGACGGGTCCAGCGATGATGGTCACGGCTTTGATGTCAGACACCCGCCCTCCGTTCGCCTGGACACGCCTTCGCTTTTCTTACCACTCCCTGAAAATAGCTTCAAACGTTCAGTTGACGCCCAGGAACGAGTTTCTGCTGTCAATCTTCTTGCGGTCACCGCTGCGACCACTTTCTTTGCTGTCAGCGTCATTGCGCACGCCACGCATGCGCATTCCAGACCCGATCGCACCGCTGCGAAGAAGTGCAGCGTGCGATCGGGTCGGAATGAGGGCCAATATGTAGTTCCAATTCAGATGGAAATGACATATCAGGCCGAGATCGTTCTAGTGTGTTCCCAGCTTAACCGTAACTGCACTACTTATCATTGCGATTCAACATGGTTCTGACTGTTGGGATGCTGCTGCAGCTATTCTGACAGTCTGGATGGTGACTGCTGGGATACAAACTACATCCCATTGAGAGTGTTGTGAGAAACTAAAACCATTACCCACTCTATTTAATACCATTTGACTTAAACGTTGGAGTGTTGGGGTCCTTTTACCCTCCAGTTACTCCTACCAACTCACATCCCCAGAACTGACCCATACATTCTTTACATTTCATGTCCATGCTATATGCCATTCCAACCTATTCATTTTCGAGAAGCTGTCATTTACCGTCACCCTGGCATTCCCTCCAAATTTCCTGGGCAACTTTGCTTCCTCATTTCCTCTCTTCTGATATTCCATCCATTATCTTAGGTGATTTCAACATCCCAATTGATATCCCCATAAAATCCCCTGTCTCTAAACTCAACATTATATCTTCACTTGGTCTCTCCAGTGGCCCTCCTCATCTCCAATGTGAATGGGAGCTCACTTTATCTGGTCTACTCTTCACTCACCATTGTGATATTTCTGATTTCCCCTCTCTGACCACCATCTGCTCTATTTTAAATGATCTCTCTCCGCTTCTCTGTCTCTACCTCCTAAAGCTACCATCACTTAGCATAACATTGAGTCTATCAACAGCTCTTCCCTGCTTGACTCACTTCTCTGTCCTATTCTCTCTCTCTCGTGCCCTGAACAAGCCACTTCCATATACAATGCATCCCTTACTTCTGCTCTTGACTCTGGCGCTCCACCAACCACTATTCACCCTCTACATCTCTCTCATGCCCTGAACAAGTCACTTCCCTGTACAATGCACTCTATTCACCCTTGCAGATCAACACCTCAACTCTGGTACACCAAATGCACCAGATATCTGCAAAAATACTCACGTACTGCTGAGCGACAGTGGAGGAAATCATGCTCAAAGGCAGACTTCCTCCATTTCAAACTTATGCTGTAATCCTTCAGTGCTGCCCTTTCCTTCTCTATACAGTCATACTTAAAAAAAAATCATCACCTCCCAGTGCCTCTTTGCCACTGTCAACTACCTCATCTGCCCTCCACCACCTCAACTCCCCTCCACTCCCCTCCCCTCCAAGAGTCCTGCTCTTGACTTTGACACTTACTTCACTTCCAAAATTGGCTCCATACATCAGGATATCACATCCCACCAGACCATCAGTAACCAGCCAACTCCTTTCCCTTAGCACCCCTCCCCATTCCACTTACCAACTCTGACATCTTTCTCCCATGTATCTGGTGAGGAAGTCATGGCACTCCCGCCCTCTCTGCTTCCTCTCTCCTCCTGCCTGTTCCCATCTTGTTCATCTCCTCAATCTCTCCCTCTCCTCAGGCACTATCCCCTCTTCAAGCATGCACTCATCTTCCCTATTCTTAAAAAACTACCCTTGATCCACACATTCTCTCCAACTACTGACCCATCTCCCTCCTCCTTTTTGCCTCCAAACTCCTTGAGCGTATTGTCTACAACCGCCTCATTGCTTGACCCATTGTAGTCTGGCTTCCATCCTCTCCATTCCATTGAAACTACCCTCATGAAAAAGTCTGCAATGATCTCCTTTCTGCTAAATCCAAGAGCCACTACTATCTACTTATTCTCCTTGACCTCTCTGCTGCTTTTGACACTGTGGACCACCCTCTCCATCTGGAAATCCTTCACTCCATTGGTCTGCGTGATACTGCCCTCTCCTGGCTATCCTCTTACCTCTCTGACTGTTCCTTCTCTGTCTCCTCTCATGACTCCACTTCCACTAACTGTAGGCATCCCACAAGGTTCTGTTCTTGGTTCTCTTCTTTCCTTTTTCTATACGTCCTCTTTAGGTGAGCTCATTCGCTCTTTTGACTAACAATATCATATGTATGCTGATGATACTCAAACCTACCTTCCTCCCCTGACCTCTCCTCCACTCTCCTCACTCATACGTCTCTACTATCTCTTTTGGGAATGTTTCAGCGTTTTCTTAAACTTAACATGCCTAAGACTGAACTGATCATCTTCCCACCATCCTGCAAAAACTCACCTTGGCAATTTCTTTATCTATTCATGATACTTCTATCTCCTCTAGCCCCCGCTGTCTCAGAGTAATACTTGACTCTTCCCTATCATTCAAACCACATATTTAGTACCTCTCACAAAAATGCCATTTTCATATCAAATTTTTACCAGGATTAGACCCTTTCTCACCCAGAATGCCTCTAAGACTCTTATACACGCACTGGCTATCTCCAGACTGGACTACTGTAATCTTCTCCTATCTGGCATCCCTGTCAAATGCCTCTCTCCATGCCAGTCTGTCCTCAGTGCTGCTGCCCAGATCATCTTCCTCATCTAACGACCTCCCCTCTCTTACAAACCCTTCACTGGCTCCCATCTCTTACAGAATCCAATTCAAACTTTTTACACTCACTTACAAAGCCCTCACTCACTCCTCCCCTATTTACATTTCTCTCGTCTGCCCACTTCCTGCTAGTAATGCATGCCACTTCTACTGTCTACTGCCTACTGATTACCCCCAAGATTTTGCACGTGCTCCTCACCTCTCTACTTCTTCACCAAACCCAGCAAACTCTCATCTGAAGCCCTCTGTCCCACATTCACTGTTAATCCCATCAGAATCATCCCTGTCTATCTGCCTCCCCCACCCCTTTAGAATGTAAGCTCTCACGAGCAGGGTCCTTTTCCCTCATGTGGTTTTCCTTGTCTTACTTAAACTATCTTCTACTCTATACTGCTTTTGATGGCATCAAATTCCTCGGTTTTCTATCACCCTGATACTGATTTCAGTGTCATCTGCTGATGCAGCTACAGTATGTTTATGTAGCCTGTACTTGTCCTATCTTGAAATGTAAGTAACTATTTTCCTGTTTTGCTTTTTGTTAATGTACTCTGTAATTGGGCGCTGCGCATCCCTTTTGGCACCCTATAAATAAAGGTTAATAAATAAATAATAAAATAAACGTGTAACGCTGGCATATTTTTCTAATACTTATATAAAGTTTGTACGGCAATCATTAATTAAGAAGGGATCTCAGGAGCAGAGCGTTGTGTACCTGATGGATAGGGTCCTGTTGAAGGGCCTGTAAATGACCCCCTGGAGTCAGACATCACTTTATCCTCTGAAATAGGACGAAACGCGTTGGGACAGGGACTGGATGCCCACCCCTTTCTGACTTCCTATCCGTGGACAGATAAGCCATGTTTTTATCTTACTTTCTGTACGTTTGATACCTGCATTCATGGATGAATTTTAATCCAATACCCATACCTGTGGACAGATAAGCCTATTATATTCTTTTATATTGTACGATTAATACCTGCACTTTCTATTTTTGAATCAGCTGCTATATATGTCCTTTTATTTTGTGTACTGTTTTATTTATATATGTGACCTGCATGTTCTGGCAGGAGTGTGTTCATTAAACTATTGTTTTTAACTAAACATAGTTTCTCCTTTTAAAATTGGAACCTGCACAGTTCCTATAAATTGTTTATTCTGAAAAACATCTGTGGAAATTTGAAAACAGTACACACTATGTTTATTTTATCTCTCCTTTACATGTGCTGTCTATAAGAGTCATCTACCAGAAATACCCGCAGCTAAGTTTATTATAATTTATCTGTTTTATTATCACAAATCTTTTTCACGAGGAGTGAGTCACCAACACTACCAGGCGCTTTTTTATACTTCATTTTTTAAAGTTTGTATACAGTTATATTTTTTTATAGCAGATGGTTCATTAAATATTTCATATACCTGTTTATTGGTAGATGCATCAAGCCCTGGAGAAAGTGTCAAAGTGGAGAAGGTGCACAAAGCAGCCAATTAACGTCAGTCATTTATCAAGCACAGTATTCGAAATGTCACTTTAACACTGATTGGTTGCCTTGGCAACTTCTTCACTTTATCCCCCTGGAAGGCTTGATACACTCCCTTTAAATTAGATTGCAGTGATAACGTTCACTAAACTTTTTTAAGGGTGAAATATCTTTTTTATTTCCATTTTAAATGGTTCTTTGAAAATGTGTTTGTTTTTTGCTGTTGTTGTTGTTTTATTTTGTCCTCTGGTATTTGGGCATAAATACTTTCTCAATAGCCATTTTGCCCATAACTAAGAATACTGTAATATAGAAGATTTTCTAAGCAAACCACTTGAGAGCTGCACATAATATTTAATGCACACAGCCTGGCATACATTGTGAATGTGCTCTCAAAAATGTTTAAGCCTTTCACATACAGTAAGCTGTGCCATAAACATACTTAAATTAGAATATGGAATACATGCCTTTATTTTGTATATTCTAGGATATATACAGAGTATATATATATATATATATATATATATATATATATACAGGTTGAGTCTCCCTTATCCAAAATGCTTGGGACCAGAGGTATTTTGGATATGGGATTTATCCATTTTTTGGAATAATTGCCTAACATAATGAGATATCATGGTGATGGGACCTAAATCTAAGCACAGAATGCATTTATGTTACATATACACCTTATACACACAGCCTGAAGGTAATTTTAGCCAATATTTTTTTATAACTTTGTGCATTAAACAAAGTGTGTCTACATTCACACAATTCATTTATGTTTCATATACACCTTATACACACAGCCTGAGGGTCATTCAATACAATAAACTTTGTGTATTAAACAAAGTTTGTGTACATTGAGCCATCAAAAAACAAAGGTTTCACTATCTCACTCTCACTCAAAAAAGTCCGTATTTCGGAATATTCCGTATTTTGGAATATTTGGATATGGGATACTCAACCTGTATATATATTAGAGATGTGCACCGGAAATTTTTTGGGGTTTTCTGTAGTGATGTGCACCGGAATTTTTTCGGGTTTTGTGTTTTGGTTTTGGATTCGGTTCCGCGGCCGTGTTTTGGATTCGGACGCGTTTTGGTAAAACCTCCCTGAAATTTTTTTATCGGATTCGGGTGTGTTTTGGATTCGGGTGTTTTTTTACAATAAACCCTCAAAAACAGCTTAAATCATAGAATTTGGGGGTCATTTTGATCCCATAGTATTATTAACCTCAATAACCATAATTTTCACTCATTTCCAGTCTATTCTGAACACCTCACACCTCACAATATTATTTTTAGTCCTAAAATTTGCACCGAGGTCGCTGGATGGCTAAGCTAAGTGACCCAAGTGTCCGACACAAACACCTGGCCCATCTAGGAGTGGCACTGCAGTGTCAGACAGGATGGCAGATTTAAAAAATAGACCCCAAACAGCACATGATGCAAAGAAAAAAAAGAGGTGCAATGAGGTAGCTGTGTGGCTAAGCTAAGCGACCCAAGTGGCCGACACAAACACCTGGCCCATCTAGGAGTGGCACTGCAGTGTCAGACAGGATGGCAGATTTAAAAAATAGTCCCCAAACAGCACATGATGCAAAGAAAAAAAAAGGTGCAATGAGGTAGCTGTGTGGCTAAGCTAAGCGACCCAAGTGGCCGACACAAACACCTGGCCCATCTAGGAGTGGCACTGCAGTGTCAGACAGGATGGCAGATTTAAAAAATAGTCCCCAAACAGCACATGATGCAAAGTAAAAAAAGAGGTGCAATGAGGTAGCTGTGTGGCTAAGCTAAGCGACCCAAGTGGCCGACACAAACACCTGGCCCATCTAGGAGTGGCACTACAGTTTTCTAGCGAGAGGATGAGTGCTTCCATCCTCATGTGAATCTGAACCACTAGCCATGAACATAGGCCAGGGCCTCAGCCATTCCTTGCCACTCCGTGTCGTAAATGGCATATTGGCAGCAAGTTTACGCTTCTCATCAGACGCTTTTAATTTTGATTTTTGGGTCATTTTACTGAACTTTTGTAGTATACTTGATGACACATAGGTAGAGCAGTGGACTACTGTACCGTACTGCTATATATATACTGGTGGTCTCAGCAACATTCTGCACTGTCCCCTCCTACTATATACTGCGCACAACTAAAATGCATCACAGGTATGGATGCATAGTATACTTGATGACACAGAGGTAGAGCAGTGGACTACTGTACCGTACTGCTATATATACTGGTGGTCACAGCAACATTCTGCACTGTCCCCTCCTACTATATACTGCGCACAACTAAAATGTAGCACAGGTATGGATGCATAGTATACTTGACGACACAGAGGTAGAGCAGTGGACTACTGTACCGTACTGCTATATATATATACTGGTGGTCAGCAAAATTCTGCACTGTCCTCCTACTATATATACTGCGCACAACTACAATGCAGCACAGGTATGGATGGATAGTATACTTGACGACACAGAGGTAGAGCAGTGGACTACTGTACCGTACTGATTTATATATACTGGTGGTCACAGCAACATTCTGCACTGTCCCCTCCTACTATATACTGCGCACAACTAAAATGCAACACAGGTATGGATGCATAGTATACTTGACAACACAGAGGTAGAGCAGTGGACTACTGTACCGTACTGCTATATATATATATTTATATATATATATATATATATATATATATATACTGGTGGTCACAGCAAAATTCTGCACTGTCCCCTCCTACTATATGCACTGCGCCCAACTAAAATTCAGCACAGGTATGGATGGATAGTATACTTGACGACACAGAGGTAGGTAGAGCAGTGGACTACTGTACCGTACTGCTATATATATACTGGTGGTCACAGCAAAATTCTGAACTGTCCTTCTACTATATATACTGCGCACAACTAAAATGCAGCACAAGTATGGATGGACAGTATACTTGAAGACACAGAGGTAGGTAGAGCAGTGGACTACTGTACCGTACTGCTATATAATACTGGTGGTTAGCAAAATTCTGCACTGTCCTCCTCCTCCTACTATATACTACAATGCAGCACAGATATGGAGCGTTTTTCAGGCAGAGAACGTAGATATTTTCAGCACACTGAGCACAGATATTTGCAGCACACTGAGCACAGATATTTGCAGCACACTGAACACAGAAACTGAGAGAACGCTGCACGTCCTCTCGGTATCATCTCCAATGCACGTGTGAAAATGGCGGCGACGCGCAGCTCCTTATATAGAATACGAATCTCGCCAGAATCCGACAGCGGGATGATGACGTTCGGGCGCGCTCGGGTTAACCGAGCAAGGCGGGAAGACCCGAGGCTGCCTCGGAACCGTGTAAAATGGGTGAAGTTCAGGGGGGTTCGAATCCCGAGGAACCGAAACCGCTCATCACTAGTTTTGTGTTTTGGTTTTGGATTCGGTTCCGCGGCCGTGTTTTTTATTCGGACGTGTTTTGGCAAAACCTCCCTGAAATTTTTTTGTCGGATTCGGGTGTGTTTTGGATTCGGGTGTTTTTTTTTCAAAAACCCCTCAAAAACAGCTTAAATCATAGAATTTGGGGGTAATTTTGATCCTATAGTATTATTAACCTCAATAACCACAATTTCCACTCATTTCCAGTCTATTCTGAACACCTCACACCTCACAATACTATTTTTAGTCCTAAAATTTGCACCGAGTTCGCTGGATGACTAAGCAAAGCGACCCAAGAGGGCGGCACAAATACCTGGCCCATCTAGGAGTGGCACTGCAGTGTCAGACAGGATGGCACTTCAAAAAATTGGTCCCAAACAGCACATGATGCAAAGAAAAGAGAAAAAAAGAGGTGCACTGTGGTCGCTGGACGGCTAAGCTAAGCGACACAAACACCTCAATATCACAGGAATTATTTGTTCTAATCAATGGTATTATTGGTCCAAATCACTGGAAGAAAATTACAAAATCACTGGAATTATTCGTTCTAATCAATGGTATTATTGGTCCAAATCACTGGAAGAAAATTACAAAATCACTGGAACTATTCGTTCTAATCAATGGTATTATTGGTCCAAATCACTGGAAGAAAATGACAAAATCACTGGAATTATTCGTAAACATTTGTAGAAAGTCGCTGCTTTCTGATTGCAGAAATGCTCAGATATTCTTGCGAATCCACAATCCCTTCCCAGAGGAAAAAGAAATTGAGAAACCGTTGTTTGAGAACATTTGTTCTCTTTCCCTTACAAAGGAACAAATCACTTTCCAAGAAGACTGACGTTTTTGGGATTATGGAGACATAATGTTTTTGAATATAAATCCTAAAGCAGGTGGTGCATTAGAGCAAAAGAGTGCAAGAGACCAGCCATGCAGTTTCTGAAATATTATGACAAAATATTACTGTATTTCATAAGCACTCATTCCTAACTCTGCTAAGTACTGTTTGGTATACTGTATCTGGCTTCCATGAGGTAGTTGTCCATTATTTCAACTTGCATTGACCTTTTTGAAAGCGGTAGAAGTTATCGATTCTTTTTTTTATTTTTATTTTCCCCTATTTTTAATTTTCTCCTGCATAGCCCAGTAAAATGTTGCAATGTTAAGTATTGACTTGTGCCTTCTGGGGGTCCACTCCATCACCAGACCCAGCCAAATCTCATCCTAACCCTCTATTCCACGTTCTCTATGTACCCCATCTGTGTCACCCATGTCTGTCTACCCTTCCCATTTAGATTGTAAGCTCTCACAAGCAGGGCCCTCTTCCCTCATGTGCTTATCATTTGTCTTACTTTAATAATCTTCAACTGTACCACATCCAGCACCACATTCCACATTCTGCCACCTGGTACTTATTCCAGTATCATCTGCTGATGTAACTATGTTTATTTACCCTGTACTTGTCCTATACTGTCATCAACTGTAATTTGCTGTTTTCCTATTTGATTATTTATGTACTCTGTAATTGGGAGCTGCAGAACCCTTGTGGCGCCATATAAATAAAGGATAATAAATAAGAATTTACTCACCGGTAATTCTATTTCTCGTAGTCCGTAGTGGATGCTGGGTACTCCGTAAGGACCATGGGGAATAGACGGCACAGGAGACTGGGCACTCTAAAAGAAAGATTAGGTACTATCTGGTGTGCACTGGCTCCTCCTCCAGACCTCAGTTAGGGAAACTGTGCCCGGAAGAGCTGACACTACAAGGAAAGGATTTGGAATCCAGGGTAAGACTCATACCAGCCACACCAATCACACCGTACAACTCGTGATAACTATACCCAGTTAACAGTATGAATAACAACTGAGCTTCACTGAACAGATGGCTCATAACAATAACCCTTTAGTAAAGCAATAACTATATACAAGTATTGCAGACAATCCGCACTTGGGACGGGCTCCCAGCATCCACTACGGACTACGAGAAATAGAATTACCGGTGAGTAAATTCTTATTTTCTCTGACGTCCTAGTGGATGCTGGGTACTCCGTAAGGACCATGGGGATCATACCAAAGCTCCCAAACGGGCGGGAGAATGCGGATGACTCTGCAGCACCGAATGAGCAAACTCAAGGTCCTCCTCAGCCAGGGTATCAAACTTGTAGAATTTTGCAAACGTGTTTGACCCCGACCAGGTAGCAGCTCGGCAAAGTTGTAATGCCGAGACCCCTTGGGCAGCCGCCCAAGAAGAGCCCCCTTCCTCGTGGAATGGGCTTTTACTGATTTTGGATGCGGCAGTCCAGCCGCAGAATGTGCAAGGTGAATTGTGCTAAAGATCCAGCGAGCAATAGTCTGCTTAGAAGCAGGAGTACCCAGCTTGTTGGGTGCATGCAGGAGAAACAGCGAGTCAGTATTTTCTGACTCTAGCCATCCTGGAAACATAGATTTTCAGGGCCCGGACTACATCCAGCAACTTGGAAGCCTCCAAGTCCCGAGTAGCCGCAGGCACCACAATAGGTTGGTTCAAATGAAACGCTGATACCACCTTAGGGAGAAATTGGGGACGAGTCCTCAATTCTGCCCTGTCCCTATGGAAGATCAGATAAGGGCTTTCACACGACAAAGCCGCCAATTCTGACACACGCCTAGCCGAAGCCAAGGCCAAATATATATATATATATATATGACCACTTTCCACGTGAGATACTTCAACTCCACGTTCTGAAGTGGCTCAAAACAATGTGATTTTAGGAAATCCAACACTGCGTTGAGATCCCAAGATGCCACTGGAGGCACAAAAAGGGGGCTGAATATGCAGCACTCCCTTAACAACGTCTGAACTTCAGGCAGCGTCTTTCCTAGCCTTTAACAGCGTAGGAATCACTTCATCTGGAACGCCCTTTTCCGTTAGGATCCGGCGTTCAACCGCCAAGCCTTCAAGCGCAGCCACGGTAAGTCTTGGAACAGACAGGGCCCCTGCAGTAACAGGTCCTGTCTGAGAGACAGAGGCCATGGGTCCTCCGAGATCATTTCTTGTAGTTCCGGGTACCAAGTTCTTCTTGGCCAATCCGGAACTACGAGTATAGTTCGAACTCCTCTCTTACTTACTATCCTCAGTACCTTGGGTATGAGAGGAAGAGGAGGGAACACATAAACCGACTGGTACACCCACGGTGTCACTAGTGCGTCCACAGCTATCGCCTGAGGGTCTCTTGACCTGGCGCAATACTATTTTAGCTTTTGTTGAGGCGGGACGCCATCATGTCCACCTGTGGCCGTTCCCAACGGTTCACAATCTGCGTGAAGACTTCTGGATGAAGTCCCCACTCTCCCGGGTGGAGGTCGTGCCTGCTGAGGAAGTCTGCTTCCTAGTTTTCCACACCCGGAATGAACACTGCTGACAGTGTTAGCACGTGATACTCCGCCCATCGGAGAATCCTTGTGGCTTCTGCCAACGCCATCCTGCTTCTTGTGCCGCCTTGTCGGTTTACATGGGCGACAGCCGTGATGTTGTCTGACTGAATCAGCATCGGCTGATTTTGAAGCAGGGGTTCTGCTTGCCTTAGGGCATTGTAAATGGCCCTTAGGTCCAGAATATTTATGTGTAGGGAAGTCTCCTGACTCGACCATTGTCCTTGGAAGTTTCTTCCCTGAGTGACTGCTCCCCAACCTCGGAGGCTTGCATCCGTGGTCACCAGGACTCAGTCCTGAATGCCGAATCTGCGGCCCTCGAGAAGATGAGCACTCTGCAGCCACCACAGCAGAGACACCCTGGCCCTCGGGGACAGGGTGATCAGCCGATGCATCTGAAGATGCGATCCTCACTTGTCTAACAGGTCCCACTGAAAGTTCCTTGCAAGGAACCTGCCGAAGGAAATTGCTTCGAAAGAAGCTACCATCTTTTCCAGGATTCGCGTGCAATGATGCACTGACACCTGTTTTGGTTGCAGGAGGTCTCTGACCAGAGATGACAACTCCTTGGCCTTCTCCTCCGGGAGAAACACCTTCTACTGTTCTGTGTCCAGAAACATGCCCAATATCAGCAGACGTGTCGTAGGAACCAGCTGCGACTTTGGGATATTCAGAATCCAGCCGTGCTGTTGTAGCACTTCCTGAGATAGTGCTACTCCGATCAACGACTGCTCCTTGGACCTCGCCTTTATAAGGAGATCGTCCAAGTACGGGACAATTATAACTCCCTTCTTTCGAAGGAGTATCATCATTTTGGCCATTACCTTGGAACACACCCTCTGTGCCGTGGACAGACCAAACGGCAACGTCTGGAATTGGTAATGGCAGTTCTGTACCACAACCTTGAGGTACTCCTGGTGAGGTGGGTAAATGGGGACATGTAGGTAAGCATCCATGATGTCCAGTGACACCATAATATCCCCCTCTTCCAGGCTTGCAATAACCGCCCTGAGCGATTCTATTTTGAACTTGAACTTCCTTATATAAGTGTTCAAGGATTTCAAATTTAGAATGGGTCTCACCGAACCGTCTGGTTTCGGTATCCCAAACATTGTGGAATAGTAACCTCGTCCCTGTTGAAGGAGAGGAACTTTGATTATCACCTGCTGGAGGTACAGCTTGTGAATTGCCGCCAGTACTACCTCCCTTTCCTTGGGAGTAGCAGGCAAGGCTGATTTGAGGTAACGGCGAGGGGGAGACGTCTCGAACTCCAGCCTGTATCCCTGAGATACCTGTAGAACCCAGAGATCCACCTGTGAGCGAACCCACTGGTCGCTGAAGTTCCGGAGACGGGCCCCCACCGCACCTGGCTCCACCTGTGGAGCCCCAGCGTCATGCGGTGGACTTAGTGGAAGCAGGGGAGGATATTTGTTCCTGGGAACTGGCTGTCTGGTGCAGCTTTTTCCCTCTACCCCTGCCTCTGGGCATAAAGGACGCGCCTCTGACCCACTTGCCTTTCTGAGGCCGAAAGGACTGTACTTGATAATACGGTGCTTTCTTAGGCTGTGAGGGGACCTGAGGTAAAAAGGTCGACTTCCCAGCTGTTGCTGTGGACACGAGGTCCGAGAGACCGTCCCCAAACAATTCCTCACCCTTATAAGGCAAAACCTCCATGTGCCTTTTAGAATCAGCATCACCTGTCCACTGCCGAGTCCATAATACTCTCCTGGCAGAAATGGACATTGTATTAATTCTAGATGCCAGCCGGCAAATGTCCCTCTGTGCATCTCTCATATATAAGACTACGTCTTTAATATGCTCTATAGTTAGCAAAATAGTGTCCCTGTCAAGGGAATCAATGTTATCTAACAGGGAATCAGACCATGCTGCTGCAGCACTACACATCCATGCTGAAGCAATAGCAGGTCTCAGTATAGTACCTGAGTGTGTATACACAGACTTCAGGATAGCCTCCTGCTTTCTATCTGCAGGCTCCTTTAAGGCGGCCGTATCCTGAGACGGCAGTGCCACCTTTTTTGATAAGCGTGTGAGCACTTTGTCCACCTTAGGGGATGTCTCCCAGCGTAACCTATCCGTTGGCGGGAAAGGGTACGCCATTAGTAACCGCTTAGAAATTACTAGTTTCTTATCTCGGGAACCCCACGCTTCTTCACACAATTCGTTTAACTCATCAGATGGGGGAAAAGTCACTGGCTGCTTTTTCTCCCCAAACATAATACCCTTTTTTGTGGTAACCGGGTTAATGTCAGAAATGTGCAACACATTTTTCATTGCCGTAATCATACATCGGATGGCCCTAGTGGATTGTATATTTGACTCATCCTCGTCGACACTGGAGTCAGACTCCGTGTCGACATCTGTGTCAGCCATCTGAGGTAGCGGGCGTTTTTGAGCCCCTGACGGCCTCTGAGATGCCTGGGCAGGCGCGGGCTGAGATGCCGGCTGTCCCAAAGCTGCGTCATCGAACCTTTTATGTAAGGAGTTGACACTGTCGGTTAATACCTTCCACATATCCATCCACTCAGGTGTCGACCCTGCAGGGGGTGACATCACACTTATCGGCACCTGCTCTGCCTCCACATAAGCCTCCTCATCAAACATGTCGACACAGCCGTACCGACACACCGCACACACACAGGGAATGCTCTGACTGAGGACAGGACCCCACAAAGTCCTTTGGGGAGACAGAGAGAGAGAGTATGCCAGCACACACCACAGCGCTATATAATCAGGGATTTACACTAACACAAAGTGATTTTTCCCTATAGCTGCTTTACATATACAGTTTGCGCCTAAATTTAGTGCCCCCCCTCTCTTTTTTACCCTTTGAGCCTGGAAACTGCAGGGGAGAGCCTGGGGAGCTGTCTTCCAGCGGAGCTGTGAAGAAGAAATGGCGCCAGTGTGCTGAGGGAGATAGCCCCGCCCCCTTCTCGGCAGACTTCTCCCGCGCTTTTATTTTTATATTATGGCGGGGGATTTTTGCACATATATAGTTTTTTAGACTATATTATGTGCTGTTTGCCAATGTAAGGTACTCTAATTGCAGCCCAGGGCGCCCCCCACCCAGCGCCCTGCACCCATCAGTGACTGGAGTATGTGGTGTGCATAGGGAGCAATGGCGCACAGCTGCAGTGCTGTGCGCTACCTTAATGAAGACCGGAGTCTTCAGCCGCCGATTTCCAGGATGTTCTTCTTGCTTCTGGCTCTGCAAGGGGCACGGCGGCGCGGCTCCGGGACCGGACGACCGAGGCTG
Source organism: Pseudophryne corroboree (assembly GCF_028390025.1). Classification (NCBI taxonomy): domain Eukaryota; kingdom Metazoa; phylum Chordata; class Amphibia; order Anura; family Myobatrachidae; genus Pseudophryne; species Pseudophryne corroboree. The sequence goes on from NC_086449.1 coordinate 220,542,186, forward strand.
GGCCTGTGTTCGATCCCTCTGGAGCTAATGGTGTCCAGTAGCCTAGAAGCCCGAGCTAGCTGCAAGCAGGTAGGTTCGCTTCTCTCCCCTAAGTCCCTCGTAGCAGTGAGTCTGTTGCCAGCAGATCTCACTGAAAATAAAAAACCTAACAAATACTTTCTTTACTAGTGGCTCAGGAGAGCCCCTAGTGTGCAACCAGCTCGAGCCGGGCACAGATTCTAACTGAGGTCTGGAGGAGGGGCATGGAGGGAGGAGCCAGTGCACACCAGACAGTACCTAATCTTTCTTTTAGAGTGCCCAGTCTCCTGCGGAGCCCGTCTATTCCCCATGGTCCTTACGGAGTACCCAGCATCCACTGGGACGTCAGAGAAATAATAATAATAATAATAATAATAATAATAATAATAATAATAATATAGGGTGTATAATCCCCAGGTGTATCTCACACATCACACAGTACAGTATATAGGGTGTATAATCCCAAGGTGTATCTCACACATCGCTCAGTACAGTATACAGGGTGTATAATCACCAGGTGTATCACAAACGTTGCACAGTACAGTATATAGGGTGTATAATCCCAAGGTGTATCTCACACATCACACAGTACAGTAAACAGGGTGTATAATCACCAGGTGTATCACAAACGTTGCACAGTACAGTATACAGGGTGTATAATCCCCAGGTGTATCTCACACATCACACAGTACAGTATATAGGGTGTATAATCCCCAGGTGTATCTCACACATCGCTCAGTACAGATTATAGGATGTATAATCACCAGGTGTATAACACACATCACACAGTACAGTATATAGGGTGTATAATCCCCAGGTGTATCTCAAACATCGCTCAGTACAGATTACAGGATGTATAATCACCAGGTGTATAACACACATCGCACAGTACAGTATATAGGGTGCATAATCCCAAGGTATCTCACACATCGCTCAGTACAGTATACAGGGTGTATAATCCCCAAGTGTATCTCACACATCGCTCAGTACAGATTACAGGATGTATAAAATCACCAGGTGTATAACACACGTCGCACAGTACAGTATACATACTGGTCACAACAATGCAGCAGATATTGAGCACTGATCAGGATACTAGAAGTGACACAGAGCTGCAAGATACAGCAATGGCCTACTGTACTGTACTATATGTATACTGCTGGTCACCAAAATGCTGCACTGTCCTACTATATACTGCTCACAATAATGCAGCACAGGGATAGTATACTTGACACAGAGCTGCAAGATACAGCAATGGCCTACTGTACTGTACTATATATGTATACTGCTGGTCACCAAATGCTGCACTGTCCTACTATATACTGCGCACAATAATGCAGCACAGAGATAGTATACTTGACACAGAGCTGCAAGATACAGCAATGGCCTACTGTACTATATATGTATACTGCTGGTCACCAAAATGCTGCACTGTCCTACTATATACTGCTCACAATAATGCAGCACAGAGATAGTATACTTGACACAGAGCTGCAAGATACAGCAATGGCCTAATGTACTGTACTATATAGGTATACTGCTGGTCACCAAAATGCTGCACTGTCCTACTAAATATATATACTGCTCACAATAATGCAGCACAGAGATAGTATACTTGACACAGAGCTGCAAGATACAGCAATGGCCTACTGTACTGTACTATATATTAGAGATGAGCGCCGGAAATTTTTCGGGTTTTGGTTTTGGGTTCGGTTCCGCGGCCGTGTTTTGGGTTCGACCGCGTTTTGGCAAAACCTCACCGAATTTTTTTTGTCGGATTCGGGTGTGTTTTGGATTCGGGTGTTTTTTTCCAAAAAACCTAAAAAACAGCTTAAATCATAGAATTTGGGGGTCATTTTGATCCCAAAGTATTATTAACCTCAAAAACCATAATTTCCACTCATTTTCAGTCTATTCTGAATACCTCACACCTCACAATATTATTTTTAGTCCTAAAATTTGCACAGAGGTCGCTGGATGACTAAGCTAAGCGACCCTAGTGGCCGACACAAACACCTAGCCCATCTAGGAGTGGCACTGCAGTGTCACGCAGGATGGCCCTTCCAAAAAACACTCCCCAAACAGCACATGACGCAAAGAAAAAAAGAGGCGCAATGAGGTAGCTGTGTGAGTAAGATAAGCGACCCTAGTGGCCGACACAAACACCGGGCCCATCTAGGAGTGGCACTGCAGTGTCACGCAGGATGGCCCTTCCAAAAAACACTCCCCAAACAGCACATGACGCAAAGAAAAAAAGAGGCGCAATGAGGTAGCTGTGTGAGTAAGATAAGCGACCCTAGTGGCCGACACAAACACCGGGCCCATCTAGGAGTGGCACTGCAGTGTCATGCAGGATGGCCCTTCCAAAAAACACTCCACAAACAGCACATGACGCAAAGAAAAAAAGAGGCGCAATGAGGCAGCTGTGTGAGTAAGATAAGAGACCCTAGTGGCCGACACAAACACCGGGCCCATCTAGGAGTGGCACTGCAGTGTCACGCAGGATGGCCCTTCCAAAAAACACACCCCAAACAGCACATGACGCAAAGAAAAAAAGAGGCGCAATGAGGTAGCTGTGTGAGTAAGATAAGCGACCCTAGTGGCCGACACAAACACCGGGCCCATCTAGGAGTGTCACTGCAGTGTCACGCAGGATGTCCCTTCCAAAAAACCATCCCCAAACAGCACATGACGCAAAGAAAAAAAGAGGCGCAATGAGGTAGCTGTGTGAGTAAGATAAGCGACCCTAGTGGCCCACACAAACACCGGGCCCATCTAGGAGTGGCACTGCAATGTCACGCAGGATGGCCCTTCCAAAAAACACTCCACAAACAGCACATGACGCAAAGAAAAATTAAAGAAAAAAGAGGTGCAAGATGGAATTGTCCTTGGGCCCTCCCACCCACCCTTATGTTGTATAAACAGGACATGCACACTTTAACCAACCCATCATTTCAAAAAAGAGAAAAAAGAGGTGCAAGATGGAATTGTCCTTGGGCCCTCCCACCCACCCTTATGTTGTATAAACAGGACATGCACACTTTAACCAACCCATCATTTCAGTGACAGGGTCTGCCACATGACTGTGACTGAAATGACGGGATGGTTTGGACCCCCACCAAAAAAGAAGCAATTAATCTCTCCTTGCACAAACTGGCTCTACAGAGGCAAGATGTCCACCTCATCATCATCCTCCGATATATCACCGTGTACATCCCCCTCCTCACAGATTATCAATTCGTCCCCACTGGAATCCACCATCTCAGCTCCCTGTGTACTTTGTGGAGGCAATTGCTGCTGGTCAATGTCTCCACGGAGGAATTGATTATAATTCATTTTAATGAACATCATCTTCTCCACATTTTCTGGATGTAACCTCGTACGCCGATTGCTGACAAGGTGAGCGGCGGCACTAAACACTCTTTCGGAGTACACACTTGTGGGAGGGCAACTTAGGTAGAATAAAGCCAGTTTGTGCAAGGGCCTCCAAATTGCCTCTTTTTCCTGCCAGTATAAGTACGGACTGTGTGACGTGCCTACTTGGATGCGGTCACTCATATAATCCTCCACCATTCTTTCAATGGGGAGAGAATCATATGCAGTGACAGTAGACGACATGTCCGTAATCGTTGTCAGGTCCTTCAGTCCGGACCAGATGTCAGCATCAGCAGTCGCTCCAGACTGCCCTGCATCACCGCCAGCGGGTGGGCTCGGAATTCTGAGCCTTTTCCTCGCACCCCCAGTTGCGGGAGAATGTGAAGGAGGAGATGTTGACAGGTCGCGTTCCGCTTGACTTGACAATTTTCTCACCAGCAGGTCTTTCAACCCCAGCAGACTTGTGTCTGCCGGAAAGAGAGATCCAAGGTAGGCTTTAAATCTAGGATCGAGCACGGTGGCCAAAATGTAGTGCTCTGATTTCAACAGATTGACCACCCGTGAATCCTTGTTAAGCGAATTAAGGGCTCCATCCACAAGTCCCACATGCCTAGCGGAATCGCTCCGTGTTAGCTCCTCCTTCAATGTCTCCAGCTTCTTCTGCAAAAGCCTGATGAGGGGAATGACCTGACTCAGGCTGGCAGTGTCTGAACTGACTTCACGTGTGGCAAGTTCAAAGGGCAGCAGAACCTTGCACAACGTTGAAATCATTCTCCACTGCGCTTGAGACAGGTGCATTCCACCTCCTATATCGTGCTCAATTGTATAGGCTTGAATGGCCTTTTGCTGCTCCTCCAACCTCTGAAGCATATAGAGGGTTGAATTCCACCTCGTTACCACTTCTTGCTTCAGATGATGGCAGGGCAGGTTCAGTTGTTTTTGGTGGTGCTCCAGTCTTCTGTACGTGGTGCCTGTACGCCGAAAGTGTCCCGCAATTCTTCTGGCCACCGACAGCATCTCTTGCACGCCCCTGTCGTTTTTTTAAAAATTCTGCACCACCAAATTCAAGGTATGTGCAAAACATGGGACGTGCTGGAATTTGCCCATATTTAATGCACACACAATATTGCTGGCGTTGTCCGATGCCACAAATCCACAGGAGAGTCCAATTGGGGTAAGCCATTCCGCGATGATCTTCCTCAGTTGCCGTAAGAGGTTTTCAGCTGTGTGCGTATTCTGGAAAGCGGTGATACAAAGCGTAGCCTGCCTAGGAAAGAGTTGGCGTTTGCGAGATGCTGCTACTGGTGCCGCCGCTGCTGTTCTTGCGGCGGGAGTCCATACATCTACCCAGTGGGCTGTCACAGTCATATAGTCCTGACCCTGCCCTGCTCCACTTGTCCACCTGTCCGTGGTTAAGTGGACATTGGGTACAGCTGCATTTTTTAGGACACTGGTGACTCTTTTTCTGAGGTCTGTGTACATTTTCGGTATCGCCTGCCTAGAGAAATGGAACCTAGATGGTATTTGGTACCGGGGACACAGTACCTCCAACAAGTCTCTAGTTGGCTCTGCAGTAATGATGGATACCAGAACCACGTTTCTCACCACCCAGGATGCCAAGGCCTCAGTTATCCGCTTTGCAGTAGGATGACTGCTGTGATATTTCATCTTCCTCGCAAAGGACTGTTGGACAGTCAATTGCTTGGTGGAAGTAGTAAAAGTGGTCTTACGACTTCCCCTCTGGGATGACCATCGACTCCCAGCAGCAACAACAGCAGCGCCAGCAGCAGTAGGCGTTACATGCAAGGATGCATCGGAGGAATCCCAGGCAGGAGAGGAATCGTCAGAATTGCCAGTGACATGGCCTGCAGGACTATTGGCATTCCTGGGGAAGGAGGAAATTGACACTGAGGGAGTTGGTGGGGTGGTTTGCGTGAGCTTGGTTACAAGAGGAAGGTATTTACTGGTCAGTGGACTGCTTCCGCTGTCACCCAAAGTTTTTGAACTTGTCACTGACTTATTATGAATGCGCTGCAGGTGACGTATAAGGGAGGATGTTCCGAGGTGGTTAACGTCCTTACCCCTACTTATTACAGCTTGACAAAGGCAACACACGGCTTGACACCTGTTGTCCGCATTTCTGTTGAAATACTTCCACACTGAAGAGCTGATTTTTTTGGTATTTTCACCAGGCATGTCAGTGGCCATATTCCTCCCACGGACAACAGGTGTCTCCCCGGGTGCCTGACTTAAACAAACCACCTCACCATTAGAATCCTCCTGGTCAATTTTCTCCCCAGCGCCAGCAACACCCATATCCTCCTCATCCTGGTGTACTTCAACACTGACATCTTCAATCTGACTATCAGGAACTGGACTGCGGGTGCTCCTTCCAGCACTTGCAGGGGGCGTGCAAATGGTGGAAGGCGCATGCTCTTCACATCCAGTGTTGGGAAGGTCAGGCATCGCAACCGACACAATTGGAGTCGGACTCTCCTTGTGGATTTGGGATTTCGAAGAACGCACAGTTCTTTGCGGTGCTACTGCTTTTGCCAGCTTGAGTCTTTTCATTTTTCTAGCGAGAGGCTGAGTGCTTCCATCCTCATATGAAGCTGAACCACTAGCCATGAACATAGGCCAGGGCCTCAGCCGTTCCTTGCCACTCCGTGTGGTAAATGATATATTGGCAAGTTTTTACGCTTCTCCTCCGACAATTTTATTTTAGGTTTTGGGGTCCTTTTTTTACTGATATTTGGTGTTTTGGATTTGACATGCTCTGTACTATGACATTGGGCATCGGCCTTGGCAGACGACGTTGCTGGCATTTCATCGTCTCGGCCATGACTAGTGGCAGCAGCTTCAGCACGAGGTGGAAGTGGATCTTGATCTTTCCCTAATTTTGGAACCTCAACATTTTTGTTCTCCATATTTTAATAGGCACAACTAAAAGGCACCTCCGGTAAACAATGGAGATGGATGGATACTAGTATACTTATGGATGGACTGCCGAGTGCCGACACAGAGGTAGCTACAGCCGTGGACTACCGTTCTGTGTCTGCTGCTAATATAGACTGGATGATAATGATATGAAATCAATATATATATGTATATATAATATCACTAGTACTGCAGCCGGACAGGTAGATATATATTTATTAGGTAATGATGACTGATGACGGACCTGCTGGACACTGTCAGCTCTGCAGCACCGCAGACTGCTACAGTAAGCTACTATAGTAGTATGTATCAAGAAGAAAGAAAAAAAAAAAAACACGGGTAGGTGGTATACAATTATGGATGGACTGCCGAGTGCCGACACAGAGGTAGCTACAGCCGTGGACTACCGTACTGTGTCTGCTGCTAATATAGACTGGATGATAATGATATGAAATCAATATATATATGTATATATAATATCACTAGTACTGCAGCCGGACAGGTAGATATATATTTATTAGGTAATGATGACTGATGACGGACCTGCTGGACACTGTCAGCTCAGCAGCACCGCAGACTGCTACAGTAAGCTACTATAGTAGTATGTATCAAGAAGTAAGAAAAAAAAAAAAACACGGGTAGGTGGTATACAATTATGGATGGACTGCCGAGTGCCGACACAGAGGTAGCTACAGCCGTGGACTACCGTACTGTGTCTGCTGCTAATATAGACTGGATGATAATGATATGAAATCAATATATATATGTATATATAATATCACTAGTACTGCAGCCGGACAGGTAGATATATATTTATTAGGTAATGATGACTGATGACGGACCTGCTGGACACTGTCAGCTAAGCAGCACCGCAGACTGCTACAGTAAGCTACTATAGTAGTATGTATCAAGAAGAAAGAAAAAAAAAAACACGGGTAGGTGGTATACAATTATGGATGGACTGCCGAGTGCCGACACAGAGGTAGCTACAGCCGTGGACTAACGTACTGTGTCTGCTGCTAATATAGACTGGATGATAATGATATGAAATCAATATATATATGTATATATAATATCACTAGTACTGCAGCCGGACAGGTAGATATATATTTATTGGGTAATGATGACTGATGACGGACCTGCTGGACACTGTCAGCTCAGCAGCACCGCAGACTGCTACAGTAAGCTACTATAGTAGTATGTATCAAGAAGAAAGGGAAAAAAAAAACCACGGGTAGGTGGTATACAATTATGGATGGACTGCCGAGTGCCGACACAGAGGTAGCTACAGCCGTGGACTAACATACTGTGTCTGCTGCTAATATAGACTGGATGATAATGATATGAAATCAATATATATATGTATATATAATATCACTAGTACTGCAGCCGGACAGGTATATATATTTATTATGTAATGACTGATGACGGACCTGCTGGACACTGTCTGCTCAGCAGCACCGCAGACTGCTACAGTAAGCTACTATAGTAGTATGTATAAAGAAGAAAGAAAAAAAAAACCACGGGTAGGTGGTGGTATACAATTATAATATTATATATATATTAATTATATACAATTATATATATATATATATATATATATATATATATATATTAATTAAACTGGTGGTGATTATTAAACTGGTAGTCAGGTCACTGGTCACACTATCAGCAACTTGCAAGTAGTACTCCTAAGCATACAATCACAATATATATTATACTGGTGTGGCACTCTGGCAGCAAAAGTGTGCACTGTACGTTATATGTAGTATGTACTCCTGAGTCCTGAGTCCTGCTCTCAGACTCTAACTGCTCCCCACTGTCAGTGTCTCCCCCACAAGTCAGATAATACAATACAGTCACACTATCTATCACTTCACTTCAGCAAGTACTAGTAGTAGTAGTACTCCTCCGAATGCTCCCCAAAATTACTACTGTGTCTCTCTCTAGTGAGACTGTCTCACTCTCTTCTCGAATCTCTATAAACGGAGAGGACGCCAGCCACGTCCTCTCCCTATGAATCTCAATGCACGTGTGAAAAATGGCGGCGACGCGCGGCTCCTTATATAGAATCCGAGCCTCGCGAGAATCCGACAGCGTGATGATGACGTTCGGGCGCGCTCGGGTTAACCGAGCAAGGCGGGAAGATCCGAGTCGCTCGGACCCGTGTAAAAAAACATGAAGTTCGGGCGGGTTCGGATTCCGAGGAACCGAACCCGCTCATCTCTACTATATATGTATACTGCTGGTCACCAAAATGCTGCACTGTCCTACTATATACTGCTCACAATAATGCAGCACAGAGATAGTATACTTGACACAGAGCTAAGCACAGATATTTGCAGCACACTGAGCACAGATATGGAGCGTTTTCAGGCAGAGAACGTAGATATTTTCAGCACACTGAGCACAGAAATTTGCAGCACACTGAGCACAGATATTTGTAGCACACTGACCACAGATTACGGAGCTTTTCAGGGAGAGAACACAGCCATGTCCTCTCCGTTCAATCTCCAATGCACGAGTGAAAATGGCGGCGACGCGCGGCTCTTTATATAGAATACGAATCTCGCGAGAATCCGACAGTGGGATGATGACGTTTGGGCGTGTTCGGGTTAACCGAGCAAGGCTGGAAGATCCGAGGCTGCCTCGGAACCGTGTAAAATAGGTGAAGTTCGGGGGGGTTCGGATCTCGGAGAACCGAACCCGTTTATCTCTAATATATATATATATATACACACACACACAGCAATAGTGTAAAAATGACCTGATTGGGTCGTAAAAGACGTATAAAAAACTCTGATATCAAATTCAGTGGTAAATCCCAAACCTATTCGTCCTTTCAGTAAGAAGGTATGGATCTCCTCTGTTAAAAATGCAGGGACAGACTGGGACCACTTTTCAGCTTATGCACGTGAAAGTGGGCACGTGCAACGTAAAAGGGGCGCATGTACACTGCTCATGGGGGCGTGCCACAATTCAGGGGGCATGGACTTGTGGCATGCTCCCATATTGCTTAGCAACGGGTAACGCGCAACATAACAGGTAAGGGGGCATGCCGCGAGTCAGGAGGACATGGAATCGCTGCATGCCCCCATATTGATTAGCAATGGGTTCACGGTCAGTACGGGCGGTGGCGGGGGACAAACCAGAGAGCCAGAAGCTGCGCTTTCCTGGCTCTCTGTAGACCGTACCGGCCCACCAGCCAAATAATTGGACAAATGTATTCATCAAAGTAAGAATTGGTGTGGGAGAAGGATATTAACAAAAATATGCAACTGTTTAGCAATATCTGTATGGTTTCTTAATGAAACATATCTCTTCTGATATTTGGAAGCATATTCATTAACATTCCTGCTTGGAAAATTGGAATACATTATGCAACACTCCATTATCCATCCACCAACATCTCTACTCAGTCTCCCCCAAAAAACACCCAATTTGGACTAGAATATAGGGCCTAATTCAGACCTGTTCGCAGCAGCAAATTTCTTAGCTAATGGGCAAAACTATGGGGGGTCATTCCGAGTTGATCGCACGCTGCCATTTTTGTTGCGCTGTGATCAGGTCTCTACTGCGCATGCATATGCACCACAATGCGGATCGTAGCTGAGCTATGGATTTAACGAAGAATCCATTCGCACAGCCGATCGCAAGAAGATTGACAGAAAGAGGGCATTTATGGGTGTCAACTGACCGTTTTCTGGGAGTGGTAGGGAAAACGCAGGCATGTCCGGGCGTTTGGAGGGCGGGTGTGTGACGTAAATTCCGGCACCAAAAAGACTGAAGTGATCGCAAGGGCTGAGTAAGTTCAGACCTACTCTGAAACTGCACAAAATATTTTTGTAGAGCTCGGCTACACAGGCGTTCGCACACTCGCAAAACGAAAATACAGTCCCCCGTGGGCGGTGACCAGGGTCGGACTGGCCATCTGGCAATTCTGGCACATGCCAGAAGGGCCGATGGCCAGGTGGGCCGGTCTGGCAGCAGCAACCCGTCCCTCTCGTCTCAACACTCCCACCTCGCTCCGACCACTGTGCTCCGCCGCGGAGCGGAAAAGTCCTCTCTTCTCTCTTCCCACTTTCCCAGAATGCCGATGGGGTGCGACGTCATCGCGCACAGCATTCTGGGAGTGGCCGCGTGATGGGAGAAGGCCGGGGAGCAGCAGCAGCAGCAACCCCAGCATGGCGTGTACTACACGTCTGGACCATGTCTGCTGCCTGCCTGAGCCCCTGAGGATGAGTCCCGCCACCGTGCAGTACCAGATCCAGGCCCCAGCAGTAGCAGCAGCAGCACACACATGGCCAGCTGCAGCATCATCACTGCAGAGAGAGTGCTGCCCCTGGCCAAGGTGAGTGCGAGTATATACATGCTCTGGCTGACTCTCTCTCTCTCTCTCTCTCTCTCTCCTCACCCCCCCCTCACCTCTCTCTCTCTTTCTTTTGTCCTCACTCCCCCTCCCTCTAGTCCTCACCTCTCTCTCTCTCTCTCTCTCTCTCTCTCTCTCACACCTCTCTCTTTTGTTCTCACCCCCCCTCTTGTCCTCACCTTTCTCTTTTGTCCTCACCCTCTCTCTGTCTCCAGGGCCGGCGCTACCACTAGGCCGCTTTAGGCAGCAGCCTATGGGCGCCGGCATTCGAAGGTTGGCGCTGAGTGGAACGCATTGAGGGATGAGACATGTGAGGAGTCCCGCTCACCCGATGTCGGCTTTGCCGGCCGGGGTTGAAGCTGCATGTCATCCTGAGCTGGGCACTTCCTCTCCCCCTTGGCAGTTGTTCATTTGAGTTTCCTGCTGCGGCAGTGCTGCCAATGCCGATGTTCCTGGTAGCGGCATCACAGCGGGGAGGAGATTACTGCGGGGCGATCATGCCTGCAGCTCAGCTGAGAGGAGTTGAGGGCGGCCTGATTAATACATCCGCCATCGATCCACTAATGTAATCCAGTTCACACAGTACGAGAGGGAGGGTGGCAACATGTTTTGGGGGCGGGCTGTCTCAGTGTGGGCGAGTCATATGGAATGTGCCCCACTTAGACTCACTCGCAGCAGGACCAGTTTGTTCAGCTGCAGCCGGTGACTCCCGTCCAGCAGCGGAAGTATGGGCACTCTTATGTTCAGGCTGACGCTGGGAAGAAGGCAAAGCCATTTACAGGGAACTCCTGTCCCCGCCTCCGCCTAGCTCCTCAACTAGTGCTGCACGATATTGTTGATCTTTGCAGAGACAAATCATTTCCCGGTCTCTGCCCTGCTAAGCTCTAGAGGCTGGTCCCTCCCCCAAGATCAGCCACCAATGAGCAGCATTCTATTTTCACAGACCCACCCCTACTTCTCATCTTTCTTCCTCCTTTGGGGTGCTAACCCCAAAATACCACCATTCACAAGATGGAAAATCAGTTTATTCTGATGCTGGTCCTAACAGTGCCGCGGATCCCCTGTTTACTAACCTGAGTGAGGCCAGTGATGTGGCTGCGCTACGCGCTACACCTCTCTCATTCTGTCAGCAGGACAAGGTTGAAGCCCACTCTCTGCCGGCTGACCCCGGAAGTGCAGGTGGGCGATCAGGCTTCTCTCTTCTCTCACACTGTCCTGTGTTGGCATTGTCACTGCATATCTCCCCCCTCCAAGTGCATTTTAGCACATGAATTGCTGAGGGGAAAGTTGATGCAGAATTGTAACTCCCTCTCCAGCACTGGAGCTGGAGGGAGGAGAAGAAAGGTGGGGAGGGGTGTTGCTGTTATTATGGGAGATTAATGGGGCAGTATGTCAAACTGTGAGGTGGGCAGTGAAGGGGGCATTATTTGTGTATCTCTCTGCCATGTATCTCTTTCTTTCCCCCATGACTCTCTCCCCGTGTCTCGCTTTCCCCATGTCTCTCTCTTTCCCCCATGTCCCTCTCTCTTTCCCCATGTCCACGTCACCGTGTCTCTCTCTTTCTCCCATGCCTATGTGTCTCTCTCTCTCTTTCCCCATGTCTTGCTCTCTCTCTTTCCTTGTGTCTCTCTCTTTCCCCCATGTCCCTCTCTTTCTTTCCCCCATGTCTCGCTTTCTCTCTCTTTCCCCCATGTCCCTCTCTTTCCCTCATACCTCTCTCTTTCCCTCCCCATGTCACTCTTGGCTCTGACACCTACAGTACTTACACTCTTCCATTAGTGCAGAGGGCACCTCACCTGGACCCTGCAGCTGTTCTTGATTATCTCTATATAGTGTGTGTGTGTGTGTGTGTGTGTGTGTGTGTGTGTGTGTGTGTGTGTGTGTGTGTGTGTGTGTGTGTGTGTGTGTGTGTGTGGGGGGGGGGGGGGGATGGCAGGAGGGCTTGGCGGTTAACTGATAGTGAAAGTGCCATCAACCCTAGTTACGCCTCTGCCGGCAGCCGCTACCCCGTGCATGAGTGCATCTCCAAGGGAAACATCCATCGGCTGCCCTCCAGCTATTTTTCTATATTTATAGCCAGATCTCTCCCTAATCCTAACCCCTTTAAACCAAACTGATAAACCAACACTAATATCCTATCCATAATACCCTAAGCCCATCCCCAAACTAACCCTAATACCCTAACCCAAATCGCTAAAACAACCCTAATACCCTATCCCTAATATCCTTGACCAAACCAGTAAACTAACCCTAATACTCTCTAGTCCAAAACCCTAAAGGACAGACTGGATGGACCATATGGTCCCTGTGTGCCGTCAAATTGTATGTTAAGAAAATATTCTTTCGCACAGCACTAACATTATCAGGAAGTGGCTGTGGAACTTATAGCAGTATTCAAATGATATATCACGCCCAATATCCTTTCTAAAGTGATCCCCGTTATTGCACATATCGTGCAATTAGTAATCAGATTTAACTGTGTAAAGGGTTAGGGCGCCTCGCTACCTCAGGGGTAGCGAGCTGAAATGATGATGCCACACCCGTCAGCAGAAACAGAACGTGTGTAGAATGGGGCAGAAAGAATTGAATACCGCCCATAAGATGCAGCCGTCGCACTTTTTCACCTGATGGGCTGGGTATTGTGGGGAGGGGTGCACTGAAGATTTGCCTAGGGTGCTGAGAAACCTTGCACCGGCCCTGTCTGTCTCTTGTTCTCACCTCTCTCTTTTCCTCTCCCATCCACACCCCTCTCTTTTTTTTGTCCTCACCCCTCTCTCTTTTGTCCTCACCCTCTCTCTATCTCTTTTGTCCTCACCTCTCTTATGTCCTCACCTCTCTCTCGTCTTTACCACCCCTTTTGCCCTCACTACTCTATCTCTTGTTTTCACCTCCCTTTTGCCTCACCCTTCTCTCTTTCTATCGTCATAGCACAGAGCATTCTGGGAGCGGCTATGGGGGAGAGAAGTCCTAGGAGCAGCAGCACGGTGTCTGCCCACAAGCACCCAGATTACAGTCTGCCTGAGCCCCTGGCACTGAGGAGGAGACACGCCACCCACGCAGTCCCGGAACCCGGCCACAGCAGCACCACAGCACATGGTCAGCTGCAGCATCAGCACTGCAGGGAGAGCGCTGCCCCCCGCCAGGGTGAGTATGGGTATACCTATGCCATGGCTGTCTGTCTCTCTCTCTCTCTCTCTCTCTCTGTGCTATAATGTGAATTTCGGCTCATACTGTGTGCCATAATGTGAATTTCGGCTCATTCCGGGTGCTATAATGTAAATTTCGGCTCATACCGGGTGCTATAATGTAAATGTCGGCTCATACCGGTGCTATAATGTGAATTTCGGCTCATACCGGGTGCTATAATGTAAATTTCGGCTCATACCGGGTGCTATAATGTAAATGTCGGCTCATACCGGGTGCTATAATGTGAATTTCGGCTCATTCTGTATCCTGTAATGTGAATTTCTCTAACGTCCTAGAGGATGCTGGGACTCCGTAAGGACCATGGGGATAGACGGGCTCCGCAGGAGACATGGGCACTTTAAGAAAGACTTTGGATCTGGGTGTGCACTGGCTCCTCCCTCTATGCCCCTCCTCCAGACCTCAGTTTGATACTGTGCCCAGTGGAGACTGGGTGCATTTCAGGGAGCTCTCCTGAGTTTCCTGTAAAGAAAGTATTTGTTAGGTTTTTTATTTTCAGGGAGCCTGCTGGCAACAGACTCCGTGCATCGAGGGACTGAGGAGAGAGAAACAGACCCACTTCTCTGAGTTTCAGGGCTCTGTTTCTTAGGCTACTGGACACCATTAGCTCCAGAGGGATCGGTACGCAGGTCTCACCCTCGCCGTCCGACCCAGAGCCGCGCCGCCGTCCTCCTCGCAGAGCCGGAAGATAGAAGCCGGGTGAGTATGAGAGGAAAAGACTTCAGAGGCGGCAGAAGACAGCTTGATCTTCATAGAGGTAACGCACAGCAGTGAAGCTGTGTGCCATTGCTCCCATTCACCTCACACACATCGGTCACTGTAAGGGTGCAGGGCGCAGGGGGGGGCGCCCTGGGCAGCAATATAAACCTCTCCTGTGGCAAATGTACATATATACATGTACAGCTGGTCACTGTACATGTATATAAAGAGCCCCTGCTATGTTTTTAAGACTTTTGAGCGGGACAGAAGCCCGCCGCCGAGGGGGCGGGGCTTCTCCCTCAGCACTCACCAGCGCCATTTTTCTCCACAGCACCGCTGAGAGGAAGCTCCCCAGACTCTCCCCTGCTTGATACCACGGTGAAAGAGGGTTTTAAAGTAGAGGGGGGGGGCACATAATTGGCGCATATACTAGAGATGAGCGGGTTCGGTTCCTCGGAATCCGAACCCCCCCGAACTTCAGCCTTTTTACACGGGTCCGAGGCAGACTCGGATCTTCCCGCCTTGCTCGGCTAACCCGAGCGCGCCCGAACGTCATCATCCCGCTGTCGGATTCTCGCGAGGCTCGTATTCTATCGCGAGACTCGGATTCTATATAAGGAGCCGCGCGTCGCCGCCATTTTCACACGTGCATTGAGATTGATAGGGAGAGGACGTGGCTGGCGTCCTCTCCGTTTAGATAGAGAGTGAGACACTTGATTTACTAGTAATTTAATTTTAGTAATTTTGGGGAGCATTAGGAGTACTCAGAGAGTGCAGAGTTTTGCTGATAGTTATACTAGTGACCAGTGACCACCAGTTTTATTTATTATTTAAAATCCGTTCTCTGCCTGAAAAAAAACGATACACAGTCACATACCATATCTGTGCTCAGCCTCAGTGTGCTGCATGATAATATCATCTATGTATATCTGACTGTGCTGAGTGCTCACTGCTCACACAGCTTAATTGTGGGGGAGACTGGGGAGCAGTTATAGCAGGAGTACATAACAGTGCACACTTTTGCTGCCAGAGTGCCAGTGTGACTGACCAGCAGTGACCACCAGTATATTGTCTGCCTGAAAAAGTTAAACACTCGTGTGGTGTTTTTTTTTTTATTCTATAAACGCATTCTGCTGACAGACAGTGTCCAGCAGGTCCGTCATTCATTATATTATAATATATACCTGCAGTAGTGATATATATATATTTTTTATATCATTATCATCCAGTCTATACTAGCAGACGCAGTACGGTAGTCCACGGCTGTAGCTACCTCTGTGTCGGCAGTGCTCGTCCATAATTGTATACCTACCTGTGGTGGGGTTTTTTTTTTCTATCTTCTTCATACTAGTAGTTTAGGAGTCTGCTGCTGACAGTGTCCAGCAGGTCCGTCATTATATAATATATACCTGTCCTGCAGTAGTGATATATATATATATATATATTTTTATATCATTATCATCCAGTCTATACTAGCAGACGCAGTACGGTAGTCCACGGCTGTAGCTACCTCTGTGTCGGCAGTGCTCGTCCATAATTGTATACCTACCTGTGGTGGGTTTTTTTTTTCTATCTTCTTCATACTAGTAGTTTAGGAGTCTGCTGCTGACAGTGTCCAGCAGGTCCGTCATTATATAATATATACCTGTCCTGCAGTAGTGATATATATTTTTTTTATATCATTATCATCCAGTCTATACTAGCAGACGCAGTACGGTAGTCCACGGCTGTAGCTACCTCTGTGTCGGCAGTCACTCGTCATCCATAAGTATACTAGTATCCATCCATCTCCATTGTTTACCTGAGGTGCCTTTTAGTTGTGCCTATTAAAATATGGAGAACAAAAATGTTGAGGTTCCAAAAATAGGGAAAGATCAAGATCGACTTCCACCTCGTGCTGAAGCTGCTGCCACTAGTCATGGCCGAGACGATGAAATGCCATCAACGTCGTCTGCCAAGGCCGATGCCCAATGTCATAGTACAGAGCATGTAAAATCCAAAACACCAAATATCAGTAAAAAAAGGACTCAAAAATCTAAAATAAAATGGTCGGAGAAGAAGCGTAAACTTGCCAATATGCCATTTACCACACGGAGTGGCAAGGAACAGCTGAGGCCATGGCCTATGTTCATGGCTAGTGGTTCAGCTTCACATGAGGATGGAAGCACTCAGCCTCTCGCTAGAAAAATGAAAAGACTTAAGCTGGCAAAAGCACAGCAAAGAACTGTGCGTTCTTCGAAATCACAAATCCACAAGGAGAGTCCAATTGTGTCGGTTGCGATGCCTGACCTTCCCAACACTGGACGTGAAGAGCATGCGCCTTCCACCATTTGCACGCCCTCTGCAAGTGCTGGAAGGAGCACCCGCAGTCCAGTTCCTGATAGTTAGATTGAAGATGTCAGTGTTGAAGTACACCAGTATGAGGAGGATATGGGTGTTGCTGGCGCTGGGGAGGAAATTGACCAGGAGGATTCTGATGGTGAGGTGGTTTGTTTAAGTCAGGCACCCGGGGAGACACCTGTTGTCCGTGGGAGGAATATGGCCATTGACATGCCTGGTGAAAATACCAAAAAAATCAGCTCTTCGGTGTGGAAGTATTTCAACAGAAATGCGGACAACATTTGTCAAGCCGTGTGTTGCCTTTGTCAAGCTGTAATAAGTAGGGGTAAGGACGTTAACCACCTCGGAACATCATCCCTTATACGTCACCTGCAGCGCATTCATCATAAGTCAGTGACAAGTTCAAAAACTTTGGGCGACAGCGGAAGCAGTCCACTGACCAGTAAATCCCTTCCTCTTGTAACCAAGCTCACGCAAACCACCCCACCAACTCCCTCAGTGTCAATTTCCTCCTTCCCCAGGAATGCCAATAGTCCTGCAGGCCATGTCACTGGCAATTCTGACGAGTCCTCTCCAGCCTGGGAATCCTCCGATGCATCCTTGCGTGTAACGCCTACTGCTGCTGGCGCTGCTGTTGTTGCTGCTGGGAGTCGATGGTCATCCCAGAGGGGAAGTCGTAAGACCACTTTTACTACTTCCACCAAGCAATTGACTGTCCAACAGTCCTTTGCGAGGAAGATGAAATATCACAGCAGTCATCCTGCTGCAAAGCGAATAACTGAGGCCTTGGCATCCTGGGCGGTGAGAAACGTGGTTCCGGTATCCATCATTACTGCAGAGCCAACTATAGACTTGTTTGAGGTACTGTGTCCCCGGTACCAAATACCATCTAGGTTCCATTTCTCTAGGCAGGCGATACCGAAAATGTACACAGACCTCAGAAAAAGACTCACCAGTGTCCTAAAAAATGCACTTGTACCCAATGTCCACTTAACCACGGACATGTGGACAAGTGGAGCAGGGCAGACTCAGGACTATATGACTGTGACAGCCCACTGGGTAGATGTATGGACTCCCGCCGCAAGAACAGCAGCGGCGGCACCAGTAGCAGCATCTCGCAAACGCCAACTCTTTCCTAGGCAGGCTACGCTTTGTATCACCGCTTTCCAGAATACGCACACAGCTAAAAACCTCTTACGGCAACTGAGGAAGATCATCGCAGAATGGCTTACCCCAATTGGACTCTCCTGTGGATTTGTGGCATCGGACAACGCCAGCAATATTGTGTGTGCATTAAATATGGGCAAATTCCAGCACGTCCCATGTTTTGCACATACCTTGAATTTGGTGGTGCAGAATTATTTAAAAAACGAGAGGGGCGTGCAAGAGATGCTGTCGGTGGCCAGAAGAATTGCGGGACACTTTCGGCGTACAGGCACCACGTACAGAAGAATAGGGCAACACCAAAAACGCCTGAACCTGCCCTGCCATCATCTGAAGCAAGAAGTGGTAACGAGGTGGAATTCAACCCTCTATATGCTTCAGAGGTTGGAGGAGTAGCAAAAGGCCATTCAAGCCTATACAACTGAGCACGATATAGGAGGTGGAATGCACCTGTCTCAAGCGCAGTGGAGAATGATTTCAACGTTGTGCAAGGTTCTGCAACCTTTTGAACTTGCCACACGTGAAGTCAGTTCAGACACTGCCAGCCTGAGTCAGGTCATTCCCCTCATCAGGCTTTTGCAGAAGAAGCTGGAGACATTGAAGGAGGAGCTAACACAGAGCGATTCCGCTAGGCATGTGGGACTTGTGGATGGAGCCCTTAATTCGCTTAACAAGGATTCACGGGTGGTCAATCTGTTGAAATCAGAGCACTACATTTTGGCCACCGTGCTCGATCCTAGATTTAAAACCTACCTTGGATCTCTCTTTCCGGCAGACACAAGTCTGCAGGGGTTCAAAGAACTGCTGGTGAGAAAATTGTCAAGTCAAGCGGAACGCGACCTGTCAACATCTCCTCCTTCACATTCTCCCGCAACTGGGGGTGCAAGGAAAAGGCTCAGAATTCCAAGCCCACCCGCTGGCGGTGATGCAGGGCAGTCTGGAGCGACTGCTGATGCTGACATCTGGTCCGGACTGAAGGACCTGCCAACGATTACGGACATGTCGTCTACTGTCACTGCATATGATTCTCTCCCAATTGAAAGAATGGTCGAGGATTATATGAGTGACCGCATCCAAGTAGGCACGTCAGACAGTCCGTACGTATACTGGCAGGAAAAAGAGGCAATTTGGAGGGCCTTGCACAAACTGGCTTTATTCTACCTAAGTTGCCCTCCCACAAGTGTGTACTCCGAAAGAGTGTTTAGTGCCGCCGCTCACCTTGTCAGCAATCGGCGTACGAGGTTACTTCCAGAAAATGTGGAGAAGATGATGTTCATTAAAATGAATTATAATCAATTCCTCCATGGAGACATTCACCAGCAGCAATTGCCTCCACAAAGTACACAGGGAGCTGTGATGGTGGATTCCAGTGGGGACGAATTGATAATCTGTGAGGAGGGGGATGTACACGGTGATGAATCGGAGGATGATGATGAGGTGGACATCTTGCCTCTGTAGAGCCAGTTTGTGCAAGGAGAGATTAATTGCTTCTTTTTTGGTGGGGGTCCAAACCAACCCGTCATTTCAGTCACAGTCGTGTGGCAGACCCTGTCACTGAAATGATGGGTTGGTTAAAGTGTGCATGTCCTGTTTATACAACATAAGAGTGGGTGGGAGGGCCCAAGGAAAATTCCATCTTGCACCTCTTTTTTCTTTCATTTTTCTTTGCGTCATGTGCTGTTTGGGGAGTGTTTTTTGGAAGGGCCAGCCTGCGTGACACTGCAGTGCCACTCCTAGATGGGCCAGGTGTTTGTGTCGGCCACTAGGGTCGCTTAGCTTACTCACACAGCTACCTCATTGCGCCTCTTTTTTTCTTTGCGTCATGTGCTGTTTGGGGAGTATTTTTTGGAAGGGCCATCCTGCCTGACACTGCAGTGCCACTCCTAGATGGGCCAGGTGTTTGTGTCAGCCACTTGGGTCGCTGAGCTTAGTCACACAGCTACCTCATTGCGCCTCTTTTTTTCTTTGCGTCATGTGCTGTTTGGGGAGTGTTTTTTTGAAGGGCCATCCTGCCTGACACTGCAGTGCCACTCCTAGATGGGCCAGGTGTTTGTGTCGGACACTAGGGTCGCTTAGCTTACTCACACAGCTACCTCATTGCGCCTCTTTTTTTCTTTGCGTCATGTGCTGTTTGGGGAGTGTTTTTTTGAAGGGCCATCCTGCGTGACACTGCAGTGCCACTCCTAGATGGGCCAGGTGTTTGTGTCGGCCACTAGGGTCGCTGAGCTTACTCACACAGCTACCTCATTGCGCCTCTTTTTTTCTTTGCGTCATGTGCTGTTTGGGGAGTGTTTTTTGGAAGGGCCATCCTGCCTGACACTGCAGTGCCACTCCTAGATGGGCCAGGTGTTTGTGTCGGCCACTAGGGTCGCTGAGCTTAGTCACACAGCTACCTCATTGCGCCTCTTTTTTTTCTTCTTTGCGTCATGTGCTGTTTGGGGAGTATTTTTTGGAAGGGCCATCCTGCCTGACACTGCAGTGCCACTCCTAGATGGGCCAGGTGTTTGTGTCGTCCACTTGGGTCGCTGAGCTTAGTCACACAGCTACCTCATTGCGCCTCTTTTTTTCTTTGCGTCGTGCTGTTTGGGGAGTGTTTTTTGGAAGGGCCATCCTGCGTGACACTGCAGTGCCACTCCTAGATGGGCCAGGTGTTTGTGTCGGCCACTTGGGTCGCTGAGCTTAGTCATCCAGCGACCTCGGTGCAAATTTTAGGACTAAAAATAATATTGTGAGGTGTGAGGTGTTCAGAATAGACTGAAAATGAGTGGAAATTATGGTTATTGAGGTTAATAATACTTTGGGATCAAAATGACCCCCAAATTCTATGATTTAAGCTGTTTTTTAGGGTTTTTTGAAAAAAACACCCGAATCCGACAAAAAAAATTCGGTGAGGTTTTGCCAAAACGCGTTCGAACCCAAAACACGGCCGCGGAACCGAACCCAAAACCAAAACACAAAACCCGAAAAATTTCCGGTGCACATCTCTAGCATATACATACTTGAAAAGCGCTACTGGGTAAACATTCTGTGTTTTTTCCTGGGTCATATAGCGCTGGGGTGTGTGCTGGCATACTCTCTCTCTGTCTCTCCAAAGGGCCTGGTGGGGAACCTGTCTTCAGAAAAGAGCTTCCCTGTGTGTGTGTGGTGTGTCGGTACACGTGTGTCGACATGTCTGAGGTTGAAGGCTCACCTAAGGAGGAGGGGGAGTGTACGAATGTAAGGTCTCCGTCAGCAGCGCCGACACCTGACTGGATGGATATGTGGAATGTTTTTAGTGCTAATGTTAATTTATTGCACAAAAGATTAGACAAAGCTGAAGCTAGGGTACAGTCAGGGAGTCAACCTATGTCTGTCCCAATGTCGCCGGGACCTTCGGGGTCTCAGAAGCGCCCACTATCCCAAATAGTAGTCACAGATACCGACACGGATTCAGACTCCAGTGTCGACTATGATGATGCAAAATTACAGCCAAAAGTGGCTAAATGTATTCGATATATGATTATTGCAATAAAAGATGTTTTGCATTTCACAGAGGAACCCCCTGTCCCTGACACGAGGGTACACATGTATAAGAGAAAGAAACCTGAGGTCACCTTTCCCTCCTCACATGAGCTGAACGAATTATGCGAAAGAGCATGGGAAATTCCAGACAAAAAACTGCAGATTCCCAAAAGGATTCTTTTAGCGTATCCTTTACCGCCAAAGGATAGGTGGGAATCAAAAAAGATAGCGCTCCCATCCCAAGATACGGCTACCCTCAAGGATCCTGCTGACCGCAAGCTGGAGGTTACCTTGAAGTCCATTTACACACATTCTGGTACGTTACTCAGACCGGCAATTGCGTCGGCCTGGGTTTGTAGTGCTGTAGCAGCATGGACAAATTCCTTATCAGCGGATATTGAGACCCTTGATACGGATACCATTTTAATGACCCTAGGGCATATAAAAGATGCTGTCTTATATATGAGGGATGCTCAAAGAGACATTAGTTTACTTGGTTCCAGAATAAACGCTATGTCTATTTCTGCTAGGCGAGTCTTATGGACCCGACAGTGGACAGGTGATGCCGACTCGAAGAGGCATATGGAGTTTTTGCCTTACAAGGGTGAGGAATTGTTTGGAGAGGGCCTCTCGGACCTCGTCTCCACAGCTACGGCAGGTAAATCGAATTTTTTGCCTTATATTCCCTCACAATCTAAGAAAGCGCCTCATTATCAAATGCAGTCCTTTCGTGCAAATAAAAGCAAAAGAGTACGTGGATCGTCCTTTCTTGCCAGAGGTAAGGGCAGAGGGAAAAAGCTGCACAACACAGCTAGTTCCCAGGATCAGAAGTCCTCCCCGGCCTCTGCAAAATCCACCGCATGACGCTGGGGCTCCCCTGAGGGAGTCCACTCCAGTGGGGGCACGTCTTCGACTTTTCAGCCACATCTGGGTTCACTCACAGGTGGATCCCTGGGAAATAGAAATTGTTTCCCAGGGATACCAGCTGGAATTCGAAGAAGTGCCTCCTCGCTGGTTTTTCAAATCGGCGCTACCGACTTCTCCCCTGGAAAGGGAGATAGTGTTACATGCTATTCACAAATTGTGTCTTCAACAAGTGGTGGTCGAGGTTCCCCTGCTTCAAAGAGGGAAGGGGTACTACTCAACTCTGTTTGTGGTCCTGAAACCGGACGGTTCGGTCAGACCCATTTTGAATTTAAAATCCCTGAACCTTTACTTAAAATGGTTCAAATTCAAAATGGAATCACTCAGAGCGGTCAACGCCAGCCCGGAAGGGGGGTATTTTATGGTATCTCTGGACATAAAGGATGCATACCTGCATGTTCCCATATATCCTCCTCATCAGGCGTACCTGAGATTTGCGGTACAGGATTGTCATTACCAATTTCAGACGTTGCCGTTTGGGCTTTCCACGGCCCCGAGAATTTTCACCAAGGTAATGGCGGAAATGATGGCGCAAGCAGGGTGTCACAATTATCCCGTACTTGGACGATCTCCTCATAAAAGCGAGATCACGGGAGAAGTTGATGAACAGCGTATCACTTTCACTGAAGGTGTTACAGCGACACGGCTGGATTCTCAATATTCCAAAGTCACAGCTGAATCCTACAACTCGTCTGCCCTTCTTGGGCATGATTCTGGACACAGACCAGAAAAGGGTTTTTCTTCCGATAGAAAAAGCGCAGGAACTCATGACTCTAGTCAAGAACCTGTTGAAACCAAAACAAGTGTCAGTACATCATTGCACTCAAGTCCTGGGAAAAATGGTGGCGACGTACGAAGCCATTCCCTTCGGCAGGTTCCATGCAAGGACTTTCCAATGGGACCTATTGGACAAATGGTCCGGGTCACATCTGCAAATGCATCAGCGGATCACCCTGTCCCCCAGGGCCAGGGTATCTCTCCTCTGGTGGCTGCAGAGTGCTCACCTTCTAGAGGGCCGCAGGTTCGGCATTCAGGATTGGATCCTGGTGACCACGGACGCGAGACTCCGAGGTTGGGGAGAAGTCACACAGGGAAGAAATTTCCAAGGCCTTTGGTCAAGTCAAGAGACTTGTCTTCACATCAACATCCTGGAACTAAGGGCCATATACAACGCCCTACGTCAAGCGGATGTCAGGTCCGGGTGTTTTTGTGAATCCGTTAACCTGGAACCAACCACAGGTGTAGGTGCTGGGGTATGAAGAAAACAGGGAGGACGAAGGAAGTTCCGTTTCATATATTTATTAAAGTAACAATTCAGTAAGGAGTTAAATGACTAGTTGTTAATCATCATTATACTGTAGTATTGCAGGAATGGCAGAAATAATATGCAAGAGAAAACTCAGAAATAAATAAAAGAAATGTTCATGGAAACATATGCAAAAACAAGCTGAAGAATAAATGTTGAATTGTCCAAATATAAACAAGCTTTGATGCTGAACTGCAGATTGTGTTTAACTGGTTAATGCAGACATGGAGAATCAACTGTAAGAATTTGCAATGGAGTTTTAGGAGTTAACTGAGAGACTGTGAAGAATTATCCTTGTAATGACAACATAGAAAATAAAAGTACTGAATTGGGTTACTTGCGGGTTCCGGAGATCACTGTGAAACTGTAGTAGGTGGCAAGGTGATGAATGGGTTAAATGCAGAGTTGAACAAACGAACAGCTGAAGGAATTGGAATCTTCCAGACTTTGTATGATAGGCAGACAGACAAGGTAACCTCATGCAGGACACTGGGAATCCAAGTATTTCCAATAGGTGTGCAATTGACTGATAGCACAATGGAGAGCCAGCGGATCTTTGGCAGTGAAGGCTGCAAACGGACCTCTGGGAACGGAGGCGATATCTGGACCACGGGAATCACACAGGAATGCACGGAGAGAGTACAGAGCTAGAGCACAGCTTTGATACAACAAAGCACTGGCCCAGAGTGACATAATCCCAGCCTACTTAAAGGCAGCACAAGCACGGGATTGGCTTACACCTGCCCACAGGTGTTTTCACAAGTGCTCAGTATTAGCTATTTGGTCTCTAACATGGCCACCTCCTATACAGCAGACACACCGCAGTGCCTTAGGCCATTTGGTCCCCGCACTCACAGTTCCCAGACTCTGCATTACCTGTGCCATTGATCACGCCGTGTCCCCACACGGGCGCACAGCACCGCGAGCAACCGCACTGGCAACGGATGAACCCCAGAACCCGCAAAGGTGAGAGACCGGTTCGTGACAGTACCCCCTCTTCTACGGGTGGTCTCCGAACACCTTTGAACCTTGTCAGGATTTTTGGAGAAGTATTTCTGTACCAGTCTTGGAGCATAAACATCTTCAGAGAAAACCCAGGATCTCTCCTCCGGACCGTAACCCTTCCAGTCGACCAGAAACTGTAAACGTCCATATCGGGAACGTGAGTCCACAATCTCTTTAACTTCAAATTCCTCATTCTGCAAAGAGTGAACTTTAGGAGATTTGGACTGGGTAGTACGGAACTTATTGAGAATCAAAGGCTTCAGTAAAGATGTATGAAAGGCGTTAGGAATTCTCAAAGACGGTGGCAGCTTGACTTTGTATGACACAGGGTTGAGTACCTTTACAATGGGAAATGGACCAATAAACCTGGGAGCAAATTTCTTAGAAGGAACTTTGAACTTGAGATTGCGCGTAGAAATCCAAACTTGGTCTCCCACTTTGTAATTCGGTACAGCTTTACGTTTTCTATCTGCAAAAGATTTATAACGAGCGGAAGTTTTGACCAAGGACTTACGTACACAACTCCAGATGCTAGATAGACGTTGAAGCTCTTGATCTGCCGCTGGGACCTCTAGGGCTGGCAATGGATGAAACTCTGGCACACGAGGATGAAAGCCGAAGTTAATATAAAAGGGCGTAGATTCTGAAGATGAATGGAAGAGATTATTATGAGCAAATTCTGCCAATGGAAGGTAGTCAACCCAGTCATCCTGTGAGGACGATATATATAGCCGGAGAAATGTTTCAAGGTCTTGGTTGACTCTCTCAGTTTGTCCATCTGTCTGAGGATGATATGCAGAAGAAAAGTTCAACTTGACATTTAAAGATGAACAAAGCGACCTCCAAAACTTGGCCACAAACTGTGTTCCCCGATCAGAAACAATTTCTCGAGGAAGGCCATGCAACTTGAAGATTTCAGAGATGAACAATCTGGCTAGTAAAGGGGCTGATGGTAACCCAGTTAATGGAATGAAATGTGCCATTTTCGAAAATCGATCCACTATCACCCAAATGGTATTTCGCCCTTTTGATGGAGGTAGATCGGTCACGAAATCCATTGAGATATGAGTCCATGGTTGTTTGGGTATGGATAGTGGATGTAACAAACCTGGTGGAGAACTTCTTGGACTCTTATGTTGGGCACATTTAGGACATGCTGCTATAAACTCTTGGACATCGGCTTTGAGACGTGGCCACCAATAAGACTGTTGAATAAACTTGAGAGTCTTTAGAACCCCAGGATGACCCATGAAGGAAGAGGAGTGAGCCCAGGTAAGCAGCCGTTTTCGAAGACTTGTGGCGACAAAGGTCTTGCCAGGCGGAGGAACTGGAGAGGTTCGAGTCATTAAAAAGGACTTAGGATTCACAATGGCTTGATTCGTGGTAGCATCATTTAATTCAGAAGAAGCAAAGGACCGGGAAAGGGCATCTGCCTTTTTGTTCTGAGACCCTGGACGATAGGTGAGTTTGAAATCAAATCGTGAGAAGAAAAGCGCCCATCGAGCTTGTCGTGGATTCAAACACTGAGCTGACTGCAGATACAGAAGATTCTTATGATCAGTATAAACTGTAATGCGATGTTGAGCTCCTTCTAGAAGGTATCTCCACTCCTCAAATGCCAACTTGATGGCAAGTAACTCTTGCTCACCGATTGCATAATTACGTTCTGCCGGGAGGAACTTACGGGAGAAGTATCCGCAGGGATGGACCTTTTTATCTTCAAAGACTTGTGACAACACAGCTCCTACTGCTTCTGTAGATGCATCCACCTCTAGTAGAAAGGGACGATTCAGATCAGGCTGTCGAAGAATGGGGGCTGACACAAAGGCTTGCTTTAAATCAGAGAAGGCTTTGATTGCTTCTGAAGACCAGTTCGTAGGATTTGCTCCCTTACGAGTTAGGGCTGTGATGGGAGCAGCTAACGTAGAATAATTCTTAATGAATCTCCTATAGAAATTAGCAAAGCCGAGAAATCGCTGAATCCCCTTGAGAGTTGTAGGAGTGGACCAATCTCGGATAGCTTGTACCTTACCGGGATCCATACATAGCTCTGATCCAGAAATGATGTAACCAAGGAACGGTATGGAGGATACTTCAAAAGTGCACTTCTCTAACTTACAATAAAGTTGATTTTTCCTCAGACGTGTCAGTACCTCTTTAACTTGGTGACGGTGAGACTTTATATCCCTAGAGAATATTAGGATATCATCCAAGTACACTACTAGACACTTGTAGAGAAGATCACGAAAAAGTTCATTCACATAGCTTTGAAAAACTGCAGGTGCATTACAAAGACCGAAAGGCATTACAAGGTATTCGTAATGCCCATCCCGGGTATTAAAAGCAGTTTTCCACTCGTCCCCTTCTCGGATGCGGATTAAATTGTAGGCCCCTCGGAGATCCAGTTTTGTAAACACAGTAGCTCCTTTTACCCGGTCAAATAATTCTGGAATTAAGGGTAATGGATACTTGTTTTTCACAGTGATCTCATTGAGTCCACGGTAATCTATGCATGGTCGTAACCCACCGTCCTTCTTCTTAACGAAAAAGAATCCGGCTCCTGCAGGTGAAGAAGATGGTCTGATAAATCCTTTGGTTAGATTTTCCTGTATATAATCAGACATAGCTTGCGTCTCTGGGATGGATAGCGGATAAATTCGTCCCCTAGGAGGTGTTTTACCCGGAACCAGGACAATTGGGCAGTCCCATTCGCGATGAGGAGGTAGAGAGTCTGCTGCTTGTTTACTGAAAACATCCACAAAGGATTGATACACCGGAGGTAGGTCGGGAAGGCTAATTGACCGGAGAGGTACAATTGAGGCTAAACAGTCCTTGGTACAAGATTTACCCCATGAAAGGACTTCCATGGTTTGCCAATTAAGTTGAGGGTTATGTTTCTGCAGCCAAGGTAAACCAAGTATCACATCTTGAGAGGCTTTGGGAATCACGTAGAAGGAGAGGTATTCGGAATGGAGCACACCAACTTTCATCTTGAGACATACGGTTCGATGAGTAATTATACCATCTGGAATTCGACTTCCATCCACTGCTGTAACGGCAACTGCTGCTTCCAGAGGCATGGTTTGAACTTTAGACCGCATGACAAAGGCTGAGGAGATGAAGTTCTCGGCTGCCCCAGAATCTAGGAGAGCTGAAACTTTCACTGTAGAACTTGGAACTTCTAATTGAATAGACAAAGTCGGCTCTTTCCCAGAACGTGATTCTAGAGTAACTCCTAGCTTAACCTCTCTTGAATAAGCTAGGAGCGAGAGTTTCCCGGTCGGAGTTTGCAGAATTTAACTAAGTGTTCAGAGGACCCACAGTACATGCAGAGGTTACCCTGTCGACGACGAAGTCGTTCCTCTTCTGGGAGGCGAGAGCGCCCAATCTGCATAGGTTCGTCTGTCGTTACCGGAGACTGTGATGAAGAATCTTGTCGAGGCCTAGGATGATAACGTGGACTGGATCGCTCTGCCCTGGATTTCTCTAAACATCGCTCCCTGTAGCGTAGGTCAAGTTTGTTACAGAGAGAAATCAATTCATCCAGTTTAGTTGGCACATCCCGGATAGTTAAATCGTCCTTGATTCTCTCAGAAAGTCCATTCCAAAACGCGGCGATCAGGGCCTCCTCATTCCAGTTTAACTCTGAAGACAACGTGCGAAACTGAACAATATATTGATTGACAGGACGTAAACCTTGACGTAGACGGAGAATCTCCAAAGATGCTGAGGTGGTCCTGCCGGGTTCGTCAAAGATTCTCCGGAAAGAAGATACAAACTCTTTGTAATTAGAGAGGATAGGATCACCTCTCTCCCATAATGGTGATGCCCACTCCAGAGCCTGACCGGAGAGGAGGGCAATAATATATGCGACCTTAGAACGAGCTGATGGGAAACTGGCGGACATCAGTTCGAACTGGATCTCGCATTGATTCAGGAATCCCCTGCAAAGTTTTGGAGTTCCGTCAAACTTACTCGGAGAGGGTAACTGCAAGCGGGACGTAGGCAGCATCACAGGAGAAGCTGTAGTGGTAACTGGGACAACCGGAGTTGGAATCTGGACTTGAGACGTTTTAATTGCTGTATGAAGAGTCTCTAAACGGTCTGCCATAGTTTGCATAAACTGCACTATTTGTGTCTGTATAGACTCCTGGTTTTCCAGACGGGAAAGGATATTTGACGTAGCACCGCCTCCTGCGAATTGGTCACTTGACGGATCCATGTGGCCAGTGCTTACTGTCAGGTCCGGGTGTTTTTGTGAATCCGTTAACCTGGAACCAACCACAGGTGTAGGTGCTGGGGTATGAAGAAAACAGGGAGGACGAAGGAAGTTCCGTTTCATATATTTATTAAAGTAACAATTCAGTAAGGAGTTAAATGACTAGTTGTTAATCATCATTATACTGTAGTATTGCAGGAATGGCAGAAATAATATGCAAGAGAAAACTCAGAAATAAATAAAAGAAATGTTCATGGAAACATATGCAAAAACAAGCTGAAGAATAAATGTTGAATTGTCCAAATATAAACAAGCTTTGATGCTGAACTGCAGATTGTGTTTAACTGGTTAATGCAGACATGGAGAATCAACTGTAAGAATTTGCAATGGAGTTTTAGGAGTTAACTGAGAGACTGTGAAGAATTATCCTTGTAATGACAACATAGAAAATAAAAGTACTGAATTGGGTTACTTGCGGGTTCCGGAGATCACTGTGAAACTGTAGTAGGTGGCAAGGTGATGAATGGGTTAAATGCAGAGTTGAACAAACGAACAGCTGAAGGAATTGGAATCTTCCAGACTTTGTATGATAGGCAGACAGACAAGGTAACCTCATGCAGGACACTGGGAATCCAAGTATTTCCAATAGGTGTGCAATTGACTGATAGCACAATGGAGAGCCAGCGGATCTTTGGCAGTGAAGGCTGCAAACGGACCTCTGGGAACGGAGGCGATATCTGGACCACGGGAATCACACAGGAATGCACGGAGAGAGTACAGAGCTAGAGCACAGCTTTGATACAACAAAGCACTGGCCCAGAGTGACATAATCCCAGCCTACTTAAAGGCAGCACAAGCACGGGATTGGCTTACACCTGCCCACAGGTGTTTTCACAAGTGCTCAGTATTAGCTATTTGGTCTCCAACATGGCCACCTCCTATACAGCAGACACACCGCAGTGCCTTAGGCCATTTGGTCCCCGCACTCACAGTTCCCAGACTCTGCATTACCTGTGCCATTGATCACGCCGTGTCCCCACACGGGCGCACAGCACCGCGAGCAACCGCACTGGCAACGGATGAACCCCAGAACCCGCAAAGGTGAGAGACCGGTTCGTGACAGCGGAGACCTTACTTTGCGACCGACTAGTTCTGATCCAGTCAGACAACGTCACCGCAGTAGCTCATGTAAACCGCCAGGGCGGCACAAGGAGCAGAGTGGCGATGGCGGAAGCCACCAGAATTCTTCGCTGGGCGGAGAATCATGTAAGCGCACTGTCAGCAGTGTTCATTCCGAGAGTGGACAACTGGGAAGCAGACTTCATCAGCAGGCACGACCTGCATCCGGGAGAGTGGGGACTTCATCAGGAAGTCTTCGCACAGATTGCAAGTCGGTGGGGACTGCCCCAAATAGACATGATGGCGTCCCGTCTCAACAAAAAGCTACAAAGGTATTGCGCCAGGTCAAAAGATCCTCAGGCGGTAGCTGTGGACGCCCTAGTGATACCGTGGGTGTTCCAGTTGGTCTATGTATTTCCTCCTCTTCCTCTCATACCCAAGGTGTTGAGAATAATAAGAAAAAGAGGAGTGAGAACAATACTCATTGTTCCGGATTGGCCACGAAGGACCTGGTATCCGGATCTGCAGGAAATGCTTACAGAAGATCCGTGTCCTCTTCCTCTAAGACAGGACCTGTTGCAACAGGGTCCCTGTCTGTTCCAGGACTTACCGCGGCTGCGTTTGACGGCATGGTGGTTGAACGCCGGATCCTAGCGGAAAAAGGTATTCCGGATGAGGTCATTCCTACGCTAATAAAAACTAGGAAGGACGTGACATCTAAACATTATCACCGAATATGGCGAAAATATGTTTCTTGGTGTGAGGCCAGGAATGCTCCTACGGAAGAATTCCATCTAGGCCGTTTTCTTCACTTCCTACACACTGGAGTGAATTTGGGCCTAAAATTAGGCTCCATTAAAGTTCAGATTTCGGCCTTATCCATTTTCTTTCAAAAGGAATTGGCCTCCCTACCTGAAGTACAGACTTTTGTGAAGGGAGTACTGCATATTCAGCCTCCTTTTGTACCTCCGGTGGCGCCTTGGGATCTTAACGTGGTGTTAAGTTTCCTTAAGTCACATTGGTTTGAACCACTTAGAACAGTGGAGTTGAAATATCTCACTTGGAAGGTGGTCATGTTGTTAGCCTTTTTCTTCAGCTAGGCGAGTTTCGGAATTAGCGGCTTTATCACATAAAAGCCCCTATCTGGTTTTCCATATGGATAGAGCGGAATTGCGGACCCGTCCTCAATTCGTACCTAAGGTGGTCTCATCCTTTCATATGAACGTATTGTCGTGCCTGTGGCTACACGTGACTTGGAGGATTCCGAGTCCCTTGATGTGGTCAGGGCTTTGAAAATTACGTGGCCAGAACGGCTAGGATCAGAAAAACAGAAGCACTGTTTGTCCTGTATGAAGCCAACAAGGTCGGCGGCCCTGCTTCAAAGCAGACTATTGCTCGCTGGATCTGTAACACGATTCAGCAGGCTCATTCTACGGCAGGATTGCTGTTACCAAAATCGGTTAAGGCCCATTCCACTAGGAAGGTGGGCTCGTCTTGGGCGGCTGCCCGAGGGGTCTCGGCACTACAGTTGTGCCGAGCTGCTACTTGGTCGGGGTCAAACACCTTTGCAAAGTTCTATAAGTTTGATACCCTGGCTGAGGAGGACCTCCTGTTTGCTCAATCGGTGCTGCAGAGTCATCCGCACTCTCCCGCCCGTTTGGGAGCTTTGGAATAATCCCCATGGTCCTTACGGAGTCCCAGCATCCTCTAGGACGTTAGAGAAAATAAGATTTTAAACCTACCGGTAAATCTTTTTCTCGTAGTCCGTAGAGGATGCTGGGCGCCCGTCCCAAGTGAGGACTTCTTCTGCAAGACTTGTATATAGTTTTGCTTACATAAGGGTTATGTTATAGTTTTCATCGGTCTTGGACTGATGCTATGTTGTTTTCATACGGTTAACTGGTTAGTATATCACAAGTTATACGGTGTGATTGGTGTGGCTGGTATGAATCTTGCCCTTGGATTAACAAAAATCCTTTCCTTGTACTGTCCGTCTCCTCTGGGCACAGTTTCTCTAACTGAGGTCTGGAGGAGGGGCATAGAGGGAGGAGCCAGTGCACACCCAGATCCAAAGTCTTTCTTAAAGTGCCCATGTCTCCTGCGGAGCCCGTCTGTCCCCATGGTCCTTACGGAGTCCCAGCATCCTCTACGGACTACGAGAAAAAGATTTACCGGTAGGTTTAAAATCTTATTTTCGGCTCACTCTTGTGCCATAATGTGAATTTCGTCTCACTCTGTGTACTATAATGTGAATTTCGGCTCATACTGTGTGCCATTTTGTGAATTTCGGCTCATACCGGGTGCTATAATGTAAATTTCGTCTCATGGCGGGTGCTATAATGTGGATTTTGGCTCATACTGTGTGGTATAATGTGAAAGAGGCACCAGTACTAGATAGTATAAGGGGTCTTACTATTGTGGTGCATAATGCGTATAAGGAGTGTATGGTGTGGTAAACTACACTGAAGACCACGCCCCTTCTGGGTGACCACGCCCCCTTTTCCGGAGCGCGCGCACCTTCGGCGCGCGTTTAATTACAAACTTCACATTTCCATACCCCCACTTAAAAATTTTCACTTCAACCACTGGTTGTGTGTATTTTAATAGAGAATGATGTACGCTTGTATGTTGTTAGAATATTAATTATATTTGTAAGAGCATAGACTAATAAGTGGGAGGAGTCAGGAATAGTAAGGGGAGGAGTCACAGAGGTGGGCCTGTGTGCTTCAAAAATGCCAGGGCCTATGTTTAGTCCCAGTCCGGCCCTGGCGGTGACTATGCATTTGCATGGCTGCTAAAAACAGCTAGCGAGGGATCAATTCGGAAGGAGGGCCTATGTGCACAGCAGGGGGGGGGGGGGGCAGATATAACACTCCCAGAGAGAGTTAGATTTGGGTGGGGTGTGTTCAAACTGAAATCTAAACTGCAGTGTAAAAATAAAGCAGCCAGTATTTACCCTGCACAGAAACAATATAACCCACCCAAATCTAACTCTCTCTGCAAATGTTCTATCTGCCTCACCTGCCCTGTACATGGGGTGTAATTCTGAGTTGATCGCAGCAGGAACTTTGTTTGCAGTTGGGCAAAACCATGTGCACTGCAGGGGAGGCAGATATAACATGTGCAGAGAGAGTTAGATTTGGGTGGGTTATTTTGTTTCTGTGCAGGGTAAATACTGGCTGCTTTATTTTTACACTGCAATTTAGATTGCAGATTGAACACACCATACCCAAATCTAACTCTCTCTGCACATGTTATATCTGCCTCCCCTGCAGTGCACATGGTTTTGCCCAACTGCTAACAAATTCCTGCTGCGATCAACTCAGAATTACCCCCATGGGCCCTCCTTCTGAGTTGATCGCTCGCTAGCTACTTTTAGCAGCCATGCAAATGCATAGTTGCCGCCCACAGGGGAGTGTATTTTCTCTTTGCAAGTGTGCGAACGTCTGTGCAGCCGAGCGGTACACATTTTTTTTTTGCCGTTTCTGAGTAGTTCTGAACTTACTCATCCCTTGTGATCACTTCAGCCTGTCCGGTCCCGGAATTGACGTCAGACACCCACCCTGCAACACTTGGACACGCCTGCGTTTTCCCAAACACTCCCAGAAAATGGTCAGTTGACACCCATAAATGCCTTTTTCCTGTCAATCTCCTTGTGATCAGCTGTGCGAATGGAATCATCGCTAGAAGCATTGCACAGCAACGATGCTGTTTGTACCTGTACAACGCGCGTGCGCATTGTGGTGCATACATACGCATGTGCAGTTTTGCCATTTTGTTTACCTGATCGCTGCGCTGCGAAAATCGGCAGCGTGCGATCAACTCGGAATGACCCCCATGGTTTTGCCCATTAGCGAACAAATTTGCTGCTGCGTTCAACTCTGAATTAGGACCTTAATCCTTTTGGATGCTAAGGGGAGATGTATCAAACCTTCTAAAGGGTGGACAAGTGGAGAAGTTGTCTATGGCAAGCTAGAACCTGATTGGTTGGAGGGAAACTTCTACACGTGTCGACTTCTCCACTCTTTAGAACAGGGCTGGCCAAACCGGTCTCGAGATCTACCAACAGTTCATGTTTTCCAGGCCTCCTGGAGACCTGTAGATTTGTCAGTTAGGAATGAATGCAGCACATTAATTATTAATGACTACACCTGTGCACCAGCTAGGTGGGCTGGAAAATGTGAACTGTTGGTAGATCTCGAGGACTGGTTTGGCCAGCTCTGCTTTAGAAGGTTTAATACATTCCCCTTTTATTCCTAGGACAGATCTGTTGGCAGGTAAGCTAGAGATGAGATAGCACAGTTTTCCCTCTAATACAGCTGAGCAAAAGTTTTTAGGTTGTTTTTTTTATAGAATTAGTTTCACTTTATGAATAGTCTTGTCAGCTGGGTGTGCTATATCAGATACCACCTCTCTTATTAGGCATGAGCCAAACTAATGAAGATGTGCTTTCTTTACCACTATGGTGACTACTAAAAAGTACAACCTAAAACAATAACAAACTACTTGTGATCATGTAGTCCAGGCATTCCCAACCACGGTCCTCAAGGCACACTAACAGTGCAGATTTTAGTGATATCCAGGCTGCAGCACAGATGGTTAAATCAAAATAACTGAGGTGCTAATTAAGTCACCTGTGCTCAAGCTTGGATAGCACTAAAACCTGCACTGTTAGTGTGCCTTGAGGACCGTGGTTGGGAATGCCTGCTGTAGTCAAATCAAATCTCAATAGAGATGAGCGATTTTGATTCTGTGGAATCAGAACAGCTCCGAACATGCCTGGCTTGAGA
Source organism: Pseudophryne corroboree (assembly GCF_028390025.1). Lineage (NCBI taxonomy): Eukaryota > Metazoa > Chordata > Amphibia > Anura > Myobatrachidae > Pseudophryne > Pseudophryne corroboree. The sequence goes on from NC_086449.1 coordinate 220,577,156, forward strand.
GTTCGCGAGCTTGGCCCATGAACGTCACGACAAGCTCGGGGGCGCGCAAGAGGCCGAACATCATCATACCGCATCGGATTTTTCGCAAGACTTCAAGTCTATAAAGGCTCAACGTCACGCGGCTCGGCGCCATTTTCCTGCGCGCTTCTACGCTGCGAGGAGTTCTGCTGTGGGGTGCTGTCAGTCTGTCTTTTTCAGGGCAGGCTGTCAGAGTCTCTGCTGTCACTAGCCATCAGGGTCTGTCAGGGTCAGTCAGGGCAGTGTCAGAAGTGGAACGTCCATCACAGTGCTGTCAGTCAGTGGACATCAGGGTCTGTCACGGTCAATCAGGCTGTGTCAGACGTCCATCACATTGCTATCAGGGTGTGTCAGGGTCAGTCAGGGCTGTGTCAGATGTCCATCACATTGCTATCAGGGTGTGTCAGGGTCAGTCAGGGCTGTGTCAGACGTCCATCACAGTGCTGTCAGTCAGTGGCCATAAGGGTGTGTCAGGGTCAATCAGGGCTTTGTCAGTGCATCTCCCAAATAAATAAAACAAACATTTTTTTTTTTTGCTTTTTTACATTGGTTGTTGTGTGCAAAATAAATGCACACTAGTACACCATAGTTAAGGTGTGTACACATGGTGAGATTCGGGCTAAACCCCGATTCTCACTATGCGATATGGACAGGGCCGGTGCAAGGGTGTTCGGCGCCCTCCCGCAAACTATACATTTGCGCCCTCTCTCCCATACTTAATAAAGGGACACTGCACGCTGAAGTCGCACGCCGCAAAAAAACAGGTGGGTCGTGGTCACACAATAGTACCAATTCAAATTACTCCATACAGTAGCACAATCTTGTTCACATTACACCGCGCATAGCGCACAGAGGGAACTCGATTCACCGCTGTCGGTACTCCGACTGTCATTTTACACATTACGGCAGGCAAGAGTCCCTATTTTACACATTACGGCAGGCAAGAGTTCCCATTTTACACATTACGACAGGCACGTGTCCCCACTTTACACATTACGGCAGGCAAGAGTCCCCATTTTACACATTACGGGAGACAGGTGTCCCCATTTTACACATTACGGTAGGCAGGTGTCCCCATTTTACACATTAGGGCAGGCAGGTTTTCCCTATTTTACACATTACGGCAGGCAGGTGTCCCCATTTTACACATTACAGCAGACAAGTGTCCCCATTTTACACATTACGGCAGGCAAGTGTCCGCATTTTATATATTATTGCAGACAGGTGTCCCCACTTTACACATAAGGGCAGGCAGGTGTCCCCATTTTACACATTACAGCAGGCAGGTGTCCCCATTTTACACATTACGGCAGGCAAGTGTCCCCATTTTACACATTACGGCAGGCAGGTGTCCCCATTTTACACATTACGGCAGGCAATTGTCCCCATTTGACACATTACGGCAGGCAGGTGTCCCCATTTTACACATTACGGCAGGCAAGAGTCCCCATTTTACACATTACGGCAGGCAGGTGTCCCCATTTTATACATTATGGCAGACAGGTGTCCCCATTTTACACATTACGGCAGGCAGGTGTCCCCATTTTACACATTACGGCAGGCAAGAGTCTCCATTTTACACATTACGGCAGGCAGGTGTCCCCATTTTATACATTACGGCAGGCAGGTGTCCCCATTTTATACATTACGGCAGGCAGGTGTCCCCATTTTACACATTACGGAAGGCAAGAGTCCCCATTGTACACATTATAGAGGGCAGAAACCCCTTCAACAAAGAGATACAGAGAGAAAAAAACCAGATAGATAGATAGATAGATAGATAGATAGATAGATAGATAGATAGACAGACAGACATACACATAGATAGATGATAGATAGATAGATAGATAGATAGATAGATAGATAGATAGATAGATAGATAATCACACATACAAAATACTCACTTAGTTCCTCTGATAGACACAACCTCCCGGGCAGTCTCTCTTTTGTTCCTGAATCCTTTCAGGTGATGAGATGGCTCCACGGATATGGGGGCATCTAGTGGCTCCTGGCAGTACTGCAGTCAGCAGTAACTGCAGCTCTCTGCTCCCGGAAACGTCCTTTGTTCATCAGTCCTGCCCACACACCTCCCACTGCTAGAGCCACTGCGCTGGCACAGGATGGGAGGAGATTACATCAGCGGCGTGGCTGGAGTGGGGACTTGAAGAGCCAGTATGCATTTACAGTGATAGGCGCAGCCAGCAGCAACAGCGCACAGCAAAGGGATGCAGAGCAGTGAGAGTGCCTCTCCAGGCATGCGCCTCCCTGCACTGCATCCCTTTGTTGAGCGGGTTCCGCCGGCTCTGGATAGGGACTAGGCCGGTATCGCAAGCAAAGATAACTTTGCTTGCGATACTGGGTTTGTACGATTTATTTAGCTAAGTGTCAATTTTGACTATCTTTTATACTTGATAGTGAAAATTCACTTGCCTGCACAGTCTATCTGGGCTTCAATACCGACCTCGCGGGACCGCGCAATGGGATCGCAAGGTGACTTTCACCTTGCGATCTGCACTAACTTTCTTTGCAATTTTGACTATATAGTCAAAATCGCAAAAAAAAATCTTACCGTGTGTACACACCTCTACTTGTATTTAGTACCATGTATTAAAGCGGTCTGGCTCAACGCAGTGTGGCACAATCTGCGTCACCCCAAAAAATAAAATAAAAATCTTTTTTTTTTTGCTCTTCTTTACATTGGGCGGGATTCAAATCTTCTGTCCTCCCTCCCGCCCTCATCGCGCCCGCCAGCAGTATTGAAATGTTGCTGCCAATGGCTGCAATATCAGCATTTCAGCTCACCACCCCCAGGTGGTACACCATAGTTACTTGTATTTAGTACCGTGTGTTAAATTGGTCTGATTCAACGCAGTGAGGCACAATCTGCCCCCCCCCAAAAAAAATAAAACAAATAAAAATAATTTGTTTGATTGTCTTTACATTGTTTGTTGTGTGCACTGCACCCCTGATTTGTGAATTGTGATCTGTGAATTCAAAAATGGATAACAATTAGTTTGCAGAATCAATTACTAGTGCTCCAGCTGCTTCCACCAGTCATGATGCCGATTTAACGTCATCTAGTACTAAAGCTGATGTTCAAAGGCATAGACAGTTTACACAACTGGTAAAGAAAAAAAGACCCTTAAGCAGTAAGAAAAAGAAAGTTGGTTCATGCAGAAAAACTTAAATTCGCCAACATGCCATTCACATCACGCAGTGGCAAGGAAAGGCATAGGGCTTGGCCTATATTTATGACTGGTGATTCTTCAACTGTTAGCGAGGCATCTTCTGCCGCTCGTGACAATAAAAGACCTTGTCACTCAAACTTTAGAGGTGTAAAAAAACTGAAAACCACTAAGGCAGCAAAACAAACTGTGCGAACTTCAGAAACAGAAATTTCAAAAATCCCTGAAGGGAGTCCAAATACGTCCCCAAATCCTATGTGTGAGCCTAAACTCTCAAAGAAGCTGCCTTCCACCATTACTGCTCTCTCTGTATGTGTGGAGATGAGCAACAGAAGTATTGCTGGTGACCTAGCTGTTGAAGATGCCACCGTGGAGATACAAGAGGATGAGGTATTTGTGTAGCAGACGATGGTACTAATGAGGATCTTGAGGATGAGAATGAGGATGTTGTGTGTATAAGTCAGGCACAAGTGGAAGCATCTGTTGCCCATGATAAGACAGCCATTGTCATGCATGGGCATTGAACCAACAAATCCACCTCCTATGTGTGGAATTATTTTCACCCAAATCCTGACAACATTTGCCAAGCCATCTGTAGCCTTTGTGGAAACAAAATAAGTAGAAGTAGGGACGTTAAGCATTTAGGAACCTCCACCCTACTTCATCATCGGCAGCGAGCTCATGGCAGGTGTAGGGTGTCAGAAACTGGTGCTAAGAAAATAACAACAAGCAGTCCAGAAGAAAATGTCTCCCTTCTCTCTACTAGAACCCAGCACCTGCGATCTCCACCACCAACACCTTCATCCTCAACCTCAATATCCTCAGTTTTGACCAGAGATGGTTGTGAAACCAATTTGTTAATACTAGGTTAATCCTCCCCTTTCCAGGATAGCACAGAAGAATCCTTAAGCGCAAGGCCTGCTGATGTTGTTTCTGCTGCTGCTGATGGTGTTTCTGCTGCTGCTGCTCCTGGGGGTAGTTCATCATCCCAGAAGTGGACCAAGAAAACTGCTAGTACTAGTAGTATTTCCCAAAAACAATTGACTGTTCAGCAATTCTTTGCAAGGAGAAGCAAGTATGTCAGCTCTCACCCAGTCGCACAGAGTATCACTGACGCCATGACTGCTTGGATAGTAACAGATCTGTGTCCAATATCTGCCATCAATTCAGTGGGCTTTTACGCAGTTAATGGAGGCCGTGTGTTCACTGTGCCAAATTTCATCTCGGTTCCATTTCACCAGAAAGGCCATTCCTTCGGCTGTACCAGGATGTTAAGAAAAACCTCATTAATGGCCTAAAAGATGCCATTGTAGACAATGTCCATCTAACCACAGATATGTGGACAGGCGGGAGTGGGCAAACTAAAGATTATATACGTGTGACAGCCCACTGGGTGGTTAAATCACCTTTAGCAGCAGCAGTACTATCTAGCAAACATCGCCAGCTCATTCAAAGGCAGGCTACTCTATGTATCAACGGCTTTACTAAGAGGCATACCTCTGACAACCTCTTAGAGAAACTAAGGGATGTGATAGCGACATGGCTTAACCCATTTGAACTCTCCTCAGGATTTGTAATTTCGGATAATGCCAATAATATCGTGAAAGCATTACAGCTGGGTGAATTCCAACACATCCCCTGTTTTGCTCACACGATAAACCTGGTGGTTCAGCGTTTAAAAAAAAAATGACAGGGGCATGCAAGATATGCTGTTTGTGGCCCGAAAGATTTCAGGGCATTTCCGGCATTCCACAACAGCATGCAGGAGATTGCAACAGCTGCAAGAAGAGTTGAATTTGCCCTTCTATCAACTGAAGCAAGAGGTGATGACAAGGTGGAACTCCACCCTTCATATGCTTCAGCAGATGGAGGAGCAACAGAAAGCCATTCATAGCTATCCAACAAGCCATGACTTTGGGAGAGGAGGAGGAGGTACCTCAGCCCAGCACACTGGAAATTACTTTCTGTCTAGTGCAAGGTACTCAAACCCTTCAAAGTAGCCACCTGTGAAGTCAGTTCCAACACTGCTAGCTTAAGCCAGATGTTTCCCCTAATTAGGCTTTTGGAAAAACAACTGGAGAAATTGAAGTAGAAGATCAAACAAGGCGAATGTGCAAAATATGCTGGACTTGTAGATCAAATCCTTTTTTTGCTAAGCGAGGATACAAGGGTTGACAATATCGTGAAATCGGATCACTACATTTTGGCGGCCATGCTTGATCCTAGGTTCAAGTAGTATGCGTTGTCTTTCTTTCCAAATGACACAGATCTTAAAAGATGTAAAGAGCTCCAGATGAGCAAGTTGGCAGCTGAAGTGATGCCTTTTCCTTCAATTTCTTCCGAAACAGCCAGGAAAAAAACTACGTTTTTCCAAAAGACCTAGTGGGGATGCAGAGCAGTCCAAAGACCATTTTTACATCTGGTTGGGTATAGATGAATATTTCCCAGTAGTGACACCTCTACCGTAACTCCATCTGATACTTTCACCGTCCACAGAATGGTGGAGGATTACTTTCACAACACCGTAAAAGTAGGCATGTCACAGAGTTCCTTGGCGTACTGGAAGGGAAAAAAGTCAATATGGAGGCCCTTGTAAAAAATTGGCTTTGTATTACTTAAGCTGCCCACCCTCCAGTGTGCACTCAGAGAAAGTTTTCAGCACAGCTGGGAACCTTGTGAGTGAACAGCGTAGGAGGCTACTATCAGGTTCTGAAAATAGAGGAAGAAACAACAGAGCGCCTATAGTGTAGTATCCTTTAAATTAGTTTTTGTCACACGCAAGAATAATATTGCGTACCGGATTACGGCTTGACTCAATGCCTATCGATCCCCTGGTCTTTTAGTCCACGTCTCTGTCGAGATCGGCTCACAGCAATGACAGCCACCCCAGGCGCTGCAGTCCCTACACCCCCTGAGGAGGAGAGCTGCCATTGCAGCACATGATGTCACCGCTGCCGGCCGGGTGCATGCGTCTACAGGCTGGGAGGAGAGCAGCAAGTAAGCCGCCTGGTTCCTATGGTAATTATACCATAGGAACCAGGCGGCTTACTTGCTGCTCTCCTCCCAGCCTCGACAGAGACGTGGACTAAAAGACCAGGGGATCGATAGTCATTGAGTCAAGCCGTAATCCGGTACGCAATATTATTCTTGCGTGTGACAAAAACTAATTTAAAGGATACTACACTATAGGCGCACTGTTGTTTCTTCCTCTATTTTCAGATTCCCCTTTGGGCTACGCATACCTAGTGGCACTTTTTGAAGAACTGAGCAGCCACCCATTAAAACGGGGAAAGTGTGGACTGTTTGGCAATTAAACCAAACACAAGTTTGGAAGAACTCATTTATTGGACTGGTCATTTGACCAAATTTATTTGTGACTTTAGATTGCACTTTTACAGTAAGGAACTTCGCATAATTTGGACAAGCGCACTGATTTACTCATTTACAATATTTTCTACTATCAGGTTCTGTTTAGTTTGTGTCCCCGGAGGGGGCGCTAGTGGGTCAGTGGAAGTAGGATGGAAGAAGTGAGGAGGACGGATTGGATTCCTGCGCATGTGCGCAAACGTGGTTTATTGAACAGTAGGTTTAAACAATAAGGCAGCAGGAATACTTGAAAATAACAGTAACAATGCAATTGTGAATGTGCAGCGTGGAAGCTGAGAGTCTATGGCAAAGTCTGTATGAAAAGTTCAATCGATCAGGGGATCGATGTGTCGGTATGGAAACCGATAGTTGTTGGACCGTGGAGCCAGCAGAGATGTTGGTAGGAGTAGCAAGCCTGGTAGCAATTGCAGGAGACAAGTGTTAAAGTTCTCAGTGCAGTTAGAAATAACACTGGCAGCTTGCAGGCTGATGAACAGGTGTAGATGACGAGATGCACCTGGAGGAGAGTCTCTACTGCAGAGGGCTGGAGCACACTGTAGCTGGTTAAGGTGTGAAGCTTGACCTCAAGTACAAGGGTTGCCGGTTCCTGTGGTTCCACGGTAGTACAGGATCAACTGGAAGGCAAAGCAGGTAAACGGAGGAACTGGAGAACGGAGCCAGAGACACAGGTCATAGGAGTGACACGAAGTCCAGGACAAGGACTGACTCACCCTGCTGCTCCTGATATACCCCCCGGTCAGTAGGTATTGGTGGAAAGTGAATGAGGAGGTGCGGCCAAGCTCCGGATTGGCTGATGCGGTAGTCAGATGGAAATTGTCACGGCAGCGCCCATGCCGCGGCCCAGCGGGAACGCGGCGTGCATGCACGCCTGCTGGCAACAGGAGTGTTCCTAGGCCCAAGATGACGTCCGGCGACAAGGTGACCAGTGACAGCGAGACGCAGGGATCCCGGACGGAGACCGCACCGACGGACAGATGCAGCTGTGGTAAGTCGATTGCTGACCGTACCCCCTCCTTTACGGGTGGGCACCGAACACCCACGTGGCTTGGAAGGATGAGTTCTGTGGAAAACATGTACCAACCTTGGAGCATGAACATCTGTAGCATTTACCCAACTCCTCTCCTCAGGACCATAACCGGACCAGTCAATGAGGTATTGCAGACAACCGTACCGGCAACGGGAATCCAGAATCTTCTCTATTTCGAACTCAATGCCCCGTTGGGTTCGTACTTTGGGGCCAACTGGAAGAGCTCTTTGGAAACGATTCAGGATCAAAGGTCTAAGGAGAGAGACATGAAAGGCATTAGGTATCCGCAAGTAAGGAGGCAATCTGAGCTTGTATGCTACAGGACTGATGACTTTGTCAATGGAAAAAGGAACAATGAAGCGTGGTGCAAACTTCATCGATGGCACTCTAAGACGAAGGTTCTGGGTGGAAAGCCAAACCCTATCATTGGGTTTTAGGCTGGGAGCTGCACGTCTTTTGCGGTCGGCAAAGAACTTGTATCGACTTGAGGCCTTTTTAAGGGAAACATGAATTTTCCTCCAAGTAGCTGAAAACTGACTTAGAACAGAAGTGGCTGCAGGAACATCGATGTTTGGTAGATCTTGGAAATCTGGGACACGAGGATGTTGCCCATATACAGCGAAGACCTTGGAGTGGAACAAAATGGGCCATTTTGGTAAACCTGTCGACAACTACCCAGATGGTATTGAATCCTTGAGAGGAGGGTAGATCGGAGATGAAGTCCATGGACAGGTGAGACCAGGGACGGCTGGGTACGGATAATGGTTGTAACTGACCTGCCGGAGACTGTCTGGGAGTCTTATGCTGGGCACACTTGGGGCAGGATGCCACGAAGTCCTTGATGTCGACCTTCATTTTCGGCCACCAGTAAGTTTCAGACAGGAACTTGAAAGTCTTTAGGACACCAGGATGCCCTGTGAACTTGGACTGATGAGCCCAAGACAACAATTTAGAACGAAGCTCAGGGGAAACAAAAATCTTGCCAGGAGGCGGAACAGGAGTAACTTGAGACGAGGCAAACACAACTGGATTCAAAATAGAATGCGGAACTGGATCGGAAATCTCCTCTTCGGATTCCATAGAACGAGACAGAGCATCGGCTTTGGTATTCTGAGAACCTGGACGGAAATGAAGCTTAAAGTTGAAACGAGAGAAGAACATTGCCCACCGGGCCTGGCGAGGATTAAGACACTGGGCTGCCTTTAGGTAGAGGAGGTTCTTGTGATCCGTGTAGATGTTAAATGGGAACTTTGCTCCTTCCAGGAGATACCTCCACTCCACAAGAGCCAGCTTGATCGCCAGTAATTCTTGGTCACCGATGGAGTAATTAGCTTCTGCAGGAAGGAATTTGCGAGAGAAGAACCCACAAGGGTGAATCTTTCCATCAACCCCCACTTGGGAGAGAACAGCTACGACTCCCACTGTAGAAGCATCTACCTCCAACTCGAATGGCTTGTTAACATCTGGTTGTGACAGAACTGGGGCGGTCATAAAAGCCTGCTTGATTTTCAGAAATGCGGCCAAGGCATCTTCTGACCAGTTGGAATGATCTGCCCCTTTTCGAGCTAAGCTGGTAATAGGAGCAATGAGAGTTGAGAATCCTCTGATGAACTTCCTATAATAATTAGCGAACCCCAGGAATCGCTGAATGGACTTGAGAGTACTCGGAATAGACCAATTGGCAATAGCTTCCAATTTTGTCGGGTCCATCTGGAGATCCGATCCAGAAATTACATACCCTAGGAAGGGTATGGAAGATACTTTGAAGGTACATTTAGACAACTTGCCGTAGAGACGGTTCTCACGAAGACGTCGGAGGACCTCACGAACTTGTAGGCGATGCGAGGAGAGATCTTGAGAGAAGATGAGGATATCATCCAGATAGACTACAAGATATTTATACAGAACATCTCGGAAGATTTTGTTAACGAAGTGCTGGAACACTGCTGGGGCATTACTCAACCCGAATGACATTACTAGGTACTCGTAATGAATATCCCGAGTATTAAAGGCCGTTTTCCATTCATCACCACTTCGAATCCTGATGAGATTGTAGGCACCGCGGAGATCTAACTTAGTGAAAATGCGGGCTCCCTTGACTCTGTCAAATAATTTAGTGATGAGCGGTAGTGGATAGCTGTTTTTGACGGTAATATCATTGAGCCCCCGGTAATTGATGGTACAGATAACGGATAAGTACGTCCTCTAGGTGGCTTCTTGCCAGGGATGAGATCGATGGGACAATCCCACTCCCTATGGGGCGGCAGAACATCAGCGGCCTTTTCGCTGAAGACGTCAGAGAAATCTTGGTAGGCCACAGGAAGACTTGACTGAACTTTAACTTCCGAAGACCTCACAGGACGAACTTGGGCTAGGCAGGACTGATGGCAGTGTGAACCCCAAGAAGTCAGTTGTAACGTGGACCAGTCAATCTGCGGATTATGTAGCTGGAGCCAGGGCATTCCCAAAACGACCTCCTGGGTTGCCTGAGGGATGACTAGGAATTGAATTCATTCAGAATGCAGGAACCCGACTCCCAGCACCACTGGCTTGGTTTGATGAGAGATGTTACCCTTGGAAATTCGGCTACCATCCACTGCAGTGATGTAGGCTGGATATGTGAGTTCGCAGACAGGCAGACGGAACTTATCAACTGCAGCTTGAGTAATGACGTTTCCAGCAGCTCCACAGTCCACTAACGCAGTTACAGACTGGAGTCCAGCCCTAGTCTCTAAAGTCACAGGAAGGATAAGGTCTTGGTTTGAAGGAGCTTGTCTAGAAGATCCCAACTTGACTCCTCCTTTACAAGTCAGGATATGGCGTTTCCCGAACGCGCTGTACAAGAATTAATTTAGTGACCTGTAGCCGCACAATAAAGACACAGACTCTCTCGAAGTCTTCTTGACCGCTCCATAGGGGTTAAGCGGGACCTATTAATTTGCATAGGCTCGTCAGAAGGTGGAGGCTGAAATTGTGTCGGAGGTACCATTCTTGGCTTGCGAGGCTCACTACGAGCACGCTCACTATTGCGCTCGCGAATGCGAGAGTCCAACTTGATACACAAAGAAATTAACTCTGATAATTGCTCAGGAATGTCACGGGTGGCTAGTTCATATTTAATCCGATCAGAGAGTCCATGCCAGAAGGCTGCTACCAGTGCTTGATTATTTCATTGAATCTCTGCGGCTAACGTCTGGAACTGGATGACGTATTGACCCATGCTACGGGTACCTTGACGAAGTTGGATAAGATCTGCAGAAGCTGATGTTGCGCGACCTGGTTCATCAAAGATGCGTCTGAAGGTTGACACAAATTCGGTATAGTTATTCATAAGAGGGTCGGCACGTTCCCACAGAGGAGACACCCAACTCAAAGCTGATCCAGAGAGCAGTGATATGATGTAGGCAACTTTGGATCTTGGCGTGGGGAAATTGTGTGACAACAACTCAAACTGGATTTCACATTGATTAAGAAACCTGCGACATAGCTTGGGGCTGCCATCATATTTGCTGGGCACGGGCAGGTGCAAGCTTGACACTGGAGTTGATGCAGCCGGTGAAGGAGAACCCGCTGCACTTGCAGGCGCAGGGGTGACTGGAACTGAAGAAACAAGAGCACTGGGCAGAGATTGTTGTAGTGTATTGAGACGGGAGAACATTCCTTGCAGGAACTGGAACATCTGCCGCTGCGCAGCCTCTTGACCATCCAAGCGGGAGACCAGATTTTGTAAGGCCCCTGACCCCACATTCTGACCACCATCTGAGTCCATCGGTCCTGGACTTACTATCAGGTTCTGTTTAGTTTGTGTCGCCGGAGGGGGCGCTAGTGGGTCAGTGGAAGTAGGATGGAAGAAGTGAGGAGGACAGATTGGATTCCTGCGCATGTGCGCAAACGTGGTTTATTGAACAGTAGGTTTAAACAATAAGGCAGCAGGAATACTTGAAAATAACAGTAACAATGCAATTGTGAATGTGCAGCGTGGAAGCTGAGAGTCTATGGCAAAGTCTGTATGAAAAGTTCAATCGATCAGGGGATCGATGTGTCGGTATGGAAACCGATAGTTGTTGGACCATTGACAATGCTAAATTCCTTTGTCGTATAACAACCCTTTATGAAGCTAAGAACACTGTACGCTGTTTACTTAAGAAGTACCGTAATGGTACGCTAGTTGCGTAACGATCGCTCAGCCGTAGGCGAGACGCTCAAGCGTCACGTTCGCTCACGGCCCAGCGATCACAGGACACGTTATTGGTTATGTCTAGGGTAATGATTCGCTATGGCGTAGCTTACGCTCGAGACCACGAGGAGGTCACCAGCGATGCAGACGCTCACAACACTATACCTTTACGATAAAACCTTATACCAATGAAATACACTGAATACCTTAATGTGAGTACAGGGTGTAAGTGCAACCTTGTGTAACCTGACTAACTACAAAGCTGCTTGAGCGTCACCGACGCTCAAGTGAACACTTAACACTATAGGAAATACACAGATGCTGGTTTAGGTTCCAAAGCCTATTAACTGTATTATATCTAATATACTTGTAAAAGGGGATAACAGTACAAATGATACACTACAATATAACAGAGACTTCCTAACCACAGAACTAAACAATAAATACAAAAAGACAATACTACACTGACCTAAATGCAATACAATACAATACTATCTAATACAATACAATACTAGCCTAGTCTAGGGGAGATATGAGAGAACAGAACAGAGAGAGAGAGAGAGAGAGAGAGAGAGAGAGATGAGATTGGCTCACAGAAAGACAATGATAACGGAGAGAAACTTACGCACAAAGGGTATGATCGCCTGCGCCTCGATATCCAGCTCCCGGCTATCAGCAGATAACCGTTGATGAGAGAGTGAGAGCTGGATGTGGTCGGCCTGCCTATTTATGCCCCACACACAATGCAATCTCCTGGTCCTACAATCCCATTGTCCATTGGCCGAAGGAATTCGGCCCTGCATCATAACAAAAGGTCATAGGGTGATTCATACAGGTGGGCTGTGACGATTTCCAACAGCTCAGGTGGGTGGGAAACTGGGTTTCCCGCCGCATACCTGAGTATGTGTAATTAATAGAAATGGACATAAACTTCTTATGTCCATAACTATTCGCACGAGCGATTAATACGCTCCAAACCAACACCGGAATATTGCTAATTAAATACTCTTCCGATGGGTACCAAACACTGCTGTATGATTCCTGTTAGACCCTTCGTACGATATAAAGAGGGATTCCTCAGCTCTGGGACATTGTATTTTAACCAAACTTTCAGAATCTATCAAAGGGACCATGATCTATAAACTACATTAATTGTGAACATTTGTAACGAATGAGTCGCACGCTACGACTACATAAACTCTACCGTAAATACGCATACCGCGCCTGCGAGTGCACGTTATTGCGGGTATGCGAATCCACGGGAGAGCGCATGCACGCGCAGCGCGGACCAGTGTGCGGTGCAAATATGGCAACGTGCATTGAGACATTTTTCTGACTTTGACAGTCCACCCTTTGGCAGTCAATAATAACTGCCACAAAACATTTAAGGAGAAAAATGTAAGTCAGGGGTTAATTGATTTCCATGGTTGGGTAGGGGAGGAGAGAGGAGAAGGTGTGAAGAGGGTATGACCTAGTGAGATAGCAGAAGCATGTGTGTATGAATCCATGTTTGGGGGGTCATGTATCATCGTGCCGTACGTGTTGTAAATCAAGCTTCGAGGTATTGCGAAGTATACATTTGAATTCCTTCTTATCCTGTGGTACAGGTCTGTGGATGGGCTGTCAAACTCTACCGAGCTCATTTCGGCTGTGGTTGTAACAAAATGGGGATGCACATTTTAGTTGATGATACATGAATGGGGGAGGTATGTGGTTGCTGATATCTGTGCCTGTATTCCCTATCGTCTATGTGTGTCGTTACCTGAGGGTTGTAGAGATGGAGATAAAGAACACTTACGAAAAATGCAATGATATTCTATGTCAGGGAAATGTACATCTGTCGTCGAAGTTGTTTTCGGTATCTGTTGAGAGTCGTCTTCTTTGCGCTGTATTGCTCCTTAGGCATGAGCAAATAGCTTTGTCTGAGCCATCAGATTTACAAAAATGTTGGGCTAGCGTGAGTTTAAAGATACTAGGGAAACTGGGGATCCATGGCAAAGTTCATCAAGTGTCCATATTTAAAGTTGTCAAATCTTCTTCTTTGGTGCTTGTCTGTTGTCTGTATACATCTCGTCTCGTCAGCTTCCTCGTCCAAGGGGGTCTTTGTATCTTGGAGAAAAGCAGAAAGACAGGTGAAAGAAACGGACCGTATAATCGCATTTTCATCACATTCTGGTTTCTATCATTGGGTCATAAATCAAATCCAGGTTAATTACGGTTTCCTCACTCCTCAAGCTCATCACTTTTGTACTTTGTTTGCACCTCATTAAAGCCTGCCCGCATCTAAATATCAATCCAATCGATATAACGACACCCAAGATACATAGTAGAAACTTTCCAACATCCATTATGACTCCTTGAGCCCAGTCTCCCAAACCGGAGAACCAATTTCGCGGGTTCAACCATGACACCCAACCAGTCAGCTCATTACCTACAGCAGCAAGGGTGAGATTGTGTTTTCGACGAAATTCCCACTTCAATTGGAGAATATCGTCCATCTTTTGGTCTATGACCTCTACCGGATCCTCGGTGCTATTTGTGATATACGTGCAACACTTTATGCCGTACTGTGTTGCCAATGTAACACAATATCCGCCTGTTACTGCTGTAAGATAATTAAGAACCATCCTATGCTGAACTAGTTCTGTTTTATAAGCTTGAAGTTCTCTTCCAGTGTATCTGAAAGTGTCATCATACATTTCAGTGATATTATCTAACAAATTGGCGAGTGCGGAAATGTATCTATAATTCATCACACCTCGAGCGGTACGAGTGAAATCTAACGCTACCAGAACCTGAATCCCGGTGGATTCATGGATAAGATCAGAGGCCGGATGCTCTAACCTTTCTGACAGTTGTCTTTTAACTCGGTGCTCGTAATGAGTGTGAGTATAAGGAGCTTGGGCACCACGGTGTATGTCCTTCATTTTGTCATGTGTAACAGTCATCACTTCAGGCAATACTTTTCCAATATAACACAATCCTTCAGAGTTTGGGGCAAGCCATTTGTACGCCTTTCTCCCGCATATGAAATATGCATCATCGGGGAGAACATAAGGGACGGAGAAGGACATGACCATGTTACAAACCTTCCAGGTGAAATCTCCTGACCCTAATTCTTCCATCTGCCTAATGCACGTATCGGTTTGTACGATATGTGCACAGTATCCTGGTGATACCTCTCCAACTCTAGTAATCCTATTTCCTAAGGTATATCGATACCGGAAAGATTTTCCTCTACTGGCTATGTGGCGTACGAGCTCTGTATCTGTAGGCATTCTATCTGCTCTGTGTGAAAAGGTCATGGTAAGGTTGCTCCATGACACTTCCCAATTTCCCGGTTTTCTGGGATTGGAGATATTAAAACATAAGAGGGACCTATCCACATGGTATTGGTGGAGCTTCAAACTAGGAGGGCTGGAGATGTTAAACCTCCGGTCCACCGGTCTCCCACCACTTAGCTCAATTACCTCCCCTAACGTTAAAGGAAATGGTACTAGCCCTGATTTGCTGTGACCCTGAGGTACTTGAGAGCATACCCAACAATCTGTTTGGTTTAACACGTTACCCACTAGAGAGTGATAGTCACTCAATGGATGCCGGTCCATATGGATATTAAAACTAGATTGGCATTTCTTTATGCATCCATCTTCAACCAGATTATCACAGAGCCTACAGATACAATTTTCTTCAGCTAACAATCCATCACAATTTCTTCTATCGGATCGTTTTCTGATACTCGCCTTTGCTTGTTGGTTTGGTTGATCTTGGAAAACTACGCCTCCATCATCATAATCGGAACCCATTCCAGAACCTCTTTCGACCTCTATGGTACTCTCGCCGGAACAGACTGCTCTGGTCAACATCATGGTTAACATCAAAATCCGGATCACAGTCTCTTGGGGCAAGTCCATCTTTGAGGAGGAAATAGAGAAGAATGAGAAGGGGGAAAAAAGAAATTTCAAGGAAGAGGGGATGGGAAGTGGAGAAAAACAATAAAAGGGAGAAGGGAGTCGACAACTGCTTTCGGTCTTCAAGGCTCAGGTGCCGCCTCAGTCCTCCTGGAACAGACACTCCAGTGATACAACCTCTACCGTCTGTTCCTTATCACGGGACTTCTCTGGATCAGCAACCTTTTTGCAGTGGGATGAATGGACCCAAGTCTCTCTCTCAGCAACCTTCAATGCTGTGGTGCTAGTCAATAAGACCTGGTATGGTCCTTCCCATCTATCAATAAGACAACCTGAGCGTAGAAAATTTCGTATCATTACATAATCCCCAGGTTCAATGTCATGACAATTACTATCTGGTAAATCAGGAATCACCAACTTCAGATTATCATTTTGATTCCTCAACTGTTTACTCATGTTAATTAAGTATTTTACAGTTACTTCATTGTTACATTTCAAATCATCCTGAGGGTTAATCATGACATGCGGTTGTCGACCAAACAGAATTTCAAAAGGGGACAGGTTAAGAGGGGACCTGGGAGTGGTTCTGATGCTATACAAAACAATGGGTAAAGCTTCTGGCCACGTCAATCCTGTCTCTGCCATTACTTTACTCAATTTATTTTTAATAGTGCTGTTCACTCTTTCGACCTTCGCACTCGCCTGTGGACGGTACGGAGTGTGCAGCTTGCTATCAATTCCCATCAATTTACACATTCCTTGAAAGACATCACCTGTAAAATGGGTACCCCTATCACTTTCAATGATTCTAGGGATACCATATCTACATACAAATTCCTGCACAATTTTCTTAGCTGTAAACATAGCGGTATTTGTAGCTGCTGGAAAAGCTTCGACCCAATTCGAGAAAACATCTATACAGACAAGTACATATTTCAAATTTCTACATGGGGGTAATTGAATGAAGTCAATTTGTATTACCTGAAAAGGGCCGCCGGCAGGTGGGATATGGGATGGTTCTGTAGGTATTGCTTTTCCAATATTCTTTCTCAGACAGGTAAGGCATGACATTGCTCTTTTACTCGCATGAGAGGAGAATCCTGGGGCGCACCAGTATGCTCTTACCAATTTGCACATCCCCTCCTTGCCTAGATGAGTCAGCCCGTGAGCTGCTTCAGCCAGACATGGAAGGTATGCCCTGGGGGCCACTGGTTTACCATGTCCATCCGTCCAGAGCCCTGAGGACTCCTGGCCATATCCCTTTGCCTTCCAGACTGCTCTTTCCTGTGTGGAACACAAATTCTGCATCTCACACAACTTCTGTGTGTTGATGGTATTAAATACCATCAACTGTGTGGTGTCTGTCCGTGTGGGGGTAGCAGCTGCAAGCTTTGCGGCTTCGTCTGCTCGGCTGTTACCAAGGGATACTGGGTCTTGGCTATATGTATGTGCTTTACATTTGATAACAGCCACTCTGTCGGGTTCCTGTATCGCTGTTAGAAGCCTTTTTATGTGAGCTGCATGCGCTATCGGTGTACCAGCTGCCGTCATGAAATTTCTGAGCCGCCATAGGGCTCCGAAATCATGGACTACCCCGAACGCGTATCTGGAATCGGTGTAGATATTGGCTGACTTACCCTTAGCCAATTCACATGCTCTGGTTAGGGCGACCAGTTCAGCAACCTGGGCTGAGTGAGGTGGGCCTAGCGGTTCCGCTTCTATGGTGTCTTGGTCATCTACGACTGCGTATCCAGTACACAAGTCTCCCGAGTCTGACTGTCTGTGACAACTACCGTCTGTGTAGAACGTGAGTTCTGCATCTTTCAGTGGATTGTCACTGATGTCAGGCCTTGCGGTAAAATTTTGGGTCAAATATTCCATACAATCATGTGTATCTTCCTTTGCATTAAATCCTCCTTCCCCATCACTCTCACCTTCCACCCTTTGTGTCTGACCAGGCACATCTGGGAGAAATGTTGCAGGATTTAATGCGCTGCATCTCCTTATGGTGATGTTTACTGGGGCCATTAATGCCAATTCCCATCTTGTAAACCTTGCAGATGAGACGTGTCTGGTTTGGGCAGAATTCAATAAGGCAGATACCGCATGCGGTGTATGGATTGTGAGGTTGTGGCCTAGCACGACATCTTCGCTTTTCGTCACTAGCAATGCTATCGCCGCAACGCTACGCAAGCATGTGGGGAGGGATCGCGCTACCGTGTCTAGCTGGGCGCTGTAGTATGCAATTGGCCTGCTGGCGTCACCGTGTTTTTGTGTTAGTACACCTGCTGCGCACCCAGCACTTTCTGTTCCGTATAGTTCAAAGGGTTTCCCATAGTCTGGCATACCTAGTGCTGGTGCCTGCGTTAGGCACTGTTTGAGTCTCTCAAATGCTGTTTCAGATTCGTCTGTATGCGAAATCCGATCAGGTTTGTTTGAAGAGACCATTTCCTGCAAAGGTAGCGCCAATATGGAAAACCCTGGGATCCAATTACGGCAATACCCACACATTCCTAAAAACGTCCTGATCTGTTGCTGGGTTTGTGGCAGTGTCATGTCTCTAATGGCTTGGATTCTATCAGCGGTCAGGTGTCTCAGTCCTTGTGTTAGACAGTGTCCCAAATATTTTACCTTAGCTTGGCATAATTGCAACTTGTCTTTGGAAACCTTGTGACCTGTGTCTGAAAGATGAAACAGGAGCTGTTTCGTATCCTTCAGAGATGCTTCCAGTGAATCTGAACACAGTAATAAATCGTCCACATACTGTATCAATACTGATCCACTGTCTGGTTGGAAAGACTGTAAACAATCATGCAAAGCCTGAGAAAATATACTTGGACTATCTATGAAACCTTGGGGTAACCGAGTCCACGTGTATTGGACTCCTCTGTATGTGAATGCAAACAAATATTGGCTGTCAGGGTGCAGAGGTACCGAAAAGAAAGCGGAGCAGAGGTCAATAACAGTGAAAAATTTGGCAGTGGGAGGAATTTGCATTAGGATGACAGCTGGATTTGGCACTACGGGGAACTGACTCTCAACTATTTTGTTAATCCCCCTTAGATCCTGCACTAGCCTGTAACCCCTCCCCCCACTCTTTTTAACAGGGAAGATGGGACTATTTGCGGTGCTGGACGTTCTTACTAGAATGCCCTGTTGTAGCAAGCGCTCTATTACGGGAAAAACTCCTAACTCCACCTCTGGCTTCAGAGGATACTGTGGGATTTTTGGAGCTATCCTACCATCTTTTACTTGTACAACTACTGGAGCTACGTTTGCCATTAATCCAGTGTCCTGTCCATCTTTTGTCCAAAGTGACTCTGGTATCTGAGATATCATCTCTTCTACTTGGGATGGATTCCTATTTGTCATAATGGAATGTGACATTAATTTTGATGGGGAGTCTAGCATGTCCCGTACTTCCTGAGCGTGATTCTCAGGAATGTCCAAGAATACACCTTCAGGAGTACAATAAATGACGCAACCCATTTTACATAGTAAGTCTCTTCCCAGGAGATTGGTTGGTGCCGATGCAGCCAGCAAAAAGGAATGCTTGGTATGCAAAGGCCCTATTGTAATCTCGGCTGGTTTGCTAACAGGGTAGTGCTGGACTACTCCTGTTACTCCCATGGCTGGAATTGTCCTACCAGTGGTTCTCATGCCCACTGTCGAATTTATCACTGACTTGGCCGCCCCTGTGTCTACAAGAAAGTTTAAAGTTTTACCAGCTACATTGATTGCAATTTCTGGTTCGTTTCCAAGACTAGCAATCAACTTAACTGGCTGCAGATTACAGGTATGGCCACACCCCTATTGGGTATGCTGACCTCCCTGAATCCCGCTGGCAGCAACTACTTGTGAGGGAGTTAGTTGGGAACTACCAGAGGCATGCCAATCTCTGTTCGGGGGATATCTTTTTGTTTCCCCTGTATGTGGCTCAAAACTCCGCCTCTGTGGACCCTGCTCCCAATGTCGTGTGTTGTGTTGTTGTCTAGGGGGTTGAAAAGATCTTTGTACATTCTTTGTTCTACATTCTCGTGCAAAGTGTCCCGGTCTGTTACAAGAAAAACATGTTATTACACTTGCCTTACCCACAGGATTCGGTGGTACATACGCAGGCTGCCTTGTGGTCAGCGCCTGTATACTTACGGACATCAACTTATCACTTTGCGATTCCCTGTGCCTAGTGATGTTTCTGTCGTGATCAATAGCAGCCTCTCTCAAGCCGGACACTGACAGACCTCGCCAGCACGGTTGCGTGGTCTGAACCCTAGTCTTTAATGTTTCCTTTAAACCATCCATCAGTACAGATACTGCTACTTCCCGATGGTTTGGGTTGGTCTTAATGTCTTCTATACCAGTGTACTTTGCCATTTCTAATAGTGCCCGGTGAAAATATTCTGTTGCCGTTTCGGACTCCTTTTGCTTAATAGAAAATATTTTATTCCATTTAACAACGGCTGGGAAATACTCTTTTAGCTGTAAATTTATCCTTTTTACATTATCCTTGTTGTACACGTCTGTAAGCGGTACATCTTTATCCAATGCACAGTCAGCTAAAAATTGAGTTGCGTCAACATTGGAAGGTAAACAAGCTCTTAGCAGTATCTGCCAATCCTTGTTGTTGGGTTCTACAGTGTTACCTAGATCCCTGATGTATTTTTGGCTAGCAACTAAATCCTTTCTGGGGTCAGGAAATTCGGACACTATTGTTCTTAATTCCATTCTGGAAAATGGAGTGTACATGGCAATGTTCCTTATGGGAGTGGCTCCAGACACATCTGTTTTTCCATTGGGAACTGCTATTACCCTTACAGGAGCAATTCTAACAGCCTCTTCCTGTGTAGATTCTACAGCTTGTTGTGGTACAATTGTTTCAGTGTAGTGCATGGTGCCGTACTTACCCGTTGACACGACCTCACCTATCCCTCCGCTAGGGGCTTTCACTAATCTCGTGGGTGTCGCTGTGCTTACTGTGGTCTCTGCTATGGTGGCTGCAAGAGAGAGAGCTGAAATTGTTGCTGAATCGTCTTCTTGATCACACTCCTGAGGAAGGTTCAAAACAGGGTACATCTTGCACGGGTTAATACTTGCATGAGTTATTTGGTTAACATCATTAACATTTACAGTGTTACTAAGAGTTTGTGTTTTACAACCCAGTGCGTTTCTCTCCGCAATCAACTTCTCTCCTGCAATGTATGGTGGAGGAGGAGCTGTGGCAATCAACTTCCTGACTGCCCCAGATCCTGCCGCCAGAGCCAAACCTCTCTGTATCTCACCTTCCTGGTGCCATAACTGTAAACAATCATGATGCTGAATTCGTCTCTTTGCTGATTTTACGAGACATATCCTCCTCCTTAAATTTTGTAACACTTCTGGACTAAAGCTACCTATTCTTGGGAATTTGTCCCTGTCTTGTACAGTCATTCTCTCCCATTCATCACATAAAGATTCGGTGTGAATTCCATATTTTTCACACATTACATATCGTGCCGACCCAACTGGTCGGTTCACAGAATCAACCTGAACCAGGGTTGATCGCCCCCTACCTGAACAAATGGCCCCCATAATCTGCAGGCGTTGCTTATTCCTCCTTGAATATCAAGGCTTTCAGCGAACCCTTACAAACAAACCAAGATGTCCTTGGGCAGGCCGGCGGTGGTGGTTTATCAAGTACCCCACTTACTTCTCGCCCACGTTGGCCAGTACTGCAATCACTGTAACCAGAGCTGCTGTACCCAACCTAGGGCCCCTGTGAACCTTTATTTACTGGAACATATGAGGGTTACCCGCAGGACACTTACTCTTTCCAGTAAAGTTGGGGTTGTTAGATAGTTCCTGAGTGACCAGCGAACTTCCCTTCCAAAAATAAAAAATTACACAAATCACGTCAGAATGTACAGATAGCGTTTGTGACCACTTTACTCTAATGGTATTAGGTCAGATTACTAACTACTGCACACAATTACGTGCGGTCCAATCGTTCAGTATACGAGCACTACTTGTCATGTACTGAAAGATCAATGGAATCTATGTTTCCGGCTGCGATTCCTTCAGCCAGAGCTTGTATGGCCTATATGGGTTCTGCACCAACACCCCAGGCGTTGTGCCACTGGACTTTTATAGCGGACCTCTTTGTCTATTTTACCTGTTACCTTATGACCTCCTGGTCTTGTTACCTTATGACCTCCTGGTCTTGTTACCTTATGACCTCCTGGTCTTGTTACCTTATGGTCCGCTATACTCTAATGCTCAAATATTATTTAACCAGGGATGCCTCCCTAGCCACCGTATATGTCACTTACACGTATGTCCCTTGACGAGTACCCGGCTTTCCTTTTGGTTCCACCTTAAAGTTATATAAACTTTTGTATACAAAACACACTCACTCAACACAAGTACACTTTTGTTTCTATATCTATTTCTGCGCAGAAATTGTCTTTAGGCCAAAAGTGTTACCAATTAGGAGCAGGATCTGTTAAACTAAATTTCAGATTTTCCAAAAATAGATTTGCGTTATTTACCGTGTCGCGTTATCTACCGCTGTGCGTTAATTATCGCCTTTGCGTTACTTCACTTTATCACAACTTGAGCTACGTGGGCGTAACCGGACGCTACGTTGCGTAATGAACGCTGCGTGCGTCTGCCTTTTGGATTGCGTACGCTAGTCTTTGTTAGCGACACGTGTACGCAATGCAAAGGATCCACCGTAACACAATATATTTTTATCAATGTAAATGATCCCTGATCATCTACCGCAATCCACACTGACTGCCTTGTATCTCAGACAAACCGTGTGTTTGTTCTATACTTTAACTATCACCTCTACTATGAAATAACAGCAAATCTCTTTTAGCACTTTCTATCAACTATAAAATTGGCAAACAGGAATAGTGATATACGAAAATGAAACAGAAATGCAGATATATGTATGCGTGCGTGTATACGCAAGACAGAAGAGAAATAAAACAGTTTTAAAAGACACAAGCGTTTTGTTCTTACTTCCGGTTCCCGGATTCCTTCAGCATTCTTTATCTAAGCGAAGCAGACGCTTATCCCGTCAGCACTGTGAGACAACCTCCCACCCTTTGCTGGAGGGATAATGTCTGCTGATCTACCTAGTGCAGATATGAGAAGGATAGGACGAGTCCCCAATTGACAATGCTAAATTCCTTTGTCGTATAACAACCCTTTATGAAGCTAAGAACACTGTACGCTGTTTACTTAAGAAGTACCGTAATGGTACGCTAGTTGCGTAACGATCGCTCAGCCGTAGGCGAGACGCTCAAGCGTCACGTTCGCTCACGGCCCAGCGATCACAGGACACGTTATTGGTTATGTCTAGGGTAATGATTCGCTATGGCGTAGCTTACGCTCGAGACCACGAGGAGGTCACCAGCGATGCAGACGCTCACAACACTATACCTTTACGATAAAACCTTATACCAATGAAATACACTGAATACCTTAATGTGAGTACAGGGTGTAAGTGCAACCTTGTGTAACCTGACTAACTACAAAGCTGCTTGAGCGTCACCGACGCTCAAGTGAACACTTAACACTATAGGAAATACACAGATGCTGGTTTAGGTTCCAAAGCCTATTAACTGTATTATATCTAATATACTTGTAAAAGGGGATAACAGTACAAATGATACACTACAATATAACAGAGACTTCCTAACCACAGAACTAAACAATAAATACAAAAAGACAATACTACACTGACCTAAATGCAATACAATACAATACTATCTAATACAATACAATACTAGCCTAGTCTAGGGGAGATATGAGAGAACAGAACAGAGAGAGAGAGAGAGAGAGAGAGAGAGAGAGAGAGAGAGATGAGATTGGCTCACAGAAAGACAATGATAACGGAGAGAAACTTACGCACAAAGGGTATGATCGCCTGCGCCTCGATATCCAGCTCCCGGCTATCAGCAGATAACCGTTGATGAGAGAGTGAGAGCTGGATGTGGTCGGCCTGCCTATTTATGCCCCACACACAATGCAATCTCCTGGTCCTACAATCCCATTGTCCATTGGCCGAAGGAATTCGGCCCTGCATCATAACAAAAGGTCATAGGGTGATTCATACAGGTGGGCTGTGACGATTTCCAACAGCTCAGGTGGGTGGGAAACTGGGTTTCCCGCCGCATACCTGAGTATGTGTAATTAATAGAAATGGACATAAACTTCTTATGTCCATAACTATTCGCACGAGCGATTAACACGCTCCAAACCAACACCGGAATATTGCTAATTAAATACTCTTCCGATGGGTACCAAACACTGCTGTATGATTCCTGTTAGACCCTTCGTACGATATAAAGAGGGATTCCTCAGCTCTGGGACATTGTATTTTAACCAAACTTTCAGAATCTATCAAAGGGACCATGATCTATAAACTACATTAATTGTGAACATTTGTAACGAATGAGTCGCACGCTACGACTACATAAACTCTACCGTAAATACGCATACCGCGCCTGCGAGTGCACGTTATTGCGGGTATGCGAATCCACGGGAGAGCGCATGCACGCGCAGCGCGGACCAGTGTGCGGTGCAAATATGGCAACGTGCATTGAGACATTTTTCTGACTTTGACACCGTGGAGCCAGCAGAGATGTTGGTAGGAGTAGCAAGCCTGGTAGCAATTGCAGGAGACAAGTGTTAAAGTTCTCAGTGCAGTTAGAAATAACACTGGCAGCTTGCAGGCTGATGAACAGGTGTAGATGACGAGATGCACCTGGAGGAGAGTCTTTACTGCAGAGGGCTGGAGCACAATGTAGCTGGTTAAGGTGTGAAGCTTGACCTCAAGTACAAGGGTTGCCGGTGCCTGTGGTTCCACGGTAGTACAGGATCAACTGGAAGGCAAAGAGGGTAAACGGAGGAACTCTAGAACGGAGCCAGAGACACAGGTCATAGGAGTGACATGAAGTCCAGGACAAGGACTGACTCACCCTGCTGCTCCTGATATACCCCCCCGGTCAGTAGGTATTGGTGGAAAGTGAATGAGGAGGTGCGGCCAAGCTCCGGATTGGCTGATGCGGTAGTTAGATGGAAACTGTCACGGCGGCGCCCATGCCGCGGCCTGGCGGGAACACGGCATGCATGCACGCCTGCTGGCAACAGGAGTGTTCCTAGGCCCAAGATGACGTCCGGCGACAAGGTGACCAGTGACAGCGAGACGCAGGGATCCCGGACGGAGACCGCACCGACGGACAGATGCAGCTGTGGTAAGTCGATTCCTGACAGCTACTTTCTCAAAATGTGGAAAAGATGATGTTCATCAAAATAAACTGGAAATTCCACTCGGTAGACCTGTCCCAGCAACACGGCACTTGGTAGCTTGTTTTTGGGGGCCCAAACAAACCAATCATTTCAGTCACAAGTGTGGCAGTCCTTGTCCCTGAAATGATTGGTTTGTTAAAGTGTACATGTCCTGTTTAATATCCAACGTAAGGGTGGGTGGGAGGACAATTCCATCTTGCATCACCATTCATTTATCCCACTGTTGTGTGGCAGTGTTTCATAGATATGCTACAAACTGCCGTCTGTTTGTGTGGCTACTCTGTCGCCTAGTAGTAAGTGACCAGCCAGCTAGCTGCAGGTTTGACCTAAAGTGTCTGAAAACAACATTGTGAGCTTTAAGGTGGTCAAAATTGTCTGCAAATGACTGGAAATTAATGTTATTGAGGTTAATAATACTCTAGGGCCAAAAAACGCAAAAATGATGCAGGTTTTTTCGTGTCAAGTTTGGAAAAAAAACAAAATCCTGTCACGGCTGTTTGGCAAATCCAAATCCCGCCGATGAATCCAAATCCAAATCTTCGGGGCCGGTGCACATCTCTAAATCTCAATCACAGTCAGTAGATAGGTTACACTGAGATGTACTGTATCTAACAATCAGTCAACTGTTATAGCAATATGCTATGTGCATAAATTACACCAATCATACTTTACTAGAAAAAGAACAAAATATTGTGATAAACTTTAACAGAAACTTTGAAATAATCCTAAAGACATTGCAGTGATTTAAAATACAAATTTACATTTCTGTAAATAACTCAAATAAGTACTATCTTCAACTAGATTGAAGTTATCAGAATGCTGGCTAAATCAGATTGTCATTTTCAGTAGCATCAAGCAGGAAATCACAGGAGAAATGGAAGTCAGTTGATCCAAATAATCCACAATGGGGGTAATTCTGAGTTGATCGTAGCAGGAAATTTTTATCAATTGGGCAAAACTATGGCCCTCATTCCGAGTTGTTCGCTCGCTAGCTGCTTTTAGCAGCATTGCACACGCTAAGCCGCCGCCCTCTGGGAGTGTATCTTAGCTTAGCAGAATTGCGAACGAAAGATTAGCAGAATTGCGAATAGAAATTTTTTTGCAGTTTCTGAGTAGCTCGAGACTTACTCAGCCATTGCGATCAGTTCAGTCAGTTTTGTTCCTGGTTTGACATCACAAACACGCCCAGCGTTCGCCCAGACACTCCCCCGTTTCTTCAGACACTCCCGCGTTTTTCCCAGAAACGCCAGCGTTTTTTCGCACACGCCCAGAAAACGGCAAGTTTCCGCCCAGAAACACCCACTTCCTGTCAATCACAGTACGATCACCAGAACGATGAAAAAACCTCGTTATGCCGTGAGTAAAATACCTAACTTTTGGGTAAAATAACTAAGCGCATGTGCTCTGCGTATCTTGCGCATGCACAGTAAGCGACTAATCGCAATATAGCGAAAATCGGCAAAGAGCGAACAACTCGGAATTACCCCCCATGTGCACTGCAGGAGAGGCAGATATAACATTTGCAGAGATAGTTAGATTTGGGTGTGGTGAGTTCAATCTGCAAACTAAATTGCAGTGTAAAAATAAAACGGCCAGTATTTACCCTGCACAGAAACAAAATAACCCACCCAAATCTAACTCTCTCTGCACATGTTATATCTGCCTCCCCTGCAGTGCACATGGTTTTGCCCAACTGCTAAAAAAAATTCCTGCTGCGATCAACTTGGAATTACCCCCAATAAATGACTGTGTCACTATTGGAATGAATATTAATTAATTAAAATACATAACTAATAGGATTTTTAGAGAATCTGTACTGTATATAATACTTTCTTTCACATGTGATGAATCTAGAATCCAAGATTTCTGAAAGGGATGCGGTAAAAATAAGTCACATTATTAGCTACACTGACAACCTAGGGCAGGCCTGGCCAACCTGTGGCTCTCCAGATGTTGTGAAACTACACATCCCAGCATGCCCTGCCACAGTTTTAGCATTCCCTAATAGCAAAACTGTGGCAAGGCATGATGGGACTTGTAGTTTTACAACAGCTGGAGAGCCACAGGTTGGCCAGGCCTGACCTAGGGCCTAATTAAGATCTGATTTTAAAAGCAAAATCTTTCTCTAATAGGCAAAACCATGTGCACTGCAGGTGTGGCAGATATAACATGTGCTGAGAGAGTTAGATTTGGGTGGGTTATTTTGTTTCTGTGCAGGGTAAATACTGGATGCTTTATTTTCACACTGTAATTTAGATTTCAGTTTGAACACACCCCACCCAAATCTAATTCTCTTTGCACATGTTATATCTTCCCCACATGCACTGCACATGGTTTTGCCCATTAGAGAAAAATGTTGCTGTTGCAATCAGGTCTGAATTAGGCCCCTAGTTCAAAGCTACAATACACATAGTCCTTTTTATTATTATTATTATTATTATTATTATTATTATTATTATTATTTTAGGAAAATTGTAGCTAAAATTCCAGTTTATTTTATCATGGAAGAATTATTTGTCAAATTAATGAATACTTGATGTAATATACACACAGATACAGTGTTGAAAATTGTGTGGGCTCCAGTGAGTCTTCATTGCACCCCTGACCCCTTGATCTGCAGAATAATTATTTGGTTGGATCCCAATATAAAATTAATGTAGAACACATCCCTTTGCATCTAATTCATGTTCAAACCATCTGATCACATATGCATGACCAGCACGTCTGCAGAAAACCAACATTACTACGAGGCCCAAGGATGAGGTGTTTGACATCTGCTTGTCATCCTGTGTCATTGCTACAGTAAGTCCTTGTCCTCATACGTTCCACTCTTTTATTGATCACTTTCCAAGTTTCCATCTCAGCAAAGCTTTACAAAAATCTATGCAGTAAGCTTAGTACACGCCACATAAAATGTTTAGTTAGGTTGGTGGTCATCCCCTACCAGTGCTCATAGCTAGATACTTGGTAGTATAGAAAGCAGGTGCCAGCTTTGTCCTGCAAACTTTGAAATACAGACTTTTATGATAACACAGAAGACTCTGATATAAGGATTTTTGCGATCATGTTTTTCCGTAGTTATAGATCTGCCTATTTCTATGGGTGTTTATTCACAGTGGGAGCTCCTTGGTTGGTAACTAATGTCCTTAAAGAAATATTTTGCAGGGAAAAAAAAAAATCCTTTTTCGTTAACTTTTCCATTTGTTTCCTTAAACATATGCATGGGAAACCATTTACGTAAAAGAAACTGCCCAAAAGTCCTGACAGAGGAAGGTGAAAGGTTTTCACTCCCAGGCTATCTCTGGAACCAGGTGGAAGAAAGTTCATTCCTTCACTCTAACAAAACATCTGCTGAAAAGTTGCTCTGGTGGAAAAAAAAAATAAAGAGGAACAGCTTGAACCTTCAGGTTAAAAGGCCATTCATTTCCCATCAGGGAGTCCCATTCAGGCTCTTACAACTGCTGTATTTGACATCTGAATGGAGTAGTATAGGCATAGGATGGAAGGTTACAAAGCATTCCGAATGAGAATGAGAAGAAAATCTGCATCTCTTTAATTCTGCATGTTCTTTCAATTTTATCACAGTTGCATTCATTACAGGACCTTTTTCTTTCCTTGTTAAATTTAGATGGGGGAAACTGTGAGAAAGTTCACTTAGTAGAGGTATGTATGAATAGTGAGCCGGGCAACCAAACTGTGAAACTGAGCAACATGGTTTTCGGGAAATAAGTGTCTAATTAGACCCCTTTCCAATAACAGAAAGCAATTTCAATTTTCATGAGAATAAGTACTATACAAAATGAATATATGTATGAGTATCCCATATCCAAAATATTCCGAAATACGAAATATTTTGAAATACAGATTTTTTTTGAGTGAGAGTGAAATAGTGAAACCTTTGTTTTCTGATGGATCAATGTACACATATTTTGTTTAATACATAAAGTTATTAAAAATATTATATTAAATTACCTTCAGGCTGTGTGAATAAGATGTATATGAAACATAAATGAATTGTATGAATGTACATACACATTGTTTAATGCACAAAGTTATTAAAAATATTAGCTAAAATTACTTTTAGGCTGTGTGTATAAGGTGTAAATGAAACATAAATACATTCTGTGCTTAGACTTTAGACTTGGGTCCCATCGCCATGATATCTCATTATGGTATGCAATTATTCCAAAATACGGAATAATCCGATATCCAAAATACTTCTGGTCCCAAGCATTTTGGATAAGGGATATTCAACCTGTATATATATATATATATATATATATCATGTATGTGCCCCGGCACTCCACTCACTGGCTCACTGGTACCTTGCTGCGGTGCCCTCCTTGTGGATTGGCAAGCCCACTATGATGCAGTAGACAAATATAGACGTCTGAGGAAGGGGATACGTCCCCGAAACGTAACCTGCACGTTTAAATAAACAGCTCACCCGGGAGGGTGGCTTTTTTGCACATCTCAAGCCTGTGAGTGCTACCTATATTTGTCTACTATATATATGTATATATATATATATATATATATATATATAAATTATATATATATATATATATATATATAAATTTAACTGCCAGCTTGGGGCTCACACTGTGTGGAGTGACAGGGCTTATGTGAAGTGAACAAAATGCACTTGGATACAGAGTGTACTGGGGTAGGTAGAGTGCAGCACGGTACAAACAAGCAATACAAAAATATATTTTTACTTTTTTTAACTGTTTTCTTTTCTTATATGTATGTAAAGTTAACAAAGAACACTTGGGTACAGCGTACTGGGGTGCAGTGCGCAGAAATGCACACACAAATTATACAATCTGTTATCTTTTTTTACTTTTTATTACTTTTTTACTGTTTTTATTTTTTGTAAACTTTTTTTGCAGCTGACAAAACACACTAGTGCTTATATGTGAATGCAGAGGGTGGGGTATGGCCTACGGAGTCAGCTACACCACACACACACACACACACACACACACACACACACACACACACACACATATCTATAGTACTCAGAGCACTTTGTAGATTCAAACAGTTATATTCAATTACCATATAAACGTTTAGCAGAATACAGAAAGAGGGTTAAATATTTGTAATTTGTCTTTTAAAAACTTTATTAAAAAATAAATTGACATTAATAAAATGCTTGAGTAAACATGTAAGTGGAAGTGACATCTAAAGGGTAGGAGCTGGAAAACTTGATCCTTAAATGAAGTAAATTAGATTCTTTGTACTTTTAATAGTCCACCTGTAATACCCCTTTCACACCGCCTGAGGTGGGTCGCACCCGAGAGCATGACCCATGATCACATGATCTCTAAGTGTCGCCCGTACACACAGTGAATGGGAAACAGGTCGCATCGACCCGGCTTCCGATCACACCGCACAGCGAGCCGGGTTTAACACGAGTTCAACCCTGCTCGCTACCAGGGTTGACATTTTTCCCTTGGTACCTTTCAGAACGCACATGAACCCCGGTTATGCACGCTCATGTGCTAACTGCTATAGCTGGTGGTCTGAAAGGGGTATTAGTGGGTGTATAGGGATTCAGAAGCTATTTCAAGTTAGAGATGTGCGTGGAGTCTCGTCTTTTGTTTTTGGTTCTAATTTCATCGTCGTCTTTTGGTTTTGCAAAATCACCCTCAAGTGGTTTGGTTTCAATTTCATTTAAAAGAACCTTGCGATTTGGAAAAATCTTGTACATTTTGCAATCAATATAAAATCCAAATTCCAAACTGCGGGAAGATCCGAACCAGGGCACGGTTTGGTTCAGATCTTCTGAGGAGATCGAAACCGGTTCAGATCAAATTCACAAAATTTGGGTGGGTTCGGATTTATAAAGAAGCGAACTGCACATCTCTACTTCAGTACCCAGGACCCTGGTTATATAGGGTTTTAAATGGTTTTAATCTAACCTTGAAGCAGATTTGCCATCTTCTAAGCAGCCAGTGTACGGAATAGAGAACAGGTGTTATGCTGCAAGAACGGGGCTTGTTAGTTATCAGTATATCTACTGTATTTAGTATTACAAATGGTGCAAACCTTTCTGGGAGATCCGGGCTGTAGTCCAAGCATGAGGTTGAGGACACAAATGCATTTATGAGTATAGGACAGAGGTTCCCAAACACGGTCCTCAAGGCACCCCAACAGTCCAGGTTTTAGGTATATCCATAGCTCAGCACAGATGGTTAAATCAAATTGACTAAGGTGCTAATTAAGTCACCTGTGGCCAAGCATGGATAGACTTAAAACCAGGACCGTTGGGGTGCCTCGAGGACTGCGTTTGGGAACCTCTGGTATAGGAAGATCTTATGTACAGTTCTGGTGCAACGTTTCTCGGCAACCTTGGCAAAATGTCAGCCTACTGCCCCCACTCACCATCAATCCCCACTTCCCAACTCCTTAGGGAGGCAGAGTCTTATAATAATAATAATAATAATAATAATAAATAGATAGACAGGGATAGATAGATAGATCCCTGAACTTGCTCGAATACCTCCACTTTACTCTCTCAGAGCAGAGGACCTGTAGGAACAGTTAAAAATAACTGAAGGAAAACTCAAAAATATGGTAATGTGGCCTCTTGCTGCCAGGGTTACTGGCTACATTTAGATAGGCACAAAGTGTTTTTGGTATTATATAGTAGGATATATTACTTCTCTTGTCCATGTTTTATGTAAGAAAGGCAATTATTATTATTATTATTATTATTATTATTATGATGTTATAATAATACTTAATTTATAATCACAAACATATTCTGCAGTGGGGAGATAAAACATATCTATTGATCACACTAGAGGATTCCAAAACATTATAACTTGAGACAGACGGTTTTATGGTGCTGCTCACAAGGATTTTGTACATTATAAAGAGATATATAAAGTACAAGTGCAAGTTCTGAGCAGTGTGCATGATTAGTGTATACACTATATAAATATACAGCAGGAATTAATGATCCCCCTGTGAGCTTCCGTTTAAGCTCCTCTGAATATATCCAGCATATACAGTAAGTGACTATAAATTGCCCATGTGCTCAGTGGCACATCACTAATATGATAAGTGCATGGGGTTCGGTGCTCTCAGGCCCTTGGGTCAAGGGGGGGCCCACACCACATACCCTGCACCCATTTCTGCTATACTCACCTTTCCACAGTCCCCGCCATTTTCCCGGAGCCTGTCCCCTAGTAAGCACAGTGACAGACTCTACTAGTGCTCACTAGAACGCTGCCATTATAGAGAGGAGGGGGCCCGTATGGAGACTGCATGTGAGCCCCCTTCTCTTTTAATGCACCTTTGCATGTGCTCATATCATTGATTTGATTTAAATTATTCTATTGCATGGGATCATATGCAAGAGAAGTGTTCCTATTGATCACACAGATATTACAATGAAAATGCCCCAGATTTCTACTTGATTTTGAGTTGCACGCTGCTGAGACCGTATTTGTGTCTTTTGTCCTAGTCAAAAAAATATGGTGTGAATACATTTCATACCCCTACTTGATTCTGCCAGTTCACACCTTACCACTTTTATGGTTTGTTTCTTTCTAACAGAGTAAGAATCTAGAGTAATGGAAACTGGGTTTAGGGTTTCTGGGGGTTCATCTGTGATGCTTAAATGCTCGCATGTTAAGAGCTGTCTGTTTCTTTAACCCTTTCTGTTACTGCAGCAGTACCACATGACCATTTAGCAGACTATGGGGTCTATTCATGAAGCAGTGAAAAGAGTGAGAAGTGAGCCAGTACAGAAGCCATGGCAACCAATCAGCTGCTCCGTATGATTTTATAGTATGCAAATTATAAATGTTACTTCAATGCTGATTGGTTCTTCTCAACTGGCTTACTTCTCCACAGTTTTCACTGCTTCATGAATAGACCCCTATGGGCCTAATTTAGTATGTGACACATCAGCGATGCGATTGTATACTGACGATCCCGTGCACAGTGCGCATGCTAGCTGTACTGAGCGTGCGCAGACAGTGAGCACCTCACCTATGCAAATGCCTCTGCCTGATTGACAGGTAGAGGCGTTCGCGGGGTGGCGAGGTAGCATTGCGGTGGCGTCAACTCGGTGTTGGGCTGGCATAGTGATGAAAATGAGGGGGTTTCGGGGCGGCCACATGACATCACAAGTGGCCGCTGCGACCAGGAAAATGCCCTCCCTGTGCCTGCCTTTGCAGCCTGGTTGCAGAGTCAGGGGGACTTCACAAATCAGTGATGCAATCGCATCGCTGGCGGGCATTTGCATTCTGGGCGGCCTTGCCCTGTGCTGGGCAGCCCCAGCATGCGATCGCAGCCAGTTGCATTTTTTCGTATTTTTAGCAAAACTGCAACTGAAGCTGAATAAGGTCCTATATCAGGGGCACTTTGCTGATGAAGTCATGGTGTAGCACCACTCAAGAATAAAGAGCAGGTCGTCTCCTATACCTACTGTAAGCAATCAATATTGGTTATTCTACTCTCACGCATAAAGAGGATGTAATATTGGAACCTCATCCCTTGACTTTAAGCTCTTGTAAACAGTCTTCCCCTGAACTCTTGGTTCTCATCCTGAACTATCCTTGTCTCCAGTGCAGTCCCACTCATTTTCAGCAACTCTGATGCTTCCTGTCCACCCTTCCCAGGGCACAGGATCATTAAGTGCTACGTTAACAACTGTCTCTCATTTTTGTTCTAATTACCTCACTGTACAATATGGGCACTTAATGGCGATTTATAAATAAAAAAATATAATAGTATAGTAATAACACACAATGGCATATTTTAAATATAAAAACTAATAAACATTTCTAAGTACACACAAAAACTACAATTTGCAATATTATTTTTTTATATGAGATGTTTTTATTATTTCAGATATGTGTCACAAAAAAGCTATAGCAGATGAATTCCTTTACAATTTGTCTTTGTTGAGGTATTTTACAATGTGAATTAAGGAAACTTCCTTTCTCTGCCTCGTCTTTTCCAGGAATCTGTTCTCTTGTTAGGAGCCTATTCATTGTCAACGAGCCAAGGCAGTTGTCATTGTCCCGGCCTGTGATTTCTCAGGCAGTCTCACAAAAGGTAAACAGGCTGGGATTTGCTTAAGATAATTCCTTTGCACCTGTGCTCTGAGATACGTATTGAAAGATTGTAACTGCAGCGTGGAACCTTTGCTTTTGCCATTGTGTCTTGCATTCTGGGGAATATTTGAAATAGCACAACACACACATACACACCTTTAAATTTAGCTCAAAATAAACAAAGGAAACACAACGTTTTGACAGGACTCTGGCAACGCTTGGTGTTGTTAGTTGATACAAAGTTGCCAAGCGGATACAATTTTAAAAACAGGATAATCGGCTTTTATCGCTTTTCCTTATGTAAACATGCATTGGTATTTTATATCATTTCCATTTAAAAAGTTGTGCAATCACTTTAGTCCTTGTCTATTTTGAAAACAAATTATACAAAATAATTCTTATAACATATATATTTTTTGCAAGGCCTGATAAAGGCTTCTGGTTTCCACAGACACGTACACACTATTGGTGCAAATATAGGATCTTCCTATGTCTCAACAGACAGTATGATTGCAAGCTTTCAGTGCACAGTCTAGCCTTCTGTGTTATTTAACGCCCTCATTGTATTTGTAAAATGCCTTTGCATTTATCGTATTTCTTCTGATAATAATCTTTCTGCATACGTATGGCACTATATAATTGTATACAGATTTGTCCTCGTATATCATTGCTGGAGCCGTGCCAAACAGTCACCTCTTGGTGAGGCTCTGGTGAGGATCTACTAGTGTCAATAAATTTTTTGCATCTTTTTTTGCAGGTAAGTGGCTAGGATGCACCAGGAGACCGTGCTGATTAATTTTATGTGAGTCTCTGAATCTGTATATGAAGTGCTACAATGTAGCAGTCACAGCTTTTTCCCCAATACATGTTCTGTTGGGCTCCATATACAGACTCAGTCACACACAATATAAAGGTGTCACATACCAAAATAATCAGCACAGTCTCCTTGTATGTCCCTGTCACATAGCGTTGCGACTAAGACACTAAAAAAGCCCAATGCTAGCGGAGTTACATGATACCTGGTGGCTCACTCACGACAGGCACTTTGTGCTGTGTGGCGTATTGAGGCTAAATGTATGAGGACACATCTGTAGCTAATTGTCCATTAATTTAGAAAATCTAGCATAAACCAGTCCAAAGTACAGTACCCTGACAGTTATCTCACAGACAGGAAAGTTTAACTGATTTGCTCTGCCACATACGTTAATGAAGGCAAACCTAGAGTAGCAGTTTTCAAGTACTGTAGTTATTGGATCTGATTTACATCAATCAACAGGATTCTTGTCTCTGTTCCAATTTGCTGGATTCTTACCTTCTCCAACAGTGATGTCTACCAATGAACCTGGGCTTCTGATTGGGTGTCACTGCTGTCAGATGGATTCAGAGTCAAGTGACTTGCTGACTTTGCTTAACCTGACCTCCTTTTCTTTTTCACCTCAGCTGAGAAGCTATTACTTGTCAGGGATATTCCGGCGAGATAGAGCCACCATCGCACAAGAACAGCCCCCCGGAGACCAGGGGTGTATCTTCCTATTGGCCAGGATGGCACTCGCTAGGGGCACCAGTCAAGGAGGAGCACCATCCAGAGGTGCCACCCGCGGGCAGTAGGTACTGTAGATTCACTTTTTGAGGCAGCAGCTATCCCCCCACCCCCGTGTAGTTCCTCACCAGCATGGATGCCCAGTAATGATCACAGCATGCAGCAGCAGCTGCTGGGAGGTGTAGTTTACAGTATGTAGAGTTTCTTGTCTGTATTGTGGTGTGGTGCTGGACCCCGGTGCCAATTACAGTGGCTGTTGCTGCATTCTTTGATCACTAATGGATACAGTAGCTGCCGCCTCTAGAAGTGAATCTACCTAAAAGTTCTGCCTTTAATAGTTTAATCCTGTATGTGTGTCTGGCACTGTGGGGGCATATGTGTATCTGGCACTTTGGGGGCATACAGTACATGTATCTGGCACTGTGGGGGCATACGTGTATCTTGTACTGTGGGGGCATACGTGTATCTGGCACTATGGGGGCATACATGTATCTGGCACTGTGGGGGCATTTGAGTGTCCGGCACTGCGGGGGCATACGAGTGTCTGGTACTGTGGGAGCATACTGTATGTGTATCTGGCACTGTGGGGCATACAGTATGTGTATTTGGCACTATACTTGGAGGCATTACAGTATGTGTATCTGGCACTGCACTACTGGGGTCATTATGTGTAACTGGCACTACACTGGGGGACATTACTGTATGTGCATCTGACACTACAGTATACTCGGGACATTATGTGTAAAGAGAAATACTGTGGGTATTGTGTGTAAGGCTGCTAATTGTGTGTGTGCATGTGTAGGGGGTGTGATTATACAGTACTGTATATTTATAGTTTGATATCATAATTTAAAATTGTGAGGCCACGCCCACTTTCCCAGGAGCATGCACGCCTTCCCATATATATGGGCACTACTGTGTGGCATAATGTGTATAAGGGGTAGTACTCAGTGGCATATCTACATTATAATGGGTGCAGTGTTGGTCATTTTTCTGAGTCCTGCGCATGCACTGTAGACTCTGGCACTCAGAGCACTAGCAGCAGCGGTGACGGCTACGAGTGGAGTCTGCACACGGGTCCCCTCCTCTCTAGAGACACCCCTGGTACTACTGTGTAGCATAATGTGAATAATGTACTGTACATTACTGTGCTGTGTAATGTGAGTAAGGCACACAATTGTGGTGTAATTTGAATTGGGGTACTATTGAGTGGCCACGTCCCTTTTTTTGGCATACGTGCCTTCCCTATTTCAAATATGGGGGGGGCACCAGTCCTTTACTTTGCCTGGGGTGCTCGGACCCCTAAATACACCCCTGCCGGAGACCCCTGAGTGATTAGCCAGTTTAGCTGTGTCTGCTGATATCCTTGCAGCAATAATGCAATCCTCTCCTGTGCCCCTGGGCCCCATGTCGGGCACTCCTGAAACCCATGTGATCTAATAGTTGGCCAGGTGCTAATTATTTAGGAAACTACAATACTGAGTAGCTGGCCTAAATATTTTTTTGTGCCATAAACTACTTTTGCGATAGATCAACTATGCATAATATACAAAATGTAAAAAAAAGTATAAAAAAAGTAAAATAAAATGATGACAAATAATATTGTATAGTTTTCATTCTTTAAAGTATATATATATATATATATATATATATATATATATATATACACTGCTCAAAAAAATAAAGGGAACACTTAATCAACACAATGTAACTCCAAGTCAATCACACTTCTGTGAAATCAAACTGTCCACTTAGGAAGCAACACTGATTGACAATCAATTTCACATGCTGTTGTGCAAATGGAATAGACAACAGTTGGAAATTATAGGCAATTAGCAAGACACCCCAATAAAGGAGTTGTTCTGCAGGTGGTGACCACAGACCACTTCTCAGCTCCTATGCTTTCTGGCTGATGTTTTGGTCACTTTTGAAAGCTGGCGGTGCTTTCACTCTAGTGGTAGCATGAGACGAAGTCTATTGGCATTTGACAGAGAACACCAAGATTGGCAAATTCGCCACTGGCACCCTGTGCTCTTCACAGATGAAAGCAGGTTCTCAATGAGCACATGTGACAGACGTGACAGAGTCTGGAGACGCCAAGGAAAACGTTCTGCTGCCTGCAACATCCTCCAGCATGACCGGTTTGGCAGTGGGTCAGTAATGGTGTGGGGTGGCATTTCTTTGAGAGGCCGCACAGCCCTCCATGTGCTCGCCAGAGGTAGCCTGACTGCCATTAGGTACCGAGATGAGATCCTCATACCTCTTGTGAGACCATATGCTGGTGCGGTTGGCCCTGTGTTCCTCCTAATGCAAGACAATGCTAGACCTCATGTGGCTGGAGTGTGTCAGCAGTTCCTGCAAGACGAAGGCATTGATGCTATGGACTGGCCCGCCCGTTCCCCAGACCTGAATCCAATTGAGCACATCTGGGACATCATGTCTCGTTCCATCCACCAACGCCACGTTGCACCACAGACTGTCCAGAAGTTGGCGTATGCTTTAGTCCAGGTCTGGGAGGAGATCCATCAGGAGACCATCCGCCATCTCATCAGGAGCATGCCCAGAACTTGTAAGGAGGTGGAGGCTACACACATTACTGAGCCTCATTTTGACTTGTTTTAAGGACATTACATCAAAGTTGGATCAGCCTGTAGTGTGTTTTTCCACTTTCATTTTGAGTGTGACTCCAAATCCAGACCTCCATGGGTTAATAAATTTAATTTCCATTGATAATTTTTGTGTGATTTTGTTGTCAGCACATTCAACTATGTAAAGAACAAAGTATTTAATAAGAATATTTCATTCATTCAGATCTAGGATGCAAAGGTGTGCGCAGGGGGGGTGCCTGGTGCGCACAGGCACCCCCTAATGTCGGGCACCCCGATCTCACATGCCTGATGCAGCGATCACTGAGCAGGCTGATTACTGTCCCCTCTGCGTTGCAACCTGGCAGGACTGCATTACTGACCGGACGCCTGGGTTACTCAAGGGTGCCACTGCCACCGGCTTTCAAACTCCCGGCTCCATCTCCATGTACAAAAACTGCGCAATGTGATGTGATTACATCATGCTGCTCGCACACCCACCCGTCACACCCGCCACACACCCACCTCTCTCCTTCTACGCTATGCCAACGCCAGCCACTGATGAGGAGCAGCATGCAGCCAGCGTTCCTCCTAGGAAGACAAATTCAATACTGGCAGGCGGTTGGCAGCAGCATTGACAAGTCACTCGTTTTTCCAGCAGCAGCAGCAGCACTAGTCTGCGACTGTCAGTGTCAGTGAGTGACTGACTTGTAAGTAAGCTGCTCCAGCTTGCAGGGGAAAGAGAGGGGGAGCCAGACCAGGCTGAGGAGGAGCAGTGTAATTACAGTGAGTGCCATCAGGGGTGTTTGTTTGGTGCACACCACAACATCTGACAATGTATCTGCTTTATTAGGATTGGTACTAGCGTGGATATTTTATATTGCGTTGACCGTCAATAGATGGTGCAAGACACGCCCAAAAAGCGGTGCTACACACGCCCCTCCAACGGTGCACCCCCTAATAAAATGTGCTGCGCACGCCTATGCTAGGATGTGTTATTTTAGTGTTCCCTTTATTTTTTTGAGCAGTGTATATACAAACAGAAAATTCAGCACTCACCATAGCAAGCTCACTTATCCTCACAACATCAATAAATAAATGATGGGGGTTTAGTTAGTGAATTGGCCAATGCATGGAAGCCTGCAAACCGCTCGCCAAGGTATCCCACCTTCATGCAGGTCCTACACTATCACAGAGTCTTAAAAATTAAAACCTGGCAACTATATCACACATAATATAACTGCAAACATGCCCACTTGGTTTAATGTATACCTGCCAGGGCCGTAACTATGTGTGTGAGCGCAGTTGCCCTGAGGGCGCATGGCCAGCGGCATGTAATGAGTCAAATTGACTCATTACATGCCGCCTCTGCTGTGTGCACCGTGCGCCGCAGCCGCGCTGTGTAGGGAGGAGAGCTACAGCGCCGGGCAGGTGAGAAGGAGGAGGAGGGAGGGGGACTGGCGCCGCAGCAACGCTATGTCATTGGTAGTAAGCGCCGCTGCAGCATCCCCCTCTCCTTCCGTATTGGCTGCCCGGCGCTGCTGTGGATGCTGGGATGCGGTTCCTCCATCCCAGCATCCACAGCAGCGCTGGGCAGCCAATACGGAAGGAGAGGGGGATGCTGCAGCGGCGCTTACTACCAATGACATAGCGCTGCTGCGGCTGCACTCCCCCTCCCTCCTCCTCCTTCTCACCTGCCTGCACTGAGGGACTCGGAGATGCCAGCACGAGGAGCCTGTCAGCGAGGAGAAGGTAAGTATATCCCTCTCTCTCTCTCTCTCTCTCTCTCTCTCTCTTTCTCTCTCTTTCTCTCTCTCTCTCTCTCTCTGGGGGACACCGTCTGCCATAATGTGTAAAAAGGGTGCCTGGCTGCCGCAATGTGTAAAAAGGGTGCCTGGCTGCCGCAATGTGTAAAAAGGGTGCCTGGCTGCCGCAATGTGTAAAAAGGGGGACTGGCTGCCGCAATGTGTAAAAAGGGGGACTGGCTGCCGCAATGTGTAAAAAGGGGGCCTGGCTGCCGCAATGTGTAAAAAAGGGGTCCAGGCTGCTGCAATGTGTAAAAAGGGGGCCTGGCTGCTGCAATGTGTAAAAAGGGGGCCTGGCTGCCGCAATGTGTAAAAAGGATTCCTGGCTGCCGCAATGTGTATAAAGGGGTCCTGGCTGCTGCAATGTGTAAAAAGGGGGCCTAGCTGCTGCAATGTGTTAAAAGGGGGCCTGGCTGCCGCAATGTGTAAAAAGGGGGACTGTCTGCTGTAATGTATAAAAAGGGGGATGCTGTCTGCTGTAATGTATAAAAGGGGCTCTACCTGGTGTAGTGGCGCTACTGTGCAGCGTAATTTGAATAATGGTGACTACTGTGCACCGTAGTATGAATTGCTATTATTTTGTGGCCACACCCCTTCCCCATGAAGCCACGCCCCTATGTATATTTTGCGCGCCTACGGCGCGCACTGACCCTATCTTGCATGGGGGGGGGCGCCAATGTCATTTCTTGCACACAGCGCTAAAATGCCTAGTTACGGCACTGATACCTGCCACATACCTTATGGCTTTTAAAGGTACACTAGTCACCTGACACTGGCTGATAAATTACTAAGGAGCAGCTGACACAGGTTTAGAACAATTGAGTTTATATGGGGGTGCATGAAAAAGCTTTTGGCCACAGTTAATAAGAGTTAACCAAAGATTAACCCTGCTAAAACCACAGCACTCACCACCCCAGAAGCGGGGTGCAATCTCTGCACTCACCACTCATAGGGTGGGGTGCATATAGCCCATGGCCACCTACTTAAATATATACAAACAGAAAATTCAGCACTCACCATAGCAAGCTCACTTATCCTCACAACATCAATAAATGGTCAGTGCAGACATTGCATATAATTATTTTTTTTAAAGAAATATAATCTACATTTTTTAAAACACATATATTTTTTCCAGTTTGGGTCAAGGACATCACCTTGATGTAGCTGCCGTTCCCTACCAGGCTCCTCTTACCGAGCCCCACAAGTCAGGAAGTCAGATATAAGGCCCATACAGTTGGCTAAATGTAATAACCACGAGTTCGCGGAGGAGCAGGACTTTGTGCAACTTTGCCCGGTTATTAAAGCAGCAATCATTTACAAGGCAAAACTAGGTTGGTTTCGCCTTGTAAATTATTGCTGCTTTAAAAAAGCAGGCAAACTCACAGAAAGTATTGACATTTTATTTCTGGTCCCTACATAAAATGTCATTTAAAATATATAAACAGGTCATTAAAAAAATCTTATTATATATAAACTATCTGAATGTGTTATATTATGTATTGCATTTGTTTCTAGATTTTATAATAATAATAATAATAATAATAATAATATTAAGCAAAAGCTTTATCTAATAATCACGTTGACATAATTTCTATTTGGTATCACACATGGGGGGTCATTCCGAGTTGTTCGCTCTGTATTTTTCTTCGCATCGCAGCGATTTTCCGCTAACTGCGCATGCGCAATGTTCGCACTGCGACTGCGCCAAGTAAATTTGCTATGCAATTAGGTATTTTACTCACGGCATTACGAGGTTTTTTCTTCGTTCTGGTGACCATAGTGTGATTGACAGGAAGTGGGTGTTTCTGGGCGGAAACAGGCCGTTTTATGGGAGTGTGTGAAAAAACGCTACCGTTTCTGGGAAAAACGCGGGAGTGGCTGGAGAAACGGAGGAATGTCTGGGCGAACGCTGGGTGTGTTTATGATGTCAAACCAGGAACGACAAGCACTGAACTGATCGCAGATGCCGAGTAAGTTTGAAGCTACTCAGAAACTGCTAAGAAGTGTCTTTTCGCAATTTTGCTAATCTTTCGTTGGCAATTTTGATAAGCTAAGATTCACTCCCAGTAGGCGGCGGCTTAGCGTTTGCAAAGCTGCTAAAAGCAGCTTGCGAGCGAACAACTCGGAATGACCACCATTGATCTACAAATGCCACACTGGCAAAATTTCTCTTCTATTCTTACTTTAATTTCAGGTAGAATAAAAAGAAAATTGTTACCATTAGTAAAAGTGCCCATGTGAAACTTATGTTCAGCTGGGGAACAGTTAACACTTTATTATAGTCACTAATATTAGAAACATCTCAGAATATTTTAGTGTCTGAAGCTAAGGCAGCTCTTAAATGAAGCAGAGTTTAAGGTGCATAAAGTGCCTGAAATGCTAAAATGAGCAGGGCCACTTAAGTCAAGTATAGCCACCTCACAGCACTCTATAGGTCAAGAGTTACAAGTGGAGGAAGGTGTCTGGAATCATTTTATTGAGTTACCACAAGGGAAAAGATAAGTTCTGCGCAGTTTAACGTCCCTTAAAACTACTAAGACAACTTGTAACTGCAATGAATAAAGTAAGTTGTAGCAACTACGTTTACATCCGTACCATTGTGTTTTGCACAAAGAAATGCATATATCAAACTGTATCTTTAATATATATATAGAGAGAGAGGGAGACAGGGATACAGAGAGAGAGAGAGAGAGAGAGAGAGACAGTACATCCAATATAATGCAAATTATTGATATAAATAAATGTAAAAAATTATCCAATAAAGCAACACAGAATAAAGACATAACTACATCATGTCGATATACAAGCAAAACAGAGTACTTATCAGCATGGAGTCAGGGTGGTAATCACAGTCATCCTCTTGTTGTAATCAGCTTGAGATATATATATATATATATATATATATATATTAATATATTTAAATGTGTATATAATTATAAATATACATACATACATACATACATACATACATACATACATACACACACACACACACACACACACATTTTGTGGAATTCCTTAACTGTTCACAAGGGAATTACTATAATAGGACCAGATGTTCATACACGTGG
Source organism: Pseudophryne corroboree (assembly GCF_028390025.1). Taxonomy (NCBI): domain Eukaryota; kingdom Metazoa; phylum Chordata; class Amphibia; order Anura; family Myobatrachidae; genus Pseudophryne; species Pseudophryne corroboree. The sequence continues at coordinate 220,620,236 of NC_086449.1, forward strand.
TAATGCTAAAGACTTGATTGCCATGAGTGTTGGGACAAGGTGTCCTGAGTTATGGTTAAGTGCATGCAAAGATCAGTATACATAATTATAGAAAGCATATCAATCTAATAAAAAATTGCATAACATAAACAAACATACATACAGTATGTAGTGCATTGAACACAATTAACTGTTAAATATGATTAGTCATCTTGCACATAGCAAAGCTGTTCATCTGTCTATCATAGCTTGTCTCTCAAGCGAACTGCTCAGCACACATCTCTCCTGCCGCTCAGCACAGCGCGATCTGTGCTGAGCGTGCGGGGGGAGACGGGGGGGCCGCTCATTTCACCCTGAGGGTGAAGTGAGCGACCCGCTAGATTGGCCTGCATGCAGGCCAATCTAGCAGCAGCGATAGCGATGTGCGGGGCCGCGCATCGCTATCGCTGAGGGGGCTACACACGGAGCGATCATGCTGATATTCTAAGCAATCTAGTCAGATTGCTTAGAATATCGCTCCGTGAGTACCCCCCTTCAGACTTTGGCCATGTCAGGGGTCTTAAAATATTTAAAAAACCGTAAACTCAAGAAATCCAATGGTTTATAAAATTAGTCGTAAAATAAAGGAAAAAAAATCAAAGTTCTATCTTAAATTTCATTGTACTATATATGGAACCATATATAGTTGAATGGTAACTTCACGCAATAAATGCATGTGCCTATTATATATTGGGGTGTGGTTCGTTTTATCGACAGTATCTAGGTCGACAATGTTTAGGTCGACCACTATAGGTCGACAGTCACTAGGTCGACATGGATGGAAGGTCGACAGGGTTTCTAGGTCGACATGTGCTAGGTCGACAGGTCTAAAGGTCGACATGAGGATTTTTTTTTTTTTGGTGTCGTTTTCTTCGTAAAGTGACCGGGATCCCAAATTAGTGCACCGCGTCCCCTCGCATGGCTCGCTTCACTCGCCATGCTTCGGGCATGGTGCCTTCGCTCCGCTACCGCTTCGCTCGGCACACTTTACCGTTCCAATCGTAGTCCACGTGGATCGTTAAGTTTGAAAAAATCCAAAAAAAGAAAAAAAATGTGAAAAACTAATGTCGACCTTTAGACCTGTCGACCTAGCACATGTCGACCTAGAAACCCTGTCGACCTTCCATCCATGTCGACCTAGTGACTGTCGACCTATAGTGGTCGACCTAAACATTGTCGACCTAGACACTGTCGATCTTCAGACCGGATCCCATACATTGTTGGTAGTAACACTTACTGGAAGAACTAGAACCCTTAGAATGTAAACTCTTACGAGTAGGGCCCTCTTCCCTCATGTGCTTATCTTTCTTACTTTATTAATCCTCAACTGCCCAAATCCTGCAGTTTTTTGGCCACCTTGAAACTTATCTCTATGTTGTTTACTGGTGTAGTTATGCTTAGTGTCAAAGTCGAAAAATATCGTTATTCTCATGCCTTGTACTAATCCCATGCGCTTGCCCGCTGCACGTGCACATTCTCTCCCGTGCGTGCGCATATTCGCAGTTGCGTGACGATGCCTCCACGGACATGCGCTCAAGCGCGTGGTATGTGCATTTATGGTAGAGTTTGTGTGCGTCTGGCGGGCGACTCGATTGTCACATAATTAATCCAAATAGTGTATTTTGTAGGTTATGGTCTCCTTAATAATATCAGTAAGTTTGTTTAGTGTAACTGGTTCATGGACAGAGAGATCCCTCTTTACATGATACGAAGGGTCAGACAGGTTTTGAGCAGTGGTGTTTAGTATGCAACGGTAGAGTATATTATTAGTAACATTCCGGTGTTGGTTTGAAAGAGATTAATCGCTCCTGCGAATAGTTATGGTTATAAGAAGTTTATGGACATTTGCTGTATTTGCAGTTCATTATCTATGCGGCGGGAATCCTGAGATTCCCTCCCACCTGAGCAGTATGAAATAGTCACAGCCCACCTGTTTGAATCAACCTATGACCTTTTGTTATAATGTGAAGACAGATTCCTGTGTCCAATGAACAATGAGATTGTAGGCCCCTTTGTAGTGTACTGTATGTAGTGTATATAAGACAGCCAGTCTGGGCCAGCTCAGTCTACTCTCCACAACGGTTTTCATCAGTGACTAACTAGAGAGCTGGTACCAGGACTGCGCAGCGATCATTCCCCAGTGTGTAAGTTTTTCTCTGTAACCAACTTGTTCTCTGTTTGTATTTGCCATACTCTCTCTCTCTCTCTCTCTCTCTGTTATTGTTAAACTGTTGTATATTGTATAATTTCTGTTATTTCTGTTTAGGTGTTTATGTTAGTGCTGTAGTGTATAAGATGTAACTGTTTTCCCCTTTTACATACTAAAATCTCGTTAGTAAAGGTTTTGGAACCTGCCAAGGTATTGTGTGTTTATCATCACATTGCTAAGGGTATTCGGAGCGTCTCAATCGCTCAAGCGGCTTTTACATAATAGAGGCTAATCAGTGTTACATTGTGTTGCATACAAGGTTTACTGTGTGTCATTCTGTGAGCGTCTGCGCCGCTCGTGTTCCTCTTGTGGGCACAGCGTCCGCTACGCTAGTAGCGTAGCATTACGGTACTCAGACCGCCTATAGCGTGCTCGATACCCAGCGTAAGCCGTGAGCGAACGTGCCGCTCGTGCGTCTCGACCACGGCCTAGCGTCTGCTACGCTAAGTGCGTACCCTTACGTTACCCCATACGCACATTGCGTACTGAGTCTCTTACCAGTATATAGTGAATGTTATAAGATAAATAATTAGCTTTATCAATTGGCGGCTCGTCCGTCCTCCACATATCCGCTCTAGCGAATACAAGCAGACTTTATCTGTCAGCAAAGGGCGGGAAGGCGTATCCCTTTGTATCCGTGTTGGTGGTGAGGGATACGGTAGTGCTGACTAGATAAGCGTCTGCATCGCTACGCTGTAGGAGTGCTGGTGGAATCCGGAACCGGAAGGTAAGAACAGTACACTATTGTCTTTTAAAACTGTTTTATTCCTGTCTGATACACATTGCGTACGCAACACACGCACACACCTGCATTTGTCATTTGTGTAATTTCACATCTCGCTTTCCTGTTTGCCATTTATCATTGATAACGTGCTGAGAAAGATTTGTTGCTATTGGTAGTTAATAGTAAAAATAATACGTAAGGGAGTAATTTGTAAAACACGCACACGGCTTGCCTAAGATACAAGGAAGTTCTGTGTGGTGTTCAGTAAATGATTACAGTTAAATATCATTTGCATTGATAGAAACGTGTTACTTGTGTTACTGTGGACATGTCTGGCCTGTGTACACGTGTCCTTAGCAAAGGGTGGGACAAGCGTACGCGACGCAAGGGCTGACGCACGTAGCGTATATTACGCAACGGAGCGTATGGGTACGCCCACGTAATACAAATCACACGATAGTATTGTTTTAGTAGGCGATACGAAAGCAACGCGATAATAGCGCAAGTCAATCTCAGTGTCCTAAATTTTAGCATAAATAATCCTTCTCTAGTTGTAACTCCTTTGGGACTAAGACTGCGATACTGAATGAAAGGGATTTCTGCGCAGAAACGAAAGTAAAGAGTATATGAGGTGAAAGAGTGTGTATACATATATATAAGTTTCTCATTTTTGGGTGGAACCACAGGAAATCGAGTTCACGTGAGGTACATACGTGAAAGTGACAGCGCGGTGGCTTGGGAGGCATCCCTTGTTAAACATATTAAAATAAGAGCATTAGAGTATAGCAGACCAGGAGGTCACGGACCAGGAGGTCCAGAGACAGACTAGGAGGTCTAGGTACAGCGGACTAGGAAGTCCGCTATAGATAGAGTCAAGAAGCACAACACCAGGAGGGTTGGTGCAATACCCATATAGGCCATTAAGCTCTGGCTGAAGGAATTCGCAGCCACAATTTTCGATTCCACTGGTCGTTCCGCACATAAGATTAGTTGCTTATGTGCAGAACGATTGTACCGCATGTAATTGTGTGCATTAGTTAGTAACTTGACCCAGTACCATTTGCGTACGCTAGAGGGGTCGTAAACGCTATTTGTACATTCTAACGTGATTTGTGTAATTTTTTTTATTTTAAGGGAGGTTTGCTGGTCACTCAGGAATTCTCCAGCAACTGATATTTACTGGGAAGGGTTAAGTGCTCTTCGGATCACACCCACACATTCCAGTAAATAGAGGTTCAGGTTGCAGGGGCCCTAGGTTGAGTACGCCAGCGCTAAGGCAGTGTGTGGGCGTATTGGTCGACGTGGGCGAGTGAGTGAAGGTACTCTGTAAACTTTCACCGTCGGCCTACCCCGGACATCTTGGTTTTTGTAAGGGTTCGCTGAAGACCCTGATTTGAAGGTCAGAGGTAGTGAAAGCAACACCTGCAAAAATGGGGGCCAGTTGTTCAGGTAGGGGGCGATCAACCCTGGTTCAGGTTGATTTAGTAAACCGGCCAATAGGGTCGGCAAGGTATATCATGTGTGAGAAATACGGTTCACACACAGAGGTTTTGTGCGATGAATGGGAAAGAATGACTGTGCATGACGGGGAAAAGTTCCCACGGGTAGGCAGTTTTAGCCCCGAGGTGTTACAAAATCTAAGGAGAAGGATATGTCTCATTAAATCTGCAAAGAGACGGATCAAACATTATGATTATTTACAATTATGGCAACAGGAAGGTGAAATACAAAGAGGATTGGCTCAAGCGGCTGGATCTAACCCTATCAAGAAACTGATAGCCACCGCACCACCACCATCATACATAACGGGAGAGAAAGTGGTTACAGAGAATGCCACACTGGTGTATGATAAACATGCACTTAGTAACTGTATAGATGTTAAGAATAATGTAACTAAGATTGTTGATGCTAATACTAACTCGTGCAAGCTGTACCCTGTTTTAAACTTTCCCCAGGATTGTGACCAAGAGGATGAACCCACAACAATATCGGCACTCTCTCTAGCAGCCACCATAGCAGAAACAACAGTGGGCACGTCCCAACCAGTAAGAGCAGTATCAAAGGCCCCTAGTGGAGGGACAGGTGAGGTCGTATCAACTGGTAAGTACGGCACTGTACACTATGCAGAAACCATTACACCACATGTTGTAGAATCTACTCAGAATGATGTTATTGAACTTAATCCCGTTAGGGTAATTGCAGTACCAAATGGGAAAACTGACACTTCAGGAGTCACTCCTGTCAGAAACATCACCATGCACTGCCCCTTTTCCCGAACGGAATTAAGATCAATGGTGTCTGAATTCCCTGATCCTAGGAAAGATCTAGTTGCAAGCCAGAAGTACATTAGAGAGCTAGGACATACTGTGGAGCCCAATAACAAAGATTGGCGGACATTGCTGAGGGCATGTTTACCCTCCAATGTCGACTCAGCGAGATTTATAGCTGACTGTAGACTAGATGAAGAGGTACCCCTTACTGAGGAGTACAATCAAGATAATGTGAAAAGAATTAATTTGCAGCTGGGAGTATATTTCCCAGCTGTTGCTAAATGGAACAAAATTTTCTCCATCAAGCAAAAGGAGGGAGAAATAGCTGCTGATTATTTTCATCGGGCACTACAGGAAATGGCTAAGTATACAGGGATAGAAGACATTAAGACAAATGTGAATCATAGAGATGTAGCAGTATCTGTGTTAATGGATGGTTTAAAGGAAGTATTGAGGACGAGGGTACAGACCACCCAACCATGTTGGCGAGGTTTGTCGGTGGCTACTTTGAGAGAGGCCGCTATTGATCATGATCGGAACATCACCAGACACAGGGAGTCGCAGAGTGATAAGCTGATGGCTGTAAGTATACAGCCCCTTACCACAAGGCCAGCTCAGCATAAGTCTCAGACCCCTGTGGGTAAGTCAAATCTGGTAACTTGTTATTGCTGTCATAAAGAGGGACATTTTGCACAAGACTGTAGATTGAAAAGTGCACCAAAATCATATCAACCCCCTAGACAACGACATGACACACGAAATTGGGATCAAGGACCGCAGAGACATGATGAGCCACACGCAGGGGAAACAAAAAGGTATCCCCCAAGAAGAGACTGGCAAGTCTCTGATGGTTCCCATTTACCCCCTTCACAGGTAATAGCTGCCAGCGCAATGCAGGGAGGTCACCACATACAATAGGGGTGGGGCCACACCTGTAGTCTGCAGCCAGTGAAATTAATTGCGAGCCTTGGAAGTGAACCCGAGGTCACAATTGATGTAGCTGGTAAATCTCTAAATTTCCTTGTAGATACGGGGGCGGCCAAGTCAGTGATAAATTCGACCGTGGGCATGAGAACCACTGGTAAAACAATTCCAGCCATGGGAGTAACAGGAGTAGTACAACACTACCCTTTAAGCAAACCTGCAGAGATTACGATAGGGCCTTTGCATACCAAGCATTCTTTTCTGCTGGCTGCATCGGCTCCGACTAATCTCCTAGGGAGAGATTTACTGTGCAAAATGGGATGTGTCATATATTGTACTCCTGAAGGTGTGTTCTTGGACATACCCGAAAACCACGCTCAGGAAGTGCAGGATATGCTAGACTCCCCAACAAGATTAATGTCACACACTGTTATTGTAAATAGGTGTCCATCCAAGGTAGAGGAAATGATTTCCCAGATACCGGAATCACTTTGGACCAAGGATGGACAAGACACTGGATTAATGGCAAACGTAGCCCCAGTAGTTGTACAGGTAAAAGATGGTAGGATAGCTCCAAAAATCCCACAATACCCTCTGAAGCCAGAGGTGGAGTTAGGAGTTTACCCTGTAATAGAGCGCTTGCTACAACAGGGCATTCTGGTAAGGATGTCCAGCACTGCCAATAGTCCCATCTTCCCTGTTAAAAAGAATGGGGGGAGGGGTTACAGATTAGTGCAGGATCTAAGAGGGATCAACAAAATAGTTGAGAGTCAATTCCCCGTAGTGCCAAATCCAGCTGTCATCCTTATGCAAATACCTCCCACTGCCAAATTTTTCACTGTGATTGACCTCTGCTCTGCCTTCTTCTCGGTACCTCTGCACCCTGACAGTCAATACTTATTCGCATTTACATACAGAGGAGTTCAGTACACCTGGACTCGCTTACCACAAGGTTTCATTGACAGTCCAAGTATTTTCTCACAGGCCTTGCATGATTGTTTACAGTCTTTCCAACCTGAGAGTGGATCAATATTAATACAGTACGTGGATGACCTACTGCTGTGTTCAAATTCACTTGAATCGTCCCTGATAGATACGAAACAACTCCTGTTTCATCTTTCAGACACCGGACACAAGGTTTCCAAAGACAAGTTACAATTATGCCAGACCAAGGTAAAATATTTGGGACACTGTCTGACACAAGGACTGAGACACCTCACCGCTGATAGAATTCAAGCAATTCGTGACATGACCCTGCCACAAACCCAGCAACAGATTAGAACGTTTTTAGGAATGTGTGGGTATTGCCGTAACTGGATCCCAGGTTTTTCCATACTAGCCTTGCCTTTGCAGGAGATGGTCTCCTCAAACAAACCTGACCGGATTTCGCACACAGACGAGTCTGAGATGGCATTTGAGAGACTTAAACAGTGCCTAACGCAGGCACCAGCATTAGGCATGCCAGATTATGGAAAACCCTTTGAGCTGTACGGAACAGAGAGTGCTGGGTGCGCGGCAGGTGTCTTAACTCAGAAGCATGGTGATGCCAGCAGGCCGGTAGCCTACTATAGCGCTCAGCTAGACACGGTAGCGCGATCCCTACCCACATGCTTGTGAAGTGTTGCAGCAATAGTATTGCTAGTAAGTAAAAGCGAAGATGTAGTGCTAGGACACAACCTCACAATTCATACACCACATGCAGTGTCAGCTTTACTGAATTCGGCCCAAACCAGACACGTCTCATCAGCACGGTTTACAAGATGGGAATTGGCGTTGATGGACCCGTAAACATCACCATAAGGAGATGCAGCGCACTAAATCCTGCAACATATCTCCTAGGTGTGCCTGGACAGGCACAAAGGGTGGAGGATGAGAGTGATGGTGAAGGAGGATTTAGTAAGGAAAATGACACACATGATTGTATGGAATGTTTGACCCAAAATTTCACGGCAAGGCCTGACATCAGTGACAACCCACTGGAAGATGTAGATTTTACTTTCTACACTGACCGCAGTTGTCACAGACAGACGGACTCGGGAGACTTGTGTACTGGATACGCAGTCGTAGATGACCATGGTACCATAGAAGCGGAACCCCTAGGCCCACCACACTCAGCACAAGTTGCTGAACTGGTTGCCCTAACCAGAGCATGCGAATTGGCTAAAGGCAAATCAGCCAATATCTACACAGATCCTAGGTACGCCTTCGGAGTAGTCCATGATTTCGGGGCCCTATGGCGCCTCAGAAATTTCATGACGGCAGCTGGCACACCCGTAGCGCATGCAGCCCACATCAAAAGACTTCTAACAGCGATACAGGAACCCGACAGAGTGGCTGTTATCAAGTGTAAAGCTCACACGTATAGCCAAGACCCGGTATCACTTGGTAACAGCCGAGCAGACGAAGCTGCTAAATCAGCAGCCAGTAACCCCATACAGACAGACAGCACACAGCTGATGGTATTTAATACTGTAAACACACAGAAATTATATGAAATGCAAAATTTGTGTTCACCACAAGAAAAGGCAGTTTGGAGGTCAAAAGGATATGGCCAGGAGTCCTCAGGACTCTGGACAGATGGACAGGGTAAGCTAGTGGCACCCAGAGCATACCTTCCAAGTCTAGCGGAAGCGGCACATGGACTGACTCATCTAGGCAAAGAAGGAATGTGTAAGTTGGTAAGAGCTTATTGGTGCGCCCCAGGATTTTCTTCCCATGCAGGTAAAAGAGCGATGACATGTCTCACCTGCTTGAGGAAGAATATCGGAAAGGCAATACCAACAGAGCCATCCCATATCCCTCCTACAGATGGTCCTTTCCAGGTAATACAAATTGATTTCATACAATTGCCACCTTGTAGAAATGTAAAATATGTATTGGTTTGTATTGACGTGTTCTCAAATTGGGTTGAAGCATTTCCCGCGGCCACAAATACCGCTGTGTTTACTGCAAGGAAAATTGTGCAGGAATTTGTGTGTAGGTACGGTATCCCTAGAATCATTGAGAGTGATATGGGTACCCATTTTACAGGTGAAGTTTTTCAAGCAATGTGTAAGTTGATGGGAATTAATAGTAGGCTGCACACTCCGTACCGCCCCCAGGCGAGTGCGAAAGTGGAAAGAGTAAACAGTACTATTAAAAACAAATTAAGCAAGGTAATGGCTGAAACAGGATTGTTGTGGCCCGAAGCTTTGCCAATCGTATTATACAGCATCAGAACCACTCCCAGGTCCCCTCTTAATCTGTCTCCTTTTGAAATTCTGTTTGGTCGACAACCCCATGTTATGATTAACCCCCAGGATGATTTGAAATGTAACAATGAAGTAACTGTAAAGTATTTGGTAAAGATGAGTAAGCAATTGAAGAATCAGAATGATAATCTAAAGTTGGTGATTCCTGATTTGCCAGACAGTAATTGTCATGACATTGAACCTGGGGATTATGTAATGATACGGAATTTTCTACGCTCAGGTTGCCTTATTGACAGATGGGAAGGACCATATCAAGTCTTATTGACCAGCACGACAGCATTGAAGGTTGCCAAGAGAGAGACTTGGGTCCATTCGTCTCATTGTAAAAAGGTTGCTGACCCAGAGAGGTCCCGTGATAAAGAACAGACGGTAGAGGTTGTATCACTAGAGTGTCTGTTCCGGGAAGGTTGAGACGACACCTGAGCGCTGAGAATAATAAGACCGGAGGCGTTTGTTGAGCCAAATTTCTTTTTCCCTTTTGTTATTTTCTCCAGTTCCCATCTCCCTCCTATTCTCCTCCCCCCTTCTTATTTTTCTCCTTTTCCTCCTATAAGATGGACTTGCCCCAAGAGACTGTGATCCGGATTTTCCTGTTGACCATGATGTTGACCAGAGCAGTCTGTTTCGGTGAGAGTACCATGGAGGTCGAGAAAGGATCTGGAATGGGTTCTGATTACCAGGATGGAGGCGTAGTTTTCCAAGAGCAACATAATCACCGAGTAAAGGCGAGTATCAGAAAACGATCTGGTAGCATTGACAATAGAAGGAATTGTGAAGGATTGTTAGCTGAAGAGAACTGCATCTGTAGGCATTGTGACAATATAGTTGAGGATGGGTGCATCAAGAAATGTCAGTCCAGTTTTAGTGTCCACATTGACCGACATCCATTGAGTGACTATCACTCCTTAGTGGGTAAAGTGTTAAACCAGACAGACTGTTGGGTATGCTCTCAAGTACCTCAAGGTCATAGCAAATCAGGACTAGTACCATTCCCTTTAACGGTAGGAGAGGTACTTGAGTTAAGTGGTGGGAGGCCGGTGGACAAGAGGTTTAATATCTCTAGTCCTCCTAGTTTGAAGCTCCACCAGTATTATGTGGATAGGTCTTTAGTATGCTTTAACATTTCCAATCCCCGAAAGCCGGGAAATTGGGAAGTGTCATGGAGTAATCAAACCATGGCATTTTCCTATAGAGCCGATAGAATGCCCATAGAAACAGAGCTTATACGCCAGATAGCCAACAGTGGAAAATATATCCGGTATAGGTACACTCTAGGAAGTAGGACCATGCGAGTTGGAGAAGTATCACCAGGATACTGTGCACATATCGTACAACCTGATACGTGTACTAGACAGATGGGAGAGTTAGGGTTAGGAGATTTCGCATGGAAAATTTGTAACATGGTTATGTCATACTCCGTCCCATATGTTCTCCCCGATGATGCATATTTCATATGCGGGAGAAAGGCGTATAAGTGGCTTGCCCCAAACTCAGAGGGATTGTGTTACATTGGAAAAGTACTGCCTGAAGTAATGACTGTATCCCATAACAAAATGAAAGACATTCACCGCGGTGCCCAAGCTCCTTATACTCACACTCATTACGAGCACGTCGTTAAACGGCATCTGATTGAGAGGACAGAGCATCCGGCTTTTGATCTGATCCATGAATCCACCGGGATTCAATTCTTACTCGCGTTAGATCAGAATCAGAACCAGAATCAGCTTTATTGGCCAGGTGTACTCACGTACACTAGGAATTCTTTGTGGTACAATGCATCGCCAAGCAGCAACATGAAGGGGGAATACATAGCATACGAAGGGGGAAGAACATAGCATACATTACACACATTACACGTATGAGTTGATACTGCACATTGCAACTGTACAATAGACTCAACATATTAGACATATTATGCATGTAGGACTAAACACAAAGGCTGCTTGGCAGAGCAGCACCGAGGCAGCCATCCGCGGCGCCAACTAGAACTCAAACAATGCACATAATACAGAAGATTTAAGTATTACATCAAAAGATAAACCACACAGACAATAAAGACAGAAAGTATAATGCAGGGTTGGTGTAAGCATTTTGAGTAATAACCTCCAGGGGTTGTGTATTCCACCCTCACAAGGTACCAGGTGCGGCAGCCATCTTAGGCGCTCTGCGTAGGATTACCCAGGGTGGAATAGTCCACCCCTAGAAGAGAACACAAAACGGGGAGATTGCAGAGTCCTTAGGTTCAGAGTAGGGTTCCAGTAAAACCATCAGGTCCATGTATTTTTCATCCCATCCACAAGTTTACCAGATAAGGCAGCCATGTTGGGCGCACTACGAAGGTTACACAGTGGGAGATGAGCCATACAAGGGCCAAATGCATTCACGAGAAAACTGACACGAGTGTAGGAGTATGCTATACCCTGCATGGAAAGATCCAAATGAAGCACACCCTGCCCATGGAGGAACCATCCGAGGCAGCCATGTGAGGCGCACTGTGTAGGTTACTGCTGGCAGGGTGTGCAACCAATGGAGGTACACATTACAGGAATAGCACACAGTGGGGGGAAAGTACCCTGTAAGAAGAAAGAAAAGAAAGACACATTTGCAGGAAAACATTAATTTGTGAAAATGATAAATGTCCTGGTCTCATGAGAGCAGTGCGGGTGTGTGTGAGAGTGTGGGGAGCAGTGCGGGTGGGTGTAAGAATGTGGAGTGCACACTAATGTCCAATGGAACTGACCCAGCAAAATCTGGTCCTGATGCGCACACCCCTCAGTTCCCTGCTCAGCTTGAGGGGTAGTCTTGGGGGCAGTCATGATGTTCTTGGACAGAGAAGTAGTAGGCATTGGTCCTGGTGTTCTCAAGGCAGAGGTGAGGAGAGGCCACATGATGGTCCCGATATCACTCGTACCGCCAGAGGAGTGATAAATTATAGATATATATCTGCGCTAGCAAATTTATTAGACAATATCACCGAAATGTATGACGACACGTTCAGGTACACTGGGAAAGAGTTACAAGCCTACAAAACAGAGCTGGTTCAGCATAGGATGATTCTCAATTACCTCACAACAGTGACAGGCGGGTATTGTGTTACCCTAGCAACTCAGTATGGTGTAAAGTGCTGCACGTATATTACAAACAGCACCGAGGACCCGGCCAAGGTCATAGACCAAAAGATGGATGACATTTTGCAATTGAAGTGGGAGTTTCGAAGGAAACACAATCTCACACTCGCTGCTGTGGGTAATGAGCTGACCAGTTGGGTGTCATGGTTGAACCCACGAAATTGGTTCTCTGGTTTAGGAGAATGGACCCAAGGTATTATAATGGACGTAGGGAAATTTCTCTTGTGTATTCTGTGAGTCGTCATATTGGTTGGCCTGATATTTAGATGCGTTCGGGCTTTAACGAAGTGTAAAGGTAGTACCAGAGTGATGAGTCTGAGGAGCGAGGACACTGTAATAACAACAACTAATTTGATTTATGACCCAACGATAGAGACAATGTTGTGATGAAAATGTGATTCCACGGTCCGTTTCTTTCACCCGTTTCTCCTTTGTTTTCCTCCAAGGTACAAAGACATCCGCTTGGAAGAAGAATTTGACAACCTCTTTTATACAGACCATTGATGAACTATGCCACAAGCCCCCAATATCCCTAGTGACTTTAACTTTTACGATAGCCCAATACTTTAGAGACTGTAATTTTATGGACAATGGAACAGCTTTTGCTCGCTAATTATAGCAAAAGCACCGAGAGACATCAGACAACATGTACATCAGACAAGACATCAGACAAGACCTCAATCGGCGACTGTTTATTTAAACTCACATAGTTTACGACTGCATTTATAACGAGTGTTTCTTATCTTCATCTCTACAACCTCCAGGTAGTATCTCACATAGTCGACAGGTGATTCTCACATATTAGCACTCACATGTTCCCCCCTTCATGTATCATCAACTAAATGTGCTCCCCCATTTGTTGCAACCAAAAGCCGAAAAGAGCTCGGTATAGTTTGACAGCCCATCCACAGACCCTTGATATGGGATAAGAAGGATCCAAATGTATACTTCGCAATACCTCGAAGCTTGATTTAGAACACGTACGGCACGATGATACATGACCCCTCAAACATGGATTTCATACACACATGCTTTTACTGTCTCACTAGGTCATACTTTTCCCACCTTCTCATCTCCTCCCTTACCCAATCATAAAAAGGTGTTTACATGATGACATATATTTTTTTGTTTTGTTTAGGAAGTGGCAGTTATTGGTGACTGCCACCGGGTGGACTGTCACAGTCGAAAAATATCGTTATTCTCGTGCCTTGTACTAACCCCATGCGCTTGCCCGCTGCACGTGCACATTCTCTCCCGTGCGTGCGCATATTCGCAGTTGCGTGATGGCGCCTCCACGGACATGCGCTCAAGCGCATGGTATGTGCATTTACGGTAGAGTTTGTGTGCGTCTGGCGGGCGACTCGATTGTCACATAATTAATCCAAATAGTGTATTTTGTAGGTTATGGTCTCCTTAATAATATCAGTAAATTTGTTTAGTGTAACTGGTTCATGGACAAAGAGATCCCTCTTTACATGATACGAAGGGTCAGACAGGTTTTGAGCAGTGGTGTTTAGTATGCAACGGTAGAGTATATTATTAGTAACATTCCGGTGTTGGTTTGAAAGAGATTAATCGCTCCTGCGAATAGTTATGGTTATAAGAAGTTTATGGACATTTGCTGTATTTGCAGTTCATTATCCATGCGGCGGGAATCCTGAGATTCCCTCCCACCTGGGCAGTATGAAATAGTCACAGCCCACCTGTTTGAATCAACCTATGACCTTTTGTTATAATGTGAAGACAGATTCCAGTGTCCAATGAACAATGAGATTGTAGGCCCCTTTGTAGTGTACTGTATGTAGTGTATATAAGACAGCCAGTCAGGGCCAGCTCAGTCTACTCTCCACAACGGTTTTCATCAGTGACTAACTAGAGAGCTGGTACCAGGACTGCGCAGCGATCATTCCCCAGTGTGTAAGTTTTTCTCTGTAACCAACTTGTTCTCTGTTTGTATTTGCCATACTCTCTCTCTCTCTCTCTGTTATTGTTAAACTGTTGTATATTGTATAATTTCTGTTATTTCTGTTTAGGTGTTCATGTTAGTGCTGTAGTGTATAAGATGTAACTGTTTTCCCCTTTTACATACTAAAATCTCGTTAGTAAAGGTTTTGGAACCTGACAAGGTATTGTGTGTTTATCATCACATTGCTAAGGGTATTCGGAGCGTCTCAATCGCTCAAGTGGCTTTTAAATAATAGAGGCTAATCAGCGTTACATTGTGTTGCATACAAGGTTTACTGTGTGTCATTCTGTGAGCGTCTGCGCCGCTCGTGTTCCTCTTGTGGGCACAGCGTCCGCTACGCTAGTAGCGTAGCATTACGGTACTCGGACCGCCTATAGCGTGCTCGATACCCAGCGTAAGCCGTGAGCGAACGTGCCGCTCGTGCGTCTCGACCACGGCCTAGCGTCTGCTACGCTAAGTGCGTACCCTTACGTTACCCCGTACGCCCATTGCGTACTGAGTCTCTTACCAGTATATAGTGAATGTTATAAGATAAATAATTAGCTTTATCATTAGTTACCCTGTACTTGTCCTTTATTGTCTTCAACTGTAAGTCACTGTTTTCCTTTTTTGATTATGTGCATATGTACTCTGTAATTGGGCGCTGCGGAACCCTTGTGGCGCCATATAAATAAAGGCTAATAATAATAATAATAATATTAATAACTACTAACTACTAATTATTGAATTTATTCCTGAAGGCAACATCTGATTGGTTGTACTGTGATTGTAGCTCAGAACAAGTGAGTGGCCTTTACCACATAGGGGCTGACAATCCTTTTTACTTAAACAAAATTAAGGAAATTATTTTATTTTAATTTGTCAGCCTCAGCAATTAAAAAAAAAACTGCAGTAAGTGCAGTTAAGAAAGAAATATTAGTGTGTCCCAAATGTGTACAGTAGTATAGTTGTCTGTCTTAAATAATATACAAATCAGCTTCTCAAGCAACTGCCCAAAATCGCGCTGCTATAAAGTGGTGTGTGTTCATCCAGGAAATTGGTTATTAGTGCAAAGCTGGCACAACAATCAATGTCAGGAAGAAAATTGTACACCACAGTAAACTGATACACTCCACTTGCTGTCTAACTTGTCATACCCAGATTATTATTAGAGTTTCAGTGCAATATAACATATCAATGCAAAGAACTTGTCAGAGCGAACCACATTTCATCTTAGCCCAAAAACACTTGTATAATATAAGGAAACAAATGATACACTTCACTGCTAAGAATAAGTATGCATTTGATTTTAGGCGACATTTAGATTGTTGAACAGACAGCTCATTATCAAATAAAATCAACAGTACGGGGATGCAGTGGACCCCCCCCCCCCCCTCCCCCTGGTGTGCCCTACTGCCTGTGATCAGGTTCGAGGCTGTGCACTTGAATTATACATTACACATAGTCACATTATACTCGACAGGACTAAGATGTATTTTCTTCAGTGCATTTCTGGTATTAATCTGGTACATTATCATGCATGCACAAGCTATGTTTATTATATATTTATCAATGGGCCCAGCCCGTGCACTCTCTACTGGTTAGGCAAACCTGTATGGTAGCTGGAAACCCCCCCTCTGGAGACCAGTCACACCCCTAAACATGTGCCCCTACCACCCTTCATGCCCCAGTTCGACACTGGACATCGTCACAGCCTGTCGCGATTAACGGTGGGAGCAATGTATGTTTTCAGTGTTACTTTACTGTACTTCTTGAATGCAGATGACAAGTTGAAATCGTCATCCAAATATGTTATGTGTATGTGGAAAACTAGCCCACTCTTTAGTCCTCAAGTGGATAAGAAATCCAGTAGCTCTGCCATCTGCTGAGCTCTCTATTTCTGGCACAACTAACCTGACTCACATAAAACATCCACCTCACTAAAACATCCACCTCACCAAAAAACTTCTTTCATTTGGTTCTGTAAGCATATTTGTGATTGTAATTCTTAATAGCTTTGATCTGTTACCAGAATGCAATAGTATATTATGGGCTATATTCAATTGATGTCAGATCCTCTCAGACGAAGAGGATCCAACACGTCACTATTCAATGCTGGCCGGAAACGGTCAGCATTCTGACAATGCAGACTCAACTTAATTATATGTCGAATCTGCATCAGCAGCAAACTGTCGAAAACAGCTGCGTTTTCGACAGAAACACATGGATAGGCGAGTAACTCGCTGATCCACGTGTTTTCCGACAAGTGCCTTTTTTTTCAACAGTCGAAAAACTAGGGATGTGCACTTGAAATTTTTCGGGTTTTGTGTTTTGGTTTTGGGTTCGGTTCCGCGGCCGTGTTTTGGGTTCGACCGCGTTTTGGCAAAACCTCACCGAATTTTTTTTGTCGGATTCGGGTGTGTTTTGGATTCGGGTGTTTTTTTCAAAAAACCCTAAAAAACAGCTTAAATCATAGAATTTGGGGGTCATTTTGATCCCAAAGTATTATTAACCTCAAAAACCATAATTTCCACTCATTTTCAGTCTATTCTGAATACCTCACACCTCACAATATTATTTTTAGTCCTAAAATTTGCACCGAGGTCGCTGGATGACTAAGCTAAGCGACCCTAGTGGCCGACACAAACACCGGGCCCATCTAGGAGTGGCACTGCAGTGTCACACAGGATGGCCCTTCCAAAAAACACTCCCCAAACAGCACATGACGCAAAGAAAAAAAGAGGCGCAATGAGGTAGCTGTGTGAGTAAGATAAGCGACCCTAGTGGCCGACACAAACACCTGGCCCATCTAGGAGTGGCACTGCAGTGTCACGCAGGATGGCCCTTCCAAAAAACACTCCCCAAACAGCACATGACGCAAAGAAGAAAAAAAGAGGCGCAATGAGGTAGCTGTGTGAGTAAGATAAGCGACCCTAGTGGCCGACACAAACACCTGGCCCATCTAGGAGTGGCACTGCAGTGTCACGCAGGATGGCCCTTCCAAAAAACACTCCCCAAACAGCACATGACGCAAAGAAGAAAAAAAGAGGCGCAATGAGGTAGCTGTGTGAGTAAGATAAGCGACCCTAGTGGCCGACACAAACACCTGGCCCATCTAGGAGTGGCACTGCAGTGTCACGCAGGATGGCCCTTCCAAAAAACACTCCCCAAACAGCACATGACGCAAATAAAAATGAAAGAAAAAAGAGGTGCAAGATGGAATTGTCCTTGGGCTCTCCCACCCACCCTTATGTTGTATAAACAGGACATGCACACTTTAACCAACCCATCATTTCAGTGACAGGGTCTGCCACACGACTGTGACTGAAATGACGGGTTGGTTTGGACCCCCACCAAAAAAGAAGCAATTAATCTCTCCTTGCACAAACTGGCTCTACAGAGGCAAGATGTCCACCTCATCATCATCCTCCGATATATCACCGTGTACATCCCGCTCCTCACAGATTATCAATTCGTCCCCACTGGAATCCACCATCTCAGCTCCCTGTGTACTTTGTGGAGGCAATTGCTGCTGGTCAATGTCTCCACGGAGGAATTGATTATAATTCATTTTAATGAACATCATCTTCTCCACATTTTCTGGAAGTAACCTCGTACGCAGATTGCTGACAAGGTGAGCGGCGGCACTAAACACTCTTTCGGAGTACACACTTGTGGGAGGGCAACTTAGGTAGAATAAAGCCAGTTTGTGCAAGGGCCTCCAAATTGCCTCTTTTTCCTGCCAGTATAAGTACGGACTGTCTGACGTGCCTACTTGGATGCGGTCACTCATATAATCCTCCACCATTCTTTCAATGGTGAGAGAATCATATGCAGTGACAGTAGACGACATGTCCGTAATCGTTGTCAGGTCCTTCAGTCCGGACCAGATGTCAGCATCAGCAGTCGCTCCAGACTGCCCTGCATCACCGCCAGCGGGTGGGCTCGGAATTCTGAGCCTTTTCCTCGCACCCCCAGTTGCGGGAGAATGTGAAGGAGGAGATGTTGACAGGTCGCGTTCCGCTTGACTTGACAATTTTCTCACCAGCAGGTCTTTGAACCCCAGAAGACTTGTGTCTGCCGGAAAGAGAGATCCAAGGTAGGTTTTAAATCTAGGATTGAGCACGGTGGCCAAAATGTAGTGCTCTGATTTCAACAGATTGACCACCCGTGAATCCTTGTTAAGCGAATTAAGGGCTCCATCCACAAGTCCCACATGCCTAGCGGAATCGCTCCCTCTTAGCTCCTCCTTCAATGCCTCCAGCTTCTTCTGGAAAAGCCTGATGAGGGGAATGACCTGACTCAGGCTGGCAGTGTCTGAACTGACTTCACGTGTGGCAAGTTCAAAAGGTTGCAGAACCTTGCACAACGTTGAAATCATTCTCCACTGCGCTTGAGACAGGTACATTCCACCTCCTATATCGTGCTCAATTGTATAGGCTTGAATGGCCTTTTGCTGCTCCTCCAACCTCTGAAGCATATAGAGGGTTGAATTCCACCTCGTTACCACTTCTTGCTTCAGATGATGGCAGGGCAGGTTCAGGCGTTTTTGGTGGTGCTCCAGTCTTCTGTACGTGGTGCCTGTACGCCGAAAGTGTCCCGCAATTCTTCTGGCCACCGACAGCATCTCTTGCACGCCCCTGTCGTTTTTTAAAAAATTCTGCACCACCAAATTCAAGGTATGTGCAAAACATGGGACGTGCTGGAATTTGCCCATATTTAATGCACACACAATATTGCTGGCGTTGTCCGATGCCACAAATCCACAGGAGAGTCCAATTGGGGTAAGCCATTCCGCGATGATCTTCCTCAGTTGCCGTAAGAGGTTTTCAGCTGTGTGCGTATTCTGGAAACCGGTGATACAAAGCGTAGCCTGCCTAGGAAAGAGTTGGCGTTTGCGAGATGCTGCTACTGGTGCCGCCGCTGCTGTTCTTGCGGCGGGAGTCCATACATCTACCCAGTGGGCTGTCACAGTCATATAGTCCTGACCCTGCCCTGCTCCACTTGTCCACATGTCCGTGGTTAAGTGGACATTGGGTACAACTGCATTTTTTAGGACACTGGTGAGTCTTTTTCTGACGTCCGTGTACATTCTCGGTATCGCCTGCCTAGAGAAGTGGAACCTAGATGGTATTTGGTAACGGGGGCACACTGCCTCAAGAAATTGTCTAGTTCCCTGTGAACTAACGGCGGATACCGGACGCACGTCTAACACCAACATAGTTGTCAAGGCCTCAGTTATCCGCTTTGCAACAGGATGACTGCTGTGATATTTCATCTTCCTCGCAAAGGACTGTTGGACAGTCAATTGCTTGGTGGAAGTAGTTAAAGTGGGCTTACGACTTCCCCTCTGGGATGACCATCGACTCCCAGCAGCAACAACAGCAGCGCCAGCAGCAGTAGGCGTTACACGCAAGGATGCATCGGAGGAATCCCAGGCAGGAGAGGACTCGTCAGAATTGCCAGTGACATGGCCTGCAGGACTATTGGCATTCCTGGGGAAGGAGGAAATTGACACTGAGGGAGTTGGTGGGGTGGTTTGTGTGAGCTTGGTTACAAGAGGAAGGGAATTACTGGTCAGTGGACTGCTTCCGCTGTTGCCCAAAGTTTTTGAACTTGTCACTGACTTATTATGAATGCGCTGCAGGTGACGTATAAGGGAGGATGTTCCGAGGTGGTTAACGTCCTTACCCCTACTTATTACAGCTTGACAAAGGCAACACACGGCTTGACAAATGTTGTCCGCATTTCTGTTGAAATACTTCCACACCGAAGAGCTGATTTTTTTGGTATTTTCACCAGGCATGTCAACGGCCCTATTCCTCCCACGGACAACAGGTGTCTCCCCGGGTGCCTGACTAAAACAAACCACCTCACCATCAGAATCCTTGTCAATTTCCTCCCCAGCGCCAGCAACACCCATATCCTCCTCATCCTGGTGTACTTCAACACTGACATCTTCAATCTGACTATCAGGAACTGGACTGCGGGTGCTCCTTCCAGCACTTGCAGGGGGCGTGCAAATGGTGGAAGGCGCATGCTCTTCACGTCCAGTGTTGGGAAGGTCAGGCATCGCAACCGACACAATTGGACTCTCCTTGTGGATTTGGGATTTCGAAGAACGCACTGTTCTTTGCGGTGCTTTTGCCAGCTTGAGTCTTTTCAGTTTTCTAGCGAGAGGCTGAGTGCTTCCATCCTCATGTGAAGCTGAACCACTAGCCATGAACATAGGCCAGGGCCTCAGCCGTTCCTTGCCACTCCGTGTGGTAAATGGCATATTGGCAAGTTTACGCTTCTCCTCCGACAATTTTATTTTAGATTTTGGAGTCCTTTTTTTACTGATATTTGGTGTTTTGGATTTTACATGCTCTGTACTATGACATTGGGCATCGGCCTTGGCAGACGACGTTGCTGGCATTTCATCGTCTCGGCCATGACTAGTGGCAGCAGCTTCAGCACGAGGTGGAAGTGGATCTTGATCTTTCCCTAATTTTGGAACCTCAACATTTTTGTTCTCCATATTTTAATAGGCACAACTAAAAGGCACCTCAGGTAAACAATGGAGATGGATGGATACTAGTATACTTATGGATGGACGAGCGACTGCCGACACAGAGGTAGCTACAGCCGTGGACTACCGTACTGTGTCTGCTGCTAATATAGACTGGATGATAAGGAGATGAAATATATATATATATATATATATATATATATATAATATCACTAGTACTGCAGCCGGACAGGTATATATATTTATTATGTAATGACTGATGACGGACCTGCTGGACACTGTCAGCTCAGCAGCACCGCAGACTGCTACAGTAAGCTACTATAGTAGTATGTATAAAGAAGAAAGAAAAAAAAAAACACGGGTAGGTGGTATACAATTATGGATGGACGAGCGACTGCCGACACAGAGGTAGCTACAGCCGTGGACTACCGTACTGTGTCTGCTGCTAATATAGACTGGATGATAATGAGATGAAATCAATATATATTATATCACACTAGTACTGCAGCCGGACATGTAGATATATTTATTATGTAATGACTGATGACGGACCTGCTGGACACTGTCAGCTCAGCAGCACCGCAGACTGCTACAGTAAGCTACTATAGTAGTATGTATAAAGAAGAAAGAAAAAAAAACACGGGTAGGTGGTATACAATTATGGATGGACGAGCGACTGCCGACACAGAGGTAGCTACAGCCGTGGACTACCGTACTGTGTCTGCTGCTAATATAGACTGGATGATAATGAGATGAAATCAATATATATATATAATATCACTAGTAATGCAGCCGGACAGGTATATATATTTATTATGTAATGACTGATGACGGACCTGCTGGACACTGTCAGCTCAGCAGCACCGCAGACTGCTACAGTAAGCTACTATAGTAGTATGTATAAAGAAGAAAGAAAAAAAAAACACGGGTAGGTGGTATACAATTATGGATGGACGAGCGACTGCCAACACAGAGGTAGCTACAGCCGTGGACTACCATACTGTGTCTGCTGCTAATATAGACTGGATGATAATGAGATGAAATCAATATATATATATATATAATATCACTAGTACTGCAGCCGGACAGGTATATATATTTATTATGTAATGACTGATGACGGACCTGCTGGACGCAGTCAGCTCAGCAGCACCGCAGACTGCTACAGTAAGCTACTATAGTAGTATGTATAAAGAAGAAAGAAAAAAAAAAACCACGGGTAGGTGGTATACAATATTATATATATATATTATATACAATTATATATATATATATATATATATTAAACTGGTGGTGACTGGTGGTCAGGTCACTGGTCACACTATCAGCAACTTGCAAGTAGTACTCCTAAGCAGACAATCACAATATATATTATACTGGTGGTCAGTGTGGTCACAATGGCAGTGTGGCACTCTGGCAGCAAAAGTGTGCACTGTACGTTATATGTACTCCTGAGTCCT
Organism: Pseudophryne corroboree; assembly: GCF_028390025.1. NCBI lineage: Eukaryota > Metazoa > Chordata > Amphibia > Anura > Myobatrachidae > Pseudophryne > Pseudophryne corroboree. The sequence goes on from NC_086449.1 coordinate 220,642,676, forward strand.
GCTCTCAGACTCTAACTGCTCCCCACTGTCAGTGTCTCCCCCACAAGTCAGATAATATACAGTCACACTATCTATCACTTCAGCAAGTAACTAGTACTCCTCCTAATGCTCCCCAAAATTACTACTGTGTCTCTCTCTACTGTCTCACTCTCTTCTCTATAAACGGAGAGGACGCCAGCCACGTCCTCTCCCTATGAATCTCAATGCACGTGTGAAAATGGCGGCGACGCGCGGCTCCTTATATAGAAACCGAGTCTCGCGATAGAATCCGAGCCTCGCGAGAATCCGACAGCGGGATGATGACGTTCGGGCACGCTCGGGTTAACCGAGCAAGGCGGGAAGATCCGAGTCGCTCGGCCCCGTGTAAAAAAACATGAAGTTCGGGCGGGTTCGGATTCCGAGGAACCGAACCCGCTCATCCCTACGAAAAACGGCACTTTCATTAAATAGGTCGAATGCAAATTCGACCAAAAACTGTCGGAATAACCGGCACGGATTGAATATACCTCTATGTATCCATGGCGTAATTGAAAATGAGAGGTGACTCTCGATCATGATAAAATACTAAGGCCCCCATTTATTAAGCCTTGGAGAGTGATAAATTGCACGGTGATAAAGTACCAACCAATCAGCCCCTAACTTCCATGTAACAGGCTGTGTTTGAAAATTGACAGTTAGGAGCTGATTGGCCGGTACTTTATCACCATGCTAATTATCACTCTCCAAGGCATGATAAATCTGGGCCTTAGTAAATAAATAAATAAATAACAAAAAGTTGTTTAAATAAAATGATTTATGTATTTGGAGCAAACCGGCCACAATGCAGTCCTTCACATTGTCATGTGTTAAGAGCTGTTGTAGCACCAGGGCCGGCGCCACCATTAGGCAGCTTTAGGCAGCTGCCTATGGGCGGAAGTACTTGAAGGGCGGCGCTGAGTGCAGCAAAAAAAAAAAAATAAGGAGATCGAATTGACTGCTCTGCGCTCGCCATTTGGGATGTGAAGCAACCGCTGCCCCACTTTCCCCTCTTGTGTCGCTCACTTCCCCCCACCCTCCCGAGCTGATGACCATGTATCTATCAGATGATCTGAGACTGCTCCCTCCGCCGGCGCCGGGTCTACAAACCAGCTAAGGAGGCAACAAAGAAGCTGCTGGAGCCCATGGAGGAGGCAGGGGGCGGGACCTTCACCCGATGCGGAGAGGGCTTCCCCAACCACTGGTAGATCCCCTGCCATTTACAACACTTTTCTAACTGGCAGTACGGGGAAAGTGACCCTCGTGGTTGTCTTCACCGGGAGCTCCGGCTGCCCCCCCACCTCATGCTTATCCCCACCTCATCCTGTCGAGAGGTTAGTAGCAGCACCGGGATGTGCGGGCGCCGCACCATACACTGCTCCCTGGCAGCATCCAGCGTCTGCTCTCCCTGGCCTGCACCTGTGTGCTCCATGCAGCCGGGTTTGAGCCACATCCTTCTACACCGTGACGGCCGTGTGGGACGGTTAGGTCTACACTGTGGGGGGAGGGTTAGGATTAAGATGCGGGTAGGGGGAGAGTCAGGGTTAGGCACACCTGGGGATGGTTAGGCTGGGGGGAAAGGAGGACTATGTGATGTAAATTTTTTTGACTACACGTTGCTCTCTATAAACAACTCCAAGTGCCGCAGTATCAATAATATATATATATATATATATATATATATACAGTGCCTGAAGTGGACCAGCACTTCTTTGAGCACTGTCCCCCGCCGGTCCGCCACCGTATCATGCTGACCTCGGTGCTACTTTTTCAAATATGCCGCGGACCGGCAGCCAATCATTATTCGCTGCCAGTCCGCAGCAGATTTTAAATAGTACAGTGCCCGGCTCCCGTCCCTGACCCCTGACAAGTGCGGCTGCAAGGTTCGGCTCCCGCATGCAGCATGATTACGCCAAGGCTCCAGCTCCCGCCCCCCTGACAGCTCCGCTGCCTAGCTCTGGCTCCCACCCCCCTGACAGCTCCGCTGCCTAGCTCTGGCTTTCTCCTGATGACAACTCGGGTGTCCGGCTCCCGCTCCACAGCACAGCTGCCCGGCTCCGGCTCATGTATGCTGATACCCCAGCTACCTGGCAACAGGTGAGCAGAAGGGAACTCATGGAGGAGAGTGTCAGGGTGGGGACAGTGTGTGTGTGTGTAAATGTGGCTGTGTGTGTGTGTATATGTGGCTGTTTGTGTAAATGTATATATGTGTGTGTGTATATATATATATATATGTGGCTGTGTATATGTATATATGTGTGTATTTGTATATATGTGTGTGTGTATACTGTATGTGGCTGTGAGTATGTAGATATGTGGCTATGTGTGTGGCATAATGTAAATTTTGGCTCATACTGTGTGCTCTAATGTGAATTTCGGCTCATACCATGTGCTCTAATGTGAATTTCGGCTCATATCGTGTGCTCTAATGTGAATTTCGGCTAATACCGTGTGCTCTAATGTGAATTTCGGCTCATACTGTGCGCTCTAATGTGAATTTCGGCTCATACCATGTGCTCTAATGTGAATTTCGGCTCATACTGTGTGCTCTACTGTGAATTTCGGCTCATACCATGTGCTCTAATGTGAATTTCGGCTAATACCGTGTGCTCTAATGTGAATTTCGGCTAATACCGTGTGCTCTTATGTGAATTTTGGCTCATACCGTGTGCTATAATGTGATTTTCGGCTGATACCGTGTGGTATAATGTGAATTTCGGCTCATACCGTGTGCTCTAATGTGAATTTCGGCTCAAACCGTGTGCTATAATGAGAATTTTGCCTCATACCGTGTGCTATAATGTGAATTTTGGCTCATTATGTGCTATAATGTGAATTTTGCCTCATACCGTGTGCTCTAATGCGAATTTCGCCTCATACTGTGTGCTATAATGTGAATTTTGGCTCATTATGTGCTATGATGTGAATTTAGCCTCATACCGTGTGCTCTAATGTGAATTTTGCTTCATACTGTGTGCTATAATGTGATTTTCGGCTCATACCGTATGCTATAATGTGATTTGCGGCTCATACTGTGTGCTGTAATGTGATTTTCGGCTCATACCGTGTGCTATAATGTGATTTGCGGCTCATACTGTGTGGTATAATGTGAAAGGGGCACCAGTACTAGAAAGTATAAGGGGTCCTACTATTGTGGTGCAAAATGTGTATAAGGGGTGGTAAACTACACTGAAGGGCATGCCCCCTTTTGAGTGGCCACGCACCCTTTTTCGGAGCAGTGCGCGATTAATTACAACCTTCACTTTTCCATACCCCCACTTCAAAATTTCCACTTCGACCACTGTGTGTGTGTGTGTGTGTGTGTGTGTGTGTATGTATATGTGTGTGTGTGTACACACACACACACACACACACTACACACACACCTCCCTAATAACCCCTAATCTGAACACCTTAACCCAGAGGTTCCGAAACGCGGTCCTCAAGGCACCCCAATGGTCCTGGTTTTAAATGTATCCATGCTTGGCCACAGGTGATTTACTTAGCACCTTAGTCAATTTGATTTAACCATCTTTGCTGAGCCATGGATATACCTAAAACCTGGACTGTTGGGGTGCCTTGAGGACCGCGTTTGGGAACCTCTGCCTTAACCCAAACTGCTAAAACAACCCTAATATCCTATCCCTAAATTTTACCTGAGGGTTTTGGCAGAGAAGGGGGGGGGAGGCGTGACTATTTGCCTAGGGTGCTGAGAAACCTTGCACCGGCCCTGTGTAGCACAGCCATTTCCTGAAAGCACTTAACAAAGAATTAATTCAGTTTATGCCCACCAGAATCCTTACTTGTATAATTGCTTTAACACTTCCTCCTGTATATTTTACTTTCCTAATCTTAAATGAACATATAGCTTTCCTTGTCTGGAAAAATCTGTTCTTTGAAAGAAAAATGAATCTGAAAACTGGTCTCACTCTGCCAGAATTAAGATCTAGCAAACAATATAGTATCGCTCACTTTCAAAGTCTCTTCCATTGTTGTATGGAAAAGACTATTCATTGTGGTCACCAGCTATATCATATGTACAATGCGCCTGCCCTAGACACAGCTATGTCAACATCTCACACTCCCTATATTGTTCCTGTTCAGAAAAATAACCAAAGTACAATGATGCTGCTGATTTGAACTGTATTTGCTCAGCAGCTATATGTGTGAGTCTGTTCTTTTAACTCAACACATCACGTGTAGCACATTGGAAGATACCATTTGGCCTCCACCCAGCGTGACTCTACTGTACATGGTATGTGTGAGTCAAAGCTATTGACTGGAATTAGAAAATAAATATCCGTCCAAGATACAAAGCCGAGCTTTGCAGACAAAGGAGCTGGTTATTCCATTCCCATGTCGGGGAGCGTTGAGTTGGTACTTTTGGGTGGAGTGAATTGGACAGAAACACTTACCTTCCTCTAATATCATATGCGTCATTCTACATACATATTTGGCAGATTCTAGAAGGAATTTTGGAAAAAGAAAACTTTGCAACCAACAAGCTAATTGCTGATAACAAACTCCACAATGAAAGCTCCATGGCTCATTGGGTATTTGCATTCAGTGTAATATGTACACAGAAACATATCTACTCAGAAATTAGCTTTTATCTGTCTAGTGCATGTTAGACAATAAATCCACGGTTTAGGCCAAAGTATGAACCATGTAAATATTAGTAAATGTGCCCATCTGTATATGAAATGTAAGCTCTTATTAGTTTGATCTGAAGGTTTGCAAAATGAGTTGTTGCTACATGTAAATTATAATAATAATAATAATAATAATAATAATTGGGAGACTTCCGACGGGTGGGGAACCCAGTGGCCGCTTTTTACCAAGGCTCCGGACCCTGCTGCACAAAACTAAACTTAAATGGCAGCTTTACCTCAAGACTGTCTTTCTAAAGCTGCCCACACCTATTCTTATACCTCGATGCAGTTTTTGATCCGGGTCCCGGGTCTGGAGCCGCTTTTTACATACCGAGTCCAGCCTAAAAAAAGTATCATGCGTGTATGACCACCGGCAGCCATCTTTAGGCACGACATTCGGGGAGTACTCATTGGTCTCTCCTGCTGTGCTGCACCTAACTCCGAAGTAATATATACTCAGTGGCGTAACTACTGCCCCCACAGCCCTCGCGGTGGCTTGGAGGCGCAGGGCTGCGGGGGCGCCGCCACTGATTTAGAGCAGATTTACATGCGGACGAGCCGTCCATGACAATCTGCTGTCTCCTCTCCCTCCTTCCCTCCGCTGCTGTGATGGAGGGACACGGAGGGCACAGCACGCGCCTCTCCTGTGTCCCTCCTGCGTCTCCGACGGGTCTATTAAATGAAGTGCCCGTTCGTGAGCTCTGATTGGCTCACGAACCAGCACTTAATTTAACAGGCACGCTGGACATGCAGGAGGGACACAGGATGGGCGCACGCTGTGCCCTCCATGTCCTCCTATACAAAACAGCGGGGAGCGGGGGGAGTTTAACTGGCACTGGGGGAGCATATTCGGCACAGGGGGAGGGGGAGCATATTTTGTACTTCAGGGGGCATATGTGGCACTGGGGGGGGGGTATATGTGTACCTGGCACATGGGGGGGGGGGCTATATTTGGCACTGGGGGCATGTGAGTACCTGGCACTGTGGGGGAATATCTGGCACTGCAGGCATATGTGGCACTGGGGGGCTATATGTGTACCTGACACATGGGGGGAGGCTATATTTGGCACTGGGGGCATGTGAGTACCTGGCACTGTGGGGGAATATCTGGTAGTGGGGGCATATGTGGCACTGGGAGCACAGCCCTAGCAACAAGCACTACCCACTAGCAATGAGCATGACACCCAGTGCATGAAACCCCTGGCAACGAGCATGACACCCAGTGCATGAAACCCCTGGCAACGAGCATGACACCCTGAGCATGAAAACCCCTGGCACCGTGCATGGAACCAAGAGCATGAAACCCCTGCCAACGAGCAGGTAATTTAAAAGTAATTAGAAGCCTTACTGTAGGACTTAATGTGTAATGGGCATTACGGTGTGTGGCATAATGTATCACGGACATTGCGGGGTGTGTCATAATGTGTCACAGGCATTACAGTGTGTGGCATACTATATCACGGGCATTGTGGTATGTGGTATAATGTCTCAGGGGCATTGCAGTGTGGCATAATGTATAACGGGCAATGCAGTGTGTGTCATAATGTGTCAGGCATTACGGTGTGTTGTATACTATATTATGGGCATTGTGGTATGTGGTATAATGTCTCAGGTTCATTGCGGTGTGTGTCATAATGTGTCACAGACATTGTATGTGCTATAATGTATCAGGGGCATTGCAGTGCGTAGCATAATGTATAACGGGCATTGCGATTCCTGTCATAATGTGTCACAGGCATTACGGTGTGTGGCATAATGTGTTGGGGGCATTATGGTGTGTGTGCATATTGTGTCATGTGCATTATTGTGTGTGGCATAATGTCTAAGGGCCACTGCAGTATGTGGCATAATGTATACTGGGCATTACTATAAGGAGGAAAAATGACAAATAATGTAAGGGGCATGAATCAGGATTATTTTTCTTTCCTGTGGTGGCCAACGTCTGGGCGTGCAGGTTGCAAAACTGGGGTATAAGGTAGTCTTTTCCTGCAATGCCACGCCCTTTATGCGAAGCCACGCCCATTGCAACGAAACCACACCCTTTTTTGTGGCGCGCGCCTTCGGCGCACGCATGTTTATCCCTTTACTAGTGCCAATTATGGGGGATGGGGGGGGCAAATAATTTTTTGGCTTGGGGAGAAAAATTTCTAGTTAAGCCACTGTATACACTGCAGGGCTTGCTCTGTTATTGGAATCCTGCTGCCTACAGCTGTATTCTCACGCTGCACTCCTGGTACTGGACTTTCCTGCCAAGACACTGTCTCAGTTTGCTGCCAGCCAGGACTGAAGTGCCTCTCATACTTCTCCAGTCACTAATGGCAACCTCTACTCTATTGAGAATGGATACCGAATTTGTTACTCGCTTGGCAAAGGACTTAAGTGACTTACTGTTACCATACTTGGATGACCGTATAAATCACCTGTTGTCTCGTTTGGACACAACTGTCAATTCGATTGATCCTCCATTTCAGGCTGTAGATGTATCCATGGTTACGGATCCTATGCTTACTGAAACCCTTAAGCCTACAGCTCTATGTCCCCAGCAATTGGAAGGGGTGAATCCCCCTAAGCATTATCTCCTCTCACTCCAGGAAGGTCCATGTTTTGATACATGGATGGACTGTGTTGTTCCTCCTGGAATTCAGATATTATGGAGTCTGCTTTTTACCCTGTACAGTCTGTACATAACATCTTGGAGATGCTTTCAGTGCAAGTCTCACATTACCATCATTTTTGATACAATGATTTTGGAATATGATTACTCTGCAACCTTTCCTACTAAAGGCCGTATTCAATAGCTGTTGGAAGCTGTCGTCTTGTCGGGAAGACGGCAGCTTCCGACAGATTTCTGTCGGAAGGGGCTCTGACCTTTTCAAAGAAGGCAGTTTTTTTCCGACAAGTCATGAAAAACGTGGATCGGCGGAATAGCCGCCGATCTGCGTGCTTTTGTCGGAAACAGGGCCAAATCCGACTGGTTTTGGCCCCCTTTCTGACAATCTCAATCCGACTTTAAAAAAAGTTGGATTGAGCAGGGCGTCCCCCTGGCCAGGCTCCTTACTCCTGGCAGCGCCTCCCCCCGCCGCCACAAGCATGCCCCGCGCGCGCCGCCAGCTCCCCCCGCTGCCCGGCGTTGTCAGCTCCCCCCCCCGCTGTCAGCTCCGCCCATCGGCCGCCGCTGTCAGCTCCCCCTGCTACTGCTGTCAGCGCACCCAGCAGCAGCAGGGCAGGACACCGGGAATGGTTAAATCTGACAGTCGGATTTAGCCGTTCATTGAATGGCCCTTGTCTTATACATTCCGAATTATGCATGCCGGAATGGATCCGACACTTATTGAATATACCCCTGTCAGCCCCGGTAAAACATCGGGTGCGAAAAACGTATGTTTTTCCTGACGTTTCTCCGTTTTTTTTTCTACAGGCTATCCAGATTGATCACCTGTTAAAAAATGAACTTTCTCCCGAAAACACACAGGTTCAGTGAAACCTGTATGTTTTCGGTAGAAACAGCCCCGTTTTTGCACGAAAATGGGGCTGTTTCCGGGGATTTGGCTTCGCCTGCCTGAGGCAGGTGAAACATAATCCCCGATGACCATGGACAAAACTGCAGCGTCCCTTGCCCGCTGCAGCAGCAGCAGGCTGGGATTGCAGGCATGGCGCCGCGGCCCGGAACTTGAAGTGGCCACTTGATGCGGTAGGGAAGCCGGGGCAGCGTCGTGGCCTGACCCGCATCCACCCCCACCGCCCTGATAGTGGTCACATGACGGGGGAGCAGCCATGTGACTGGGGGGCAGCCGGAGGAACAGCGCTGCACCGGGAGCTGTCAGCAGTCGGCACCGGGAGCTGTCAGCAGTCGGGACCTGGTGCAGCATCAGGTAACCCCCAATAAGCCACTGCTCATGTTGGCTTATCGGGGCTAATTAGATAGCCCCCGACAAGACAAGTAGCCCTAGTAAATTACCAGGGCTAATTGGATATCCCCCTAAGAGAGATTTTTAGGACCTTTTAGAATTTTCTCTTAATGAGGCTTTGCTTGTGAAGCTCTAACTCTCACATCTGATATTTAGTTATTTACTCAATTTTCATTGTAGATTAGTTAATGGTAGCTTATGTTTATGTCTCTGTCCCATCTCTGTATTATGGCCCATTAGGCTATACCACGTACTTAATATGTTATATGTCTACACATGCACAGCCGTAACATTTCAATTTGGCACCTTCTTATGTTTAAACATGTCTTTTACTTAAGTCTCATTGTGCATGTTAATTTAAATGACAGTTTGGGTATAAGGGCCCCTATTAATAATGTCTGCTTACAAACGCGATATTTCTTTTGTGTCAGTGCACCCATAGATCTATCCTATTGATATCCTTTAGCCCCTATTGGTACATAGTTCAAACCTAATAGATAGTGTTTTTGTTTTTTGTATACTCTGCAGTTTATCATTTGATCATGGGCTATGGTTGAAGCTCATGTTCTCTCCTTAATGGTTGGGAAATTTAGAAAACTAGAAGTTCGAAGCAATGCGTCATCTGCATTGAACATATGTTCTTTGCATGTTCTCTGTATAAGAATTTGTCACTCTCCTATATGATGTATTTATTACAATTTGCAGGTTCATTTGAACTATAAATTACATTGTAATGCCTATTGTAAAGCTTTATGTTCATCTTACTATTTGCTTTTGTAAACTGTTGTGATGCAGCTTTAATAAAAAAAGTTTAAAAAAATAAAATAAAATTGTAATAATTGGATTGCAGATGATATTACAAGATTCTAAAATATTAATATACTTCAGAACAATTTGAGTGATTCTCATACTGATTAAGACAGGTGCACATTATGAGGCTTTAATCTACTTATTACATCTTTCTTCCAAAATACAAAAAAGAGACATGTTGAGTTGGGGATCATTGATCCCTACCAGAACAGCAGTCATCTTCACCTACCATGACAAATATGGACACAAATGTAAAACATGATGTAGCTTCTGGTACGGATACATGCTCATAAGTGTTACCCCAAGTTTCTATGACCTATTCTAATGGAAAGACAGAAAGCAATATAGTTGGATTAGTAATATGCACTTTATAATGGACAAGAAAGTAGGAGAAGCCAGTTTCCTGAATGTATGTGGGCAGGCGGATGGATCAGCCAAGCACAATAAGTGTTTCTCGCCTTTACCAAAACACACCTATACATAGAAACGCAGTTAGCATTTTCTGCTACCAGCTGCCTGTACACGGCCTTAGCACCTCTTCTAAAGAAATACCACTGAAATAATGAATAAGCATAACAAGTCTGTAGATTTAGGTCTCCTCGTACAGACTGTATTCAACACTGCTTCCTCATTTAAAATGCTTGAAAGTTGGACCTTTTTGAAGAATAAATTAATTTAGTTTAAAGATATATTTTGTAATGTTGATCTGTCATTTGTCAGCTAAATGCACCACAGGCTCTTCCCCATGAAGAGTTAATGTGTGGAATTTGCATGCACTATTTTACCTAGGAGAGGGAGCACAGCTGTGGCTGACACACAGAATCAGCATGAGCTGGCAATGGCATGGAATGTTGGCAGTGGGGAGCTGAGCTGTGGTTCCAGCAGGCGTTTATAAACAAGTTTAATTCAGCACACCTGATTTCTGTAAGAAAAAAGACAGCCGTGAAGCTTTTGGAATGAAGTGGAGCAGACTATAATGCACATAATAAAACTTTGGGTCCAGAAGTAAATGCAGAGCACTGAAGCCTGCTAATCCACCCTGTGTAAACCCAATCTGTTTTCAGAAGGGTCATATGATAGCGGATCCACTCTTCCTATATATAACTCTCATAAACTAAACATATGTGAGTTGAGGTTTTCAAAAAAGTACCACACTCATTTATGAAAATTGCGGTTGTTATGTACTGTGCTAATTCAGTATGCATTGGACCTAATTATGGCTAATGCATGAATAATACATGGATATGATGATTATGTAAGGGTTCTGAGGGGTCATTCAGATCTGATCACAGCAGCAAATTTGTTAGCTAATGGGCAAAACCATGTGCACTGCAGGGGGGGGCAGATATACAGTAACATGTGCAGAGAGAGTTAGATTTGGGTGGGGTGTGTTCAAACCATATTTGCCTACTTTTCCGCAATGGCCGGGAGGCTCCCAAAAAACAGGTGACCCTCCCGGCCCCCCAGAAGAGCAGGCAAGTCTCCCGATTCTTCTGTTCCCCCCTGCCCAGCCGCCCACTTTGATAGAAAAGAGGGCAAAACGGGCAGTCGATGACGCAATTCTTGCTGAATCACGTCATCATAGCCACCCCCCTGCAGTATAATGCCAGTGATATTGGCATTACCGAGTGGGGGTGTGGTTTAAACATTATGCCACGCAGCCACTGTAACTCTGCCTCTGTGCCACCTCCACCCCACCCCCTCTGCTCGTCATGGTCCTGCCCCGACCCCCTGCTGAGCCGAGCTGGCTCTCCCAGAGAGAGCAGTCAGGAAGTAGGTAAGTATGGTTCACTGACAACTAAATTGCAGTGTAAACATAAAGCAGCCAGTATTTAGACTGCACAGAAACAAAATACAGTAACCCACCCAAATCTAACTCTCTCTGCACATTATATTTGCCCCCCAACTCACCCCCTGCAGTGCACATGGTTTTGTCCATTAGCTAACAAATTTGCTGCTGCGGTCAGATCAGAATTAGGCCCTTGGTGTCTAGCTTTAGTATGCTGCAATGTCCCCATCTTGTGTCATCTCTTCTAGGTGTTGTCTATTCCACCCAGGGCAACATGTGGCACACCCAAAATGGCTGCCTTGCTTGGTACCTTTCAGAGTTGGGCATACCTCCCAACATGACCCTCTCCAGGAGGGACACAATGCTCTGCTTCTGGACTTTTCCCTTAATTTATGATAGCCAGCACCTGTGTTGAACAGGTAATGGATAAGAAAGGTGTTTCAGCACAGGTGATGGAAATCATAGAGTAAGAGGGAAGTGCAGGAGCAGAGCATTCTGTCCCTCCTGGAGAGTGTCATGTTGGAAGGTATGAGATTGGGATATATAACCCGTGAAAATTATTCCCATAAATGGCTGCACCAACCTTGCATTATGTTTATTATGCTCATTATGTTCACTGCAATTTTGTTTTCTTCTTTCTGGGGCAGCACAGACGGTGTAATAGTTAGCATTACTGCTCACAGCACTGAGGTCATGTGTTCAATTCCCACCTTGGCTCTAACTGTGTGGAGTTTGTATTGTATATTCTCCCCTTGATTGCGTGGGTTTCCTCCGGGTACTCTGGGCTCTTCCCACAATCCAAAAATATGCTGGTAGGTTAATTGACTCCCAACAAAATTAACCCTAGTGTGAGTGTGTGTGCAGAATATAGACTGCAAGCTCAAGCTGGGGCAGAGACCGATGTGAATGGGCAAATATTCTCTGTAAAGCGCTGCAGAATATGTGTGTGCTATATAAATAACTGGTAATAAATAATACTAAAACTCTGTGCCGTTTTAAATGTTTGTAAAGCAACTTTGAGTCCTGCTTCAGAAAAACACTATATAAATAAAATTATTATTATTATTATTCGTAGTTGTTGTAGTAGTAGTAGCAATATTCGTAGGCTTACCATGCTATCCCTTTAAACGGGGCATTCATTAATTACACAGATTCTGTGGCTGATTAAAACCAGCTAAAATGCATGCTTGAAGTCAGCCAGCCACAGAACCTGTGTAATTCATGAGTTCCCGGTTTAAACGGATAGTACAGCAAGCCTAATTATTAGTAATATCTTAATCCTACCATTCAACAATGATAGGCTCTAAAACAAAAATAGATAGTGTCCCCAAAAGCCAGTCTCATTCCATTTGCAGTTTAATATAGTGCTGTCTCACAAGTGACCAGCTGGCAAGAGTGCCTGGGTGGCATTTGCCCCCTGCTGTCAGTGAGGCCCTGTGAGATTCAGGTTTTCAAGGCTAATGGCATATGGGTGCACATATATTATCTAGGCTAACCATACTATCCCTTTAACCTGGGACACTCATGAATTACACAGGTTCTGTGGCTGCTTAAAACCAGTTGAAATGCAAGCTTGTAGTCAGCCAGCCACAGAACCTGTGTAATTCATGAGGGTCCCAGGTTGACCGTTGAAGGGATAATATGGTCAACAAATTATCCTAGGGAATATGCACATTTTGCACTATGCACTTGTTATGCACATAGAAGGCTTTGAAAGTGCTAAATTCTTGCCAAATAAGCAATTCTTTGCTCTGTGAACAGAGAACGAATCAATGATGGTGTGTCAGGAACTCATAGCTCACACTGCCTGCTATGTGTAGGAAGCACAGCATGTGAGCACACAGCTGCCTAGGCAAATAAACATGGCTGCAGAAATATGGCATCACCCTACTCACTGGTCTGTTTGTCAGCTCAGTGTTCACTAGCTGCAAGCTCTTTATGGGCATAACTTACATCATTCTGGACCAGATGACTGTGTGAGACCATAACAGAGGTATTTTTCTCTGGATGTGAAGTGGTTAAAGGGCCTAGTAGTTACCTATTATACCTTAGGTCGAAGCAGTGTTGTGTGAAGTGATAAAAAGATGTGGCCCCCTTTTTTTGACAGTTGTCTTATATGTACCCATATAGGGGGAGATGTACTAAGACTTGAAAAGTGATAAAGTGGAGAGAGATAAAGTACCAGCCAATCAGCTCCTAACTGTCATGCTACAGTCTGCATTTGAAAAATGACAGTTATGAGCTGATTGGTTGGCAGTTTATCTCTCTCCAATTTATCACTCTCAAAGCTTAGTACATCTGCCTCACAGTCTATTATCTACCTAAATACTATATGGGAACATATGAGACAACAATTATCCTGGGGACACATTAGGACGACCAGCAATCTTGACGATAGTGAGGGTGATTTCACTTTTTCCCGGACCATCGGACATTGCCAATACATACTAAATGATGTAATGAACAACTTGTTCCATCCTTCATTACACTGCACCGGGTCGCACATGAGATCTTCTGATTTGCTATGCAGCCCAGCCAACCAGAAGGCATCACATGCAACCCATGGAAGCGCACAATCGAGCATACACATTAGACGATATGCACGATTTCTCGTTCCGATATGGCAAATTGTGTCGATATCGCTCTAATGTGTACCCATTCTTAGAGTGCTTTGAAGACAATGTGATGAACATATTGACTCAATGTTGGACTTGTATGGGATTTTAGCTACATGGTGACCAGACATGGGCATATTAACCCTGAAGCTCACTTCCTCTAGAAATCTCTCCCACTATATATCAGACTCTCCACCGCACTATAAAACTTCAAATGGGTTCTCAAGACGTACTCCTTCAGCAAACCAAGCAATTTCATAGTCTAACCTTATCCCTTGCTCACTGTCTACCCCATCTGTGTTACCCCTGCCTGTCTGCCCTCCCCTCCCCCCCTAGAATGTAAGCTCTCACAAGTAGGCCCCTCTTCCCTCATGGGCTTTGGCTTCCCTACTAATACTGTCATCTACTCCATGCACCATTAATAGCACCTAACCATTGGCAGTGCTATTTTTGTAGAAAAATAGGTTCAGGAACTCCCATGGGTGGGCAGTGGTGGGTGGAGCTGTGGGTAATATTGGAGGAGCCGGGGCTACAGAAGCGCTTCCATCTGTAGCAGTGTAAAAAAAAACTTTTAAAATGCCTGCCGCCAAGGAGGCAGGAGCTAGAGGTCAAATATGACCTCTAGCATCTGTCTCCTCCTCGGCGGTGGCCATTTTTGGTGGGGGTTTGTTTTACACTGCTACAGACGGAAGCGCTTTCCCAGCGTGTCTCAATCCACTGCGGGGACTAGTAGTGGTATGCTTACTGATGCCCTCCCCGTCCCCCAAACTTTGCTGGTGCAGTGGCCAGGACATTCCAGAATGCCGTTCCAGGTGGCGTAATTTTTCAGAGCACCTTCAGGAACGGTGTTCCGGAGCGTTCCGGACAAAAAATAGCCCTAACCAATGGTTTCGGCTGCCATGCTGCTTATTTAAGGGTTATAACCACTAATGCAGCAATGTTTATAAACCATGCACTTGTTTTGTTTTGCAATGTAATTGGGTTTAAATACTTTATTAGGTGCTGCAGAATCTTTGTGGGTAAATAAAGGACAATAATAATAATAGTACCACATACCCTTCATGCATTCCATATATTTACCCTGTACAAAGGCTACAGCCGAATCATAAGTATTGGCAGAACATATGGTATTGACATGACAGGTGCCAGCAGTGTGCTATGGAGGTCCATCCAAACATCAGAAAAGATAACTAGGTTTGTTGGTTTATTAACCAGCAGATAACAGCATGAAGGGTAACACATTGGCTAATGCAAGAATACACATACAGCAGAACAGTAAGAGACAGATCCAGCCAGCAGCTTCAGGGTTAATGCAGGTGGTGAGTGTATATGGAGTAGCACTGCACACATCTGTATATGGTAGCAGTGGTCCATTAACAGTAATTGGTGGTGACATGGTGGGGTTTGTGGTAGAGATGAGCGCCTGAAATTTTTCGGGTTTTGTGTTTTGGTTTTGGGTTCGGTTCCGCGGCCGTGTTTTGGGTTCGAACGCGTTTTGGCAAAACCTCACCGAATTTTTTTTGTCGGATTCGGGTGTGTTTTGGATTCGGGTGTTTTTTTCAAAAAACACTAAAAAACAGCTTAAATCATAGAATTTGGGGGTCATTTTGATCCCAAAGTATTATTAACCTCAAAAACCATAATTTACACTCATTTTCAGTCTATTCTGAATACCTCACACCTCACAATATTATTTTTAGTCCTAAAATTTGCACCGAGGTCGCTGTGTGAGTAAGATAAGCGACCCTAGTGGCCGACACAAACACCGGGCCCATCTAGGAGTGGCACTGCAGTGTCACGCAGGATGTCCCTTCCAAAAAACCCTCCCCAAACAGCACATGACGCAAAGAAAAAAAGAGGCGCAATGAGGTAGCTGTGTGAGTAAGATTAGCGACCCTAGTGGCCGACACAAACACCGGGCCCATCTAGGAGTGGCACTGCAGTGTCACGCAGGATGGCCCTTCCAAAAAACCCTCCCCAAACAGCACATGACGCAAAGAAAAAAAGAGGCGCAATGAGGTAGCTGTGTGAGTAAGATTAGCGACCCTAGTGGCCGACACAAACACCGGGCCCATCTAGGAGTGGCACTGCAGTGTCACGCAGGATGTCCCTTCCAAAAAACCCTCCCCAAACAGCACATGACGCAAAGAAAAAAAGAGGCGCAATGAGGTAGCTGTGTGAGTAAGATTAGCGACCCTAGTGGCCGACACAAACACCGGGCCCATCTAGGAGTGGCACTGCAGTGTCACGCAGGATGTCCCTTCCAAAAAACCCTCCCCAAACAGCACATGACGCAAAGAAAAAAAGAGGCGCAATGAGGTAGCTGACTGTGTGAGTAAGATTAGCGACCCTAGTGGCCGACACAAACACCGGGCCCATCTAGGAGTGGCACTGCAGTGTCACGCAGGATGTCCCTTCCAAAAAACCCTCCCCAATCAGCACATGATGCAAGGAAAAAGAAAAGAAAAAAGAGGTGCAAGATGGAATTGTCCTTTGGCCCTCCCACCCACCCTTATGTTGTATAAACAAAACAGGACATGCACACTTTAACCAACCCATCATTTCAGTGACAGGGTCTGCCACACGACTGTGACTGATATGACGGGTTGGTTTGGACCCCCCCAAAAAAAGAAGCAATTAATCTCTCCTTGCACAAACTGGCTCTACAGAGGCAAGATGTCCACCTCATCTTCACCCTCCGATATATCACCGTGTACATCCCCCTCCTCACAGATTATCAATTCGTCCCCACTGGAATCCACCATCTCAGCTCCCTGTGTACTTTGTGGAGGCAATTGCTGCTGGTCAATGTCTCCGCGGAGGAATTGATTATAATTCATTTTAATGAACATCATCTTCTCCACATTTTCTGGATGTAACCTCGTACGCCGATTGCTGACAAGGTGAGCGGCGGCACTAAACACTCTTTCGGAGTACACACTTGTGGGAGGGCAACTTAGGTAGAATAAAGCCAGTTTGTGCAAGGGCCTCCAAATTGCCTCTTTTTCCTGCCAGTATAAGTACGGACTGTGTGACGTGCCTACTTGGATGCGGTCACTCATATAATCCTCCACCATTCTATCAATGTTGAGAGAATCATATGCAGTGACAGTAGACGACATGTCCGTAATCGTTGTCAGGTCCTTCAGTCCGGACCAGATGTCAGCATCAGCAGTCGCTCCAGACTGCCCTGCATCACCGCCAGCGGGTGGGCTCGGAATTCTGAGCCTTTTCCTCGCACCCCCAGTTGCGGGAGAATGTGAAGGAGGAGATGTTGACAGGTCGCGTTCCGCTTGACTTGACAATTTTGTCACCAGCAGGTCTTTCAACCCCAGCAGACTTGTGTCTGCCGGAAAGAGAGATCCAAGGTAGGCTTTAAATCTAGGATCGAGCACGGTGGCCAAAATGTAGTGCTCTGATTTCAACAGATTGACCACCCGTGAATCCTTGTTAAGCGAATTAAGGGCTGCATCCACAAGTCCCACATGCCTAGCGGAATCGCTCCCTTTTAGCTCCTTCTTCAATGCCTCCAGCTTCTTCTGCAAAAGCCTGATGAGGGGAATGACCTGACTCAGGCTGGCAGTGTCTGAACTGACTTCATGTGTGGCAAGTTCAAAGGGCATCAGAACCTTGCACAACGTTGAAATCATTCTCCACTGCACTTGAGACAGGTGCATTCCACCTCCTATATCGTGCTCAATTGTATAGGCTTGAATGGCCTTTTGCTGCTCCTCCAACCTCTGAAGCATATAGAGGGTTGAATTCCACCTCGTTACCACTTCTTGCTTCAGATGATGGCAGGGCAGGTTCAGTAGTTTTTGGTGGTGCTCCAGTCTTCTGTACGTGGTGCCTGAACGCCGAAAGTGTCCCGCAATTCTTCTGGCCACCGACAGCATCTCTTGCACGCCCCTGTCGTTTTTTAAAAAATTCTGCACCACCAAATTCAAGGTATGTGCAAAACATGGGACGTGCTGGAATTTGCCCATATTTAATGCACACACAATATTGCTGGCGTTGTCCGATGCCACAAATCCACAGGAGAGTCCAATTGGGGTAAGCCATTCCGCGATGATCTTCCTCAGTTGCCGTAAGAGGTTTTCAGCTGTGTGCGTATTCTGGAAAGCGGTGATACAAAGCGTAGCCTGCCTAGGAAAGAGTTGGCGTTTGCGAGATGCTGCTACTGGTGCCGCCGCTGCTGTTCTTGCGGCGGGAGTCCATACATCTACCCAGTGGGCTGTCACAGTCATATAGTCCTGACCCTGCCCTGCTCCACTTGTCCACATGTCCGTGGTTAAGTGGACATTGGGTACAACTGCATTTTTTAGGACACTGGTGAGTCTTTTTCTGACGTCCGTGTACATTCTCGGTATCGCCTGCCTAGAGAAGTGGAACCTAGATGGTATTTGGTAACGGGGGCACACTGCCTCAATAAATTGTCTAGTTCCCTGTGAACTAACGGCGGATACCGGACGCACGTCTAACACCAACATAGTTGTCAAGGCCTCAGTTATCCGCTTTGCAGTAGGATGACTGCTGTGATATTTCATCTTCCTCGCAAAGGACTGTTGAACAGTCAATTGCTTACTGGAAGTAGTACAAGTGGGCTTACGACTTCCCCTCTGGGATGACCATCGACTCCCAGCGGCAACAACAGCAGCGCCAGCAGCAGTAGGCGTTACACGCAAGGATGCATCGGAGGAATCCCAGGCAGGAGAGGACTCGTCAGAATTGCCAGTGACATGGCCTGCAGGACTATTGGCATTCCTGGGGAAGGAGGAAATTGACACTGAGGGAGTTGGTGGGGTGGTTTGCGTGAGCTTGGTTACAAGAGGAAGGGATTTACTGGTCAGTGGACTGCTTCCGCTGTCACCCAAAGTTTTTGAACTTGTCACTGACTTATTATGAATGCGCTGCAGGTGACGTATAAGGGAGGATGTTCCGAGGTGGTTAACGTCCTTACCCCTACTTATTACAGCTTGACAAAGGGAACACACGGCTTGACACCTGTTGTCCGCATTTCTGGTGAAATACCTCCACACCGAAGAGCTGATTTTTTTGGTATTTTCACCTGGCATGTCAACGGCCATATTCCTCCCACGGACAACAGGTGTCTCCCCGGGTGCCTGACTTAAACAAACCACCTCACCATCAGAATCCTCCTTGTCAATTTCCTCCCCAGCGCCAGCAACACCCATATCCTCCTCATCCTGGTGTACTTCAACACTGACATCTTCAATCTGACTATCAGGAACTGGACTGCGGGTGCTCCTTCCAGCACTTGCAGGGGGCGTGCAAATGGTGGAAGGCGCATGCTCTTCACGTCCAGTGTTGGGAAGGTCAGGCATCGCAACCGACACAATTGGACTCTCCTTGTGGATTTGGGATTTCGAAGAATGCACAGTTCTTTGCTGTGCTGCTTTTGCCAGCTTGAGTCTTTTCATTTTTCTAGCGAGAGGCTGAGTGCTTCCATCCTCATGTGAAGCTGAACCACTAGCCATGAACATAGGCCAGGGCCTCAGCCGTTCCTTGCCACTCCGTGTGGTAAATGGCATATTGGCAAGTTTACGCTTCTCCTCCGACAATTTTATTTTAGGTTTTGGAGTCCTTTTTTTTCTGATATTTGGTGTTTTGGATTTGACATGCTCTGTACTATGACATTGGGCATCGGCCTTGGCAGACGACGTTGCTGGCATTTCATCGTCTCGGCCATGACTAGTGGCAGCAGCTTCAGCACGAGGTGGAAGTGGATCTTGATCTTTCCCTAATTTTGGAACCTCAACATTGTTGTTCTCCATATTTTAATAGGCACAACTAAAAGGCACCTCAGGTAAACAATGGAGATGGATACTAGTATACAATTATGGACTGCCTGCCGACTGCAGACACAGAGGTAGCCACAGCCGTGAACTACCGTACTGTACTGTGTCTGCAGCTAATATAGACTGGTTGATAAAGAGAAGATGTCTATGTAACTATGTATGTATAAAGAAGACTGAAAAAAATCCACGGTTAGGTGGTATACAATTATGGATGGACTGCCTGCCGAGTGCAGACACAGAGGTAGCCACAGCCGTGAACTACCGTACTGTACTGTGTCTGCAGCTAATATAGACTGGTTGATAAAGAGAAGATGTCTATGTAACTATGTATGTATAAAGAAGAATGAAAAAAATCCACGGTTAGGTGGTATTACAATTATGGACGGACTGCCTGCCGAGTGCAGAGACACAGAGGTAGCCACAGCCGTGAACTACCGTACTGTGTCTGCTGCGACTGGATGATAAATGATATAAAAAATATATATATATCACTACTGCAGCCGGACAGGTATATATTATATATTATATAATGACGGACCTGCTGGACACTGTCTGTCAGCAGAATGAGTTTTATTTTTATAGAATAAAAAAAAAAAAAACACACAAGTGAAGTCACACGACGAGTGTTTAACTTTTTCAGGCAATCACAATATAAGTATACTACTAACTATACTGGTGGTCAGTGTGGTCAGGTCACTGGTCAGTCACACTGGCAGTGGCACTCCTGCAGCAAAAGTGTGCACTGTTTAATTTTAATATAATATGTACTCCTGGCTCCTGCTATAATCTATAACTGGCACTGCAGTAGTGCTCCCCAGTCTCCCCCACAATTATAAGCTGTGTGAGCTGAGCAGTCAGACAGATATATAATATATATAGATGATGCAGCACACTGGCCTGAGCCTGAGCAGTGCACACAGATATGGTATGTGACTGACTGAGTCACTGTGTGTATCGCTTTTTTCAGGCAGAGAACGGATATATTAAATAAACTGCACTGTGTGTCTGGTGGTCACTCACTATATAATATATTATGTACTCCTGGCTCCTGCTATAACCTATAACTGGCACTGCAGTAGTGCTCCCCAGTCTCCCCCACAATTATAAGCTGTGTGAGCTGAGCAGTCAGACAGATATATATAATATTATATATAGATAATAGATGATGCAGCACACTGGCCTGAGCCTGAGCAGTGCACACAGATATGGTATGTGACTGACTGAGTCACTGTGTGTATCGCTTTTTTCAGGCAGAGAACGGATATATTAAATAAACTGCACTGTGTGTCTGGTGGTCACTCACTATATAATATATTATGTACTCCTGGCTCCTGCTATAACCTATAACTGGCACTGCAGTAGTGCTCCCCAGTCTCCCCCACAATTATAAGCTGTGTGAGCTGAGCAGTCAGACAGATATATATAATATTATATATAGATAATAGATGATGCAGCACACTGGCCTGAGCCTGAGCAGTGCACACAGATATGGTATGTGACTGAGTCACTGTGTGCTGTGTATCGCTTTTTTCAGGCAGAGAACGGATTATAAAGTAAACTGCACTGTCCTCACTAGTAAACTCTCTCCACTCAGTCTCTACACTTCTACAGTAACAGTACTCCTCCTAGTCAGCTCCAATAAATCTCTCTCAGTCTCTTATAATCTAAATGGAGAGGACGCCAGCCACGTCCTCTCCCTATCAATCTCAATGCACGTGTGAAAATGGCGGCGACGCGCGGCTCCTTATATAGAATCCGAGTCTCGCGATAGAATCCGAGCCTCGCGAGAATCCGACAGCGTCATGATGACGTTCGGGCGCGCTCGGGTTAACCGAGCAAGGCGGGAAGATCCGAGTCGCTCGGACCCGTGAAAAAAAACATGAAGTTCTGGCGGGTTCGGATTCAGAGAAACCGAACCCGCTCATCTCTAGTTTGTGGTGACTGCACTGTGTGGCACAGTTAGCTGTATTAGTGGCACGGTCCCCTGTATCGCAAGGAGATGAGGGGTACGTACTTTTTGTATGAATGACAGACAGAGAAGATGCACAGAGACTTCATGCATGCTCAGTTGTACACTTGGAAACTGGGTCGGAAATCATGGCAGTAAACAGCAGGTTGATAGCGCTGAGCACTCCCCTTCAGACAAGCAGAAACCTCCGGAAAACGGCGCTGGTGCCATTTTCCATAAAAATATGCAGATGCCTACCATTTGCATGCACCTGCATGAGGAGGGGCTCAGACACTGCACGTGGGCCCTCTACCCTCATAAGAGGTGTGACCTCACAGGTTCTCAAACTCGGTCCTCAGGACCCCACACAGTGCATGTTTTGCAGGTTTCCTCACAGAATCACAGGTGAAATAATTAGTTCCACCTGTAGACCTTTTAAAATGTGTCAGTTAGTAATTAATACACCTGTGCACCTGCTGGGTTACCTGCAAAACATGCATTGTGTGGGGTCCTGAGGACCGAGTTTGAGAACCTATGGTATAGTAGATCTACAGTTATTAGACAGTCAATAGGTTGACCCCATATGGTCGACTGGCATTTGGTTGACAGGGTCAAAAGTGTAATTTTGCATGTTTCATCATCTGTGACCCAATTAGTAGAAACGTAGACTCTTGCCAGCTTGCTTGGCTCACCATGCTTTGGGCAAGGTGAATCACTCTGCTACCGCTGCGCTAGTCACAGGTTACTAGTTTAGGTACGATTCGTGGAACTACACATATCAGCAAGTTGTACTGCATCTGCTGATTATCTCAAATGAATACCATGATTGCATAGTTTAGGTACATTGAGAAATGTTTTTTTTTTTTTTTTGTTTTTTAACTCTGTAAAGATTTAGTTGGCTGCTTTATTGGTATGTAATGCCTGTTTGTGTAAGACAATTTATTGCCTTAGTTTGAAGTGGGATTGTATCGGGAGGAGTTTGCAATCATTGCATTCACATGGAAATTGTTCCTATTTAAAGTCTAGTATACTTTAAAGTCGTCGGCTGGTAGTGCTTCCATAGAAGTGCCATACTTGCCTACCTGACCCTCTCCATGAGGGAGAAAATGCTCTGTTCCTGGACTTTCCTGGTAATGTATGATTGCCATCACCTGTGGTGAGCTAGTTAATTGATAAGAAAGGTGTTTCACCACAGGTGATGGCCATCATACATTACCAGGAAAGTCCAGGAACAGAGCATTTTCTCCCTCATGGAGAGGGTCAGGTAGGCAAGTATGAGAAGTGCTGACATAAAAGTGTTATTATAATATTAGCGTTATACCTGCGTTAAACCAAAGGAAAAAAGAAGGAAACAACAACACACCAAAACTATGACATATGAACTGTCTTAATGCCTCAAAAGTATGTAATTCATCTTATGCATATTATCTGTCTTTTAAACTAAGAAAATACATCACCAATCTGCTCACTACAGTTCTCTATTATGCAAACTCATGTATGTTCTTGATGTAATGAATTGCTTGTAATTGGCATTGCATGTGTGGGGAAGTTGTTCAGTGAAACAGTTTTATTACTGCATGCTGTCTGGTGTTTACCTCCTTTGACCATTTTGCCATTTGTGGACAGGTGTACTATATATTTTCATTTACTGAGGTGTAGTCGTGGTGTAAAGGACAGAGTGTGATTCCTGATTTGGGGGGCGGGGGGAAACAAACAAACAAAACACTGAACAACATCACCAAACAGGTAATTTCAACTTTAAACTTGTTATTTTTTTGTACTGTCTGGACATGGCTACTAATAACAGATGCACATACAAAATTCTTAAAGCTATGTGTGCAAATGCTAGGAGCTTAGGAGACAAAATTCCAGAACTAATTGCGATAATGACAAGGGATAACTTGGATATTGTCGCAATTACTGAGTCAAGGTGCAATGAGAATCATGACTGGGACATAGCTATACCAGGATACAATTTATCTAGGAAGGATAGAATGGGAAGAATAGGAGGAGGGGTAGCAATGTATGTGAAAAAAAGCATAAATGCTACTTTAATACAAAATATTGAGGACAAAACTGAGGCCCTTTGGGTCACCATGGAAACTGGGGAGAAGGACATTATTCGCATTGGGGTGATCTATAGACCACCAGGCCAGGGGCAGGATTTGGACAGGAACCTATTGTTGGACATCTCTAAAATGGCTTTAAAGGGAGAAGTCATAATCATGGGAGACTTTAATTTACCTGATGTAAATTGGGAGGGGTCCTTTGCAAGTTCAGCTACAAGTGGCAAATTTCTACATTCCTTACAGGGAGCATCTCTCAAGCAATTGGTGAGGGAGCCCACTCGGAAAGACTCAATATTAGATTTAATTCTTACAAATGGTGACAGGATATCAGACATATATGTGGGTGAGCACCTGGGATCCAGTGATCATCAAGCAGTATGGTTTAGTATAAAGACAGGATCCAACTCCTGTCATACAAAAACAAAGGTGTTGGATTTTAGAAAAGCTGACTTTGCAAAAATGGGGAGATGTTTAAGTGATTCATTGGCGGACAGGAGGAACTTGGAAGGGGTGTAGGAGAGATGGGAAAAACTGAAAAGGGCAATACTAAGGGCAACAGACCTTTGTATCAAAAGGGTTAGGAAAAGCACCAGGAAAAGGAAGCCAGTGTGGTTCACAAAAGAAGTATCAACTAGTGTGAAAGCCAAAAAAGGTGGCTTTTAGGAAATACAAGGCTATTAACCAAACTGCACCAACATACATCTCTTCACTCATCTCAAAATATCTCCCTACCCGACCTCTCCGCTCTGCACAAGATCTACGTCTCTCATCCACACGCATTACTTGTTCACACTCAAAATTACAGGACTTTATCCGGGCTTCACCCACTCTGTGGAATGCCCTCCCACGCACAGTAAGACTCGCCTCTAGTCTCCAAACCTTTAAATGTTCCCTGAAAACTCACCTCTTCAGACAAGCCTATCAAATTCCAGACCCACCCACATAACCTTCAGTGCTTCCCTATCTAATTACATCCTCTGTAGAGTATTCATAACATCACATATCTTGTCTTTCTTTAGTCTCACACCCTCCTGACACTTGGTTAACTTTGTGGGGTATCATCATACAACGCATTAAGAACCTAGCAATCTGGTGGACCATTATGCAATAGGTAGCATCTATCCTTGTGTATCTATGCCTATTTCCCTATAGATTGTAAGCTTGCGAGCAGGGCCTTCCTACCTCTGTCTGTCTGTTTTTACCCAGTTTTGTTCTATTACTGTTGTTCTAATTGTAAAGCGCAACGGAATATGCTGCGCTATATAAGAAACTGTTAATAAATAATAAATAATAAATAAATACAAACAGACTCAAAATAATAATGACAAAGAGGTGTATCTTGACAGACGGAAGGATGCTAAGAAAGTGATCAGACGTGCAAAGGCAGAAGCTGAGGAGAAAATGGCCCAGTCAGTAGATAAAGGGGGCAAAACTTTTTTTAAGTATATAAATGAAAGGAGAAAATCAAATGGAGGAATAATAAGACTTAAGACAGAGAGTGAGAATTTGGTGGAGGGAGACAAGGCAATAGCAGATCACCTAAATAATTATTTTTGCTCAGTATTTACTACAGAAGGAGAAGGGAAGGGGCCCCAGTAGTGTTGCAAGGACATTCATAAAAATAAGATAGATGAAAGTACATTTACAGAGGAGAAGGTCCTAACTGAACTTCCCAAACTAAAAGTGGATAAATTAATGGGGCCAGATGGGATATACCCAAGGATACTAAAAGAGCTAAAAGATGTGCTGGTGGCACCATTAACAGAATTATTTAACCAGTCACTAAATACAGGTGCCATTCCAGAGGACTGGAAAAGAGCAAATGTAGTTCCATTGTACAAAAGTGGAAGCAAGGAAGAAGCAAGTAACTACAGATCAGTAAGCCTTACATCAGTAGTACGGAAAGTAATGGAAAAACTACTAAAAGAAAGAGTTGTGGAATTTCTTAAATCAAACAACTTACAGGACCCAAAACAGCATGGATTTACTGGTGGGAGATCATGCCAAACAAATCTTATTGATTTTTTTGATTCTGTGATGAAAATAATAGATCAAGGGGGAGCTGTAGATGTAGCATATCTAGACTTTAGTAAGGCATTTGACACTGTCCCACATCGCAGACTGCTAAATAAACTTGAAAGTGTGGGGGTGGATTATAAAATAGTTAAATGGATAAGAACCTGGTTGTAGGATAGGAAACAGACAGTTGTAGTAAATGGAGTGCAATCTATGGAGGGAAATGTTACCAGAGGGGTAAAACAAATGATTGATGACCTAGCTAGGCTTGACAAATGGTCAAGAACATGGCAACTACAGTTTAATGCTAAAAAATGCAAAATCATGCACTTGGGTCTCAAAAACCCAAAGGCTAAATATAGTATCAAGGGTACTATAATGGAAACTACTGAGGAGGAAAGGGATTTAGGAGTCACTATTTCAAGTGACTTAAAGGCAGGAAAGCTATGCAACAAAGCAATGAGAGAGGCAAGTCAGATGCTTGGTTGCATAGGGAGAGGAATCAGTAGCAGGAAAAGAGAAGTAATAATGCCACTGTATAGGTCATTGGTGCGGCCTCATCTGGAATACTGTGTCCAGTTCTGGAGACCATATCTCCAGAAGGATATAAATACATTAGAGAGTGTACAAAGAAGGGCAACTAAAATGGTGCATGGCCTACATCACAAAACTTACCCGGAAAGGCTAAAAGATCTTAACATGTATAGTATGGAGGAGAGAAGGAAAAGGGGAGACATGATAGAAACTTTCAAATATACCAAAGGTTTTAACAAAGTTCAGGAGGGAAACATTCTTCAAAGGAAGAGAAGTATTAGAACTCGAGGACATACACTGAAACTGGAGGGAGGCAAGTTCAGGGGAAATTTAAGGAAAAATTATTTCACAGAAAGGGTAGTGGATAAGTGGAATAGCCTCCCATCAGAGGTGGTAGAGGCTAAGACTGTAGAGCAATTTAAACATGCTTGGGATAGGCATATGAATATCCTTGCAAAGAATTAAGGTTCAAAAAGGGTTGCAATTACCTAAAGGATAAAAAAAATGGGCAGACTAGATGGGCTAAGTGGTTCTTATCTGCCGTCAAATTCTATGTTTCTATGTTTCTATGTTACTATTCCCAGTCGTAGTCCAGATGGGTGGTAAGCCAAGCAAAAGATGACATTTTTTTTAAAAACAACAAAAATCTTGTGTCAACCACATGTGTGTCGACCATTGTCATGTTAACCTTTTAAACCTGTCGACCTTTTGTACTGTCCACCGTTTACCTGTCAACATTTTTCACCCTGTCGACCATATGGTGTCGACCTATTGATTGTCTCTCTAGAGTCTAGACACTGTCTATCCATAGTCTGGATACCCCTTATAAGACGCCCCTGCTGCAAATGGAATACTGCAGATGTGAGTTATGGGGCAGCAGAAAATATCCCTTTAGCGGCACCCAAACCATTGCTCCCATAGTATACAACTGCAAAGAATGCAGTTAGCAACATTATTCATAATATAGGTCAAGAGGCAAAAAATTAATTAGGCCTGGGAGTATTAATTATCATAATTCACTTTCATGGCATTAATAATCCAAGTGCATATGGCTTTCCAGCGGAGTGGCCTAATTTAGGAATAGGAGTTCTTCAACACATACGAGGAATACATATTACTGATCTCTGGTCCGTGCATCTAATTCATTCTTGCAGTTTGATCAGCACTGGTCTCCACTTCTCAGTTAAATGCTCAGTAAGCACTGGAGGTCATTCAGATCTGATCGCAGCAGCAAATTTGTTAGCTAATGGGCAAAACCATGGGGGTAAATTCAAAGTTGATCGCAACAGTAAATTTGTTAGCAGTTGGGCAAAACCATGGGGGTCATTCCGACCCGATCGCATGCTACAGTTTTCACAGCCATGCGATCGGGTCCGGATTGCGCATGCGCTGCTGCCGCAATGCACAGGTGCATCACTGTCCGGCGATGGGGGGATGCCGGGCAGCGATGAAACTAATGAAGATCGGAATCGCAACGCCAAACGCAAGGTGATTGACAGCAGGAAGGCAACATAAACACACAGAAAAAAGAAGCCGTTTCCTGGGTGCACTAAGAAGCTGATTATTACAATTAATTGTATAAAATAAACCTTTTATTATTATCTTTTAAAATTTTCAGCCATTTGAAATATATAAAAATAAAGAAAGGTGAAAAAAAGTTTAAGAAATTGTGAATTAAAATAAATATTTTATCCACAGAGACTGCTGTTGCTGTGTTGATGACTTATCTTCTAATAAGGGCATAATATCCCCTGCTGCTGATGAAAACTTTGGCCCTCATTCCGAGTTGTTCGCTCGCTAGCTGCTTTTAGCAGCAGTGCAAACGCTAAGCCGCCGCCCTCTGGGGTGTATCTTAGCTTAGCAGAAGTGCGAACAAAAGGATCGCAGCGCTGCTACAAAAAAAGATTGTGCAGTTTCAGAGTAGCTCGAGACCTACTCCTAGCTTGCGATCACTGCTGACTATTTAGTTCCTGTTTTGACGTCACAAACACGCCCTGCGTTCGCCCAGCCAGGCCTACGTTTTTCCAGCCACTCCTGCGTTTTTATCTGGCACGCCTGCATTTTTTCACACACTCCCCGAAAATGGTCAGTTACCACCCAGAAACACCCACTTCCTGTCAATCACTCTGCGGCTAGCAGTGCGACTGAAAAGCGTCGCTAGAGCTTGTGTAAAACTTAATCGGCTTTTGTGAAAGTACGACGTGCGTGCGCAGTGCGCCCCATACGCATGCGCAGATTATCCATTTTTTTGCCTGATTGCTGCGCTGCGAACGAAAGCAGCTAGCGATCAACTCGGAATGACCCCCTTATCTCTGAGATTCTGCTGACTCTCAATATTATTCAGCAGTCATGAATTGTTCTTACTTATATGTTGCTAAAGAGTATCATATAACACACATGGGCCCTCATTCCGAGTTGATCGGTCGCAAGGCGAATTTAGCAGAGTTACACACGCTAAGCCGCCGCCTACTGGGAGTGTATCTTAGCATCTTAAAATTGTGACCGATGTATTCGCAATATTGCGATCACAAACTACTTAGCAGTTTTAGAGTAGCTTCAGACTTACTCGGCATCTGCGTTCAGTTCAGTGCTTGTCGTTACTGGTTTGACGTCACAAACACACCCAGCGTTCGCCCAACCACTCCCCCGTTTCTCCGGCCACTCCTGCGTTTTTTCCGGAAACGGTAGCGTTTTCAGCCACACGCCCATAAAACGCCGTGTTTCCGCCCAGTAACACCCATTTCCTGTCAATCACATTACGATCGCCGGAGCGAGGAAAAAGCCGTGAGTAAAAATACTATCTTCATTGTTAAATTACTTGGCGCAGTCGCAGTGCGAATATTGCGCATGCGTACTAAGCGGATTTTCATTGCGATGCGATGAAAAATACCGAGCGAACGACTCGGAATGAGGGCCATAAATTGTAACTCTTTTCTTATTTGTATCAATAAATTTATTTTTGCAGAGATGTGTGTTTTATTTGTAACTCTTGCTCCTACACTAATAGGCCTGGATCTATGTATATTTTATAACCTATGTTGAATGTAATTATACTGTCCTTATATAATATTAGATACACATTCCACTTATATTGTATAATATCTCTATACAATTTATGCCAATATATTGGTGTCCTTTATATCACTAGTGGCACCATATCATGTATTAGTAAATTTCCCATGGCCATATATATAGGGTTATTCTTTATTTCAGGAACAGTAATGTATATTTATCCACATATGCATTCACTATAGATTAGTAATAATATCCATATCCCATAAAGATGATACACAGGTGCTTTATGTGTCCCATTTCAATTATTAATCCTACTCGCAAATTACTTATGTAGTGGGGTGCAGTGTTATGTTTTTTACAGACATTAACAGCGCTTTGACACTTATCCGCGGCTCGCACAGTATGTGATCCAAGCCGCGTGCAGCGGCTCCGGATACCCGCCGTGCGCGGCCTGCCACTGCTCCCAGCCCGCGTGTCTCTGCACATGGTCCCGGATCGGCCGCTGATTGCGGCGAGCTGTAAGCGGTGATTCAAGCACTTTCACCGCCCTAAGCCCCTGTTAGCCATGCCCATCTCAATATCTTTTATAGGAGCATGCACATATATAGTATTATTAGTATCAGGGCCATTTCTAGACAATTTGGCTCCCAGTGCGAGATTTCAAAATGCGCCCCCCCCCCCCCCATTGCTATAAAATAAATTTGCGTGCCCCCCCCCATATAGCCATAAAAAGAAATAGTATGCGCGCGGCGAAGGCGCGCGCGCTCCCGACAAGGGTGTGTGGCCTGATTAAAATGGGCGTGGTCTCATTAAAGTGGGCGTGGCCTCGTCTGATATCACACCCACCACAGGGGGAAAAAAATAAAAATAAAAAAGTCCCCTTTTTACACATTACAGCAGGCAAGTGTCTCCATATTACACAGCGCGGCAGGCAGGTGTCCCCATTTTACAAAGTGCGGCAGGCAGGTGTCCCCATTTTACACAGTACGGTAGGCAGATATCCCCATTTTACACAGTTCGCAGGCAGGTGTCCCCATTTTACACAGTGCGGCAGGCAGGTATCCCCATTTAACACAGTACGGCAGGCAGATATCCCCATTTTACACAGTACGCAGGCAGGTGCCCCCATTTTACAAAGTGCGGCAGGCAGGTATCCCCATTTTACACAGTGCGGCAGGCAGGTATCCCCATTTTACACAGCGCGGCAGGCACATGCCCCCATTTTACACAGCGCGGCAGGCACGTGCCCCCATTTTATACAGTGCGGCAAGCAGGTATCCCCAGATTACACAGTACGGCAGGCAGATATCCCCATTTTACACAGTACGCAGGCAGGTGCCCCCATTTTACACAGTGCGGCAGGCAGGTGTCCCCATTTTACACAGTGCGGAAGGCAGGTATCCCCATTTTACACAGTGCGGCAGGCAGGTATCCCCATTTTACACAGTGCGGAAGGCAGGTGTCCCCATTTTACACAGTGCGGCAGGCAGGTGTCCCCATTTTACACAGTGCGGCAGGCAGGTATCCCCATTTTACACAGTGCGGAGGAAGGTATCCCCATTTTACACAGTGCGGCAGGCAGGTATCCCCATTTTACACAGTGCGGAAGGCAGGTATCCCTATTTTACACAGTGCGGCAGGCAGGTATCCCCATTTTACACAGTGCGGCAGGCAGGTATCCCCATTTTACACAGTGCGGCAGGCAGGTATCCCTATTTTACACAGTACGGCAGCAAAGTATCCCCATTTTACACAGTGCGGCAGGCAGGTGATCCCAATTTTACACAGTGCGGCAGGCAGGTGTCCCCATTTTACACAGTGCGGCAGCCAGGTATCCCCATTTTACACAGTGCGGCAGGCAGGTATCCCTATTTTACACAGTGCGGCAGGCAGGTATCCCCATTTTACACAGTGCGGCAGGCAGGTATCCCCATTTTACACAGTGCGGCAGGCAGGTATCCCCATTTTACACAGTGCGGCAGGCAGGTATCCCCATTTTACACAGTGCGGAAGGCAGGTGTCAAGTGGGGGGGAAGGAAGGGGGAGAGAGAGAGAGAGAGATAATACTTACATCTTCCCGCTCTTCGGGTCCCGCCGACTCACGTCCCTCGCGCCGCCGCCTCCTCCTTCCATGCTTATCTCCTCTCCTCCCTCTCCCCGAGCGCTCCTGCTCGGGGGGCGGGGCTTCGCGTCATTCCGCGAAACTCCGCCCCCCGAGCAGGAGCGCTCGGGAAGAGGGAGTAGAGGAGATAAGGAGTCACAAAGTGCCGCGGCGGGCGCCCCGTGCGGTTGAACAGCTCGCCCACCGCTAGAAACAGCACTGATTAGTATAACATTAGCAGCAGTAAATCACAGCATTCAGCAGTCTCTGTAAAAACGCCAAAACACGTTTCACAGAGGCTGCTTCATCAGGGGATCTTGAGATTGACAGGAAGGGGGCGTTTCTGTTTGTCAACTGACCGTTTTCAGGGAGTGTTTGCAAAAACGCAGGCGTGTCTGAAAAAACGCAGGCGTGGCTGGGCGTTCGCTGGGCGGGTGTATGACGTCAAATCCGGACACGAATAGGCTGAAGTTATCGCAAGCGCTGAGTAGGTTCAGAGCTACTGTGAAACTGCACAAACTGTTTTTGCAGAGCTCAGCTGCACATGCGTTCGCACTTCTGCTAAGCTAAAATACACTACCCAGTGGGCGGCAGCATAGCATTTGCACGGCTGCTAAAACTAGCTAGCGAGCGATCAACTCGGAATGATCCCCATGGTTTTGCTCATTAGCTAACAAATTTTCTGCTGCAATCAGGTCTGAATTAGGCTTAAATTCATTATAATAGAAGAATTTAAAACATGCTACAGGTTGAGTCTCCCTTATCCAAAATGCTTGGGACCGGAGGTATTTTGGATATCTGATTTTTCCGTATTTTGGAATAATTGCATACCATAATGAGATATCATGGTAATGGGACCTAAATCTAACCACAGAATGCATTTATGTTACATATACACCTTATACACACAGCCTAAATGTAATTTTAGCCAATATTTTTTGTAACTTTGTGCATTAAACAAAGTGTGTCTACATTCACACAATTCATTTATGTTTCATATACACCTTATACACACAGCCTGAGGGTCATTTAATACAATATTTTTAATAACTGTGTGTATTAAACAAAGTTTGTATACATTGAGTCATTAAAAAACAAAGTTTTCACTATCTCACTGTCACGCAAAAAAGTCCGTATTTCGGAATATTCCGTATTTCGGAATATTTGGATAAGGGATACTCAACCTGTATTACACAAATATGTAGAATATAGTAAATGGAAAAACAAAATGTTTTCGGTACTTTCTTCAGAATGGGTCACCATAAACAAAATGCCTGCCCACAGTAGTACGCCGATTACTCCTTTGCTTCGTTACATCTCATCTGTATTGTGTACTGAGATTGTATTGTTCTAATGTGTGTCGTATGTACGGCACTGCAAAACACTCTTAAAATAAAATGTAATATTAATAACAATAGTGGTGGATGCACCTACAGTATATTAGAAGATTTGAAGATTCCTTGGAAAATGCACATGGTGAAAACAGTAAAAATGTCACTACAATATCAAACTCGCTTTTACTTTATTACCACATTTTTCTGTAAGATCAATATTTTTCTGCTAAAATGTTCACTTGGTTAATTTATATTCTAAGCTAATTAAGGGCGTACAGAAAAACCATCCTACTTTTTCCTTAAACCAGTTGCTGATTCAAGTCTAGTGCATACATCACTGAAATCTCGCCACTCCCAATATATCATGGGCTATTACTTGAGATGTATGTCGACCCCCATGTTGGTTTTTGTTTTGGATCTTTATTAGCTTCATGTTTTGTTTTTGGTTTTTCCAAAACTGCCCTCTGGTGTTTTGGTTTTGGATCTGTATTTTGTTTTTTTAATTATAAAAAGTGCTAAAATCACATAATTCAGTCCTTTGCTTGTTACTACAGCATAATTAACATCAATAACATTAATTTCCAGTTATTTACACTCAACTTTGACCACCTAATAGCTCAAAATATTGTTTTCATACAGTTCAGGCCAAAAGGTTGTACCAAGCTAGCTAGCTGAGTAAGCTAAGTGACAATATGGTGAGGTCTAGTGTCAAAAAGACAATAAAAGAAGAATAAAAAAAGATTGATTGATTGATTGATTCTGGTAGGCATTGGCAACTGTATGGTCCTTATACTCTGTCAACTGAGGCCTAGTGGCAAAAAGACAGTAAAAGAAGAATCAAAACATGATTGAGTGACAGTTTGATTGCACTAAACTCCCTTTTATTAGAAGTGTTTTTTTCTTTACCCATGAAAAATAATTTTTCTTTTATTTCAGATGCCCTTACTTAAATCCTGAATGCCCCTGGGCATCGGCTTCAGTAGATGATGTTGAAGGACTAGTATCATAATGACTGGTGGCAGCAGCAGATGCAGAGCTAGTATTTGGTTGCTGCTCCTGCTCTTCTCTCAAATGATTGTTATCCATATCGACGAACACATAGAAATAGTACAAAGGAACAATATATTTTATTTTATGGCTGCTACCATGGCAGCCCGACGCATGGACGCGTGACGTCATCCGTAGCGGACCCCGGAAGTCCAGGGAGCGCAGCGGAGACGGAGTGGCCGGAGGCGTCCGTCCTTACCTCCCTGGCGGGTAGTTCACGGCTTATAAGGTAAGCTTTTGGCACTTATCACATACACCTTGAAAAAGGGGCTATGGGCCCCGAAACGTCAGTCACATGTTGTATTTTGTGATGTTTTAAATACACAATTTTCCTACTTGAAAGTCCTGGAGTGCCGCCGATTTCTTCCTACGTATTACTACTAAACCACGGAGGGCACCTGGGCCGGCTATTGGACGCACTCAGGGAGTGCCGGGCTGCTCCATTGTGTATATATATATATATATATATATATATATATATATATAAAATTATTATTTTTTTATTATTGTTATTATTACTTTTTTGCGGGGTACCACATTGCTTATATGTATGTGAACAAACGCAGTGGAGTACAATACACCAAAGAAGTAGTGCAAACAATGAATAATATAATTTTTTTTAGCAAATGACAGCTCACACTGCGGGGTATCACAGTGCTTATATGTATGCGAACAAATACAGTAGGGTACAGCACACACAACAATATGTACAAAAAAATTGTTTTTTTTAACGTTTTTGTACTTTTTAAAAAACTTTTTTTTGCAAATGACACTGCTGAGTAACATTGCTTATATTTGAAGTGGATGGACACAGCACATAAGCAGCCAGTGACTGGAGTGGATGGTCAGTGGATACAGCATAACATAGCAGCAACCACTGACTGGAGTCGATGAACAGTGGACACAGCACAATGGAGGCAGCATAGCCCAGCAGCCACTAACTGGAGTGGATGGACAGTGGACACATCACAACACAGCAGCAGCCCCTGGAGTGTATGGTCATCGTGGGGTAAATTTACTAAGGTGGTAGTTTTTTTTAGAACTGGTGATGTTGCCCATAGCAACCAATCAGATTAAATCTATTATCTCCTAGAAGCAGCTATATAAATGTTTAGTAGAGTCTGATTGGTTGCTATGGGTAACATCACCAGTTCCAAAAAACTTGCACCTTAGTAAATTTACCTCCAGGGGCGGATTGGGAAAAATGTGTTAAAGTGACCTCACATGGCCAGCACCAAAGGCGTAGCATGCTGTGAAGGCCCAACTGTAACTACCCCCTACATCCCAACCCAGAGATTTGCCAGAGAGTATGAAATGTAGAGTTGGCCAATGGCCAGTCATGATTAGAAATCATCGATGATACATTGCCAATGGTAACTAGTTTTACTATAAATTATAGAGAACACGCCTCACAGACATGGCGGCCCCCCGGGGATCTTTCCTAAGAACCCTGTGGCCGATTCACCCCTGATGGACACAGTACAATGGAGACAGCACAGCTCAGCAGCCACTAACTGGAATGGATGGACAGTGGACACAGCACAACACAGCAGCAGCCACCGACTGGAGTGTCTAGCACAACACAGCAGTCAGCACAGCAGCAAGGACAGTGAGAAATGGCGCTGAGTCACCACCACGGGGTCTTTTATAGTATCCAAATTCTGCGAGAATCCAACTCCGGGATGATGACGTTTTTGAATTCCAAGCAAGCTGGGAAAACCTGAGCCGCCGCTCGGATACACTGGGATCGGGGAAGTTCGGGTATTTCCGAGCCTGCACGACTCTACTATAGCTATTACATTTGGGCCATTGAGTTTATTAGCTTCTACTTTGTGTATTTGACTATGCGCTTAGTAAAGAAAACATGACCCGTCAAACATCTAACAGTGGAAACTTTACCATTCACTTACCTGCAATAATTGGTGCATTTGGAAAAAAGAAGTGGGGAGATATTTCTAAATAGCAAACAAAATCGTGCTTTCAATGCAGAATTTCAACTGAATTGCTTTGAGTTCTACTTTCAGAGATTCAGAGATTCAAAGCTGTTTTAAATGCAGAACACAGACTTCATAGAAAAGTTAGCCCAGCAGTCAGGGGCACTTGTAAATTCTGCAACCAAAGTACTTATACTGTAAATACCATGTGAGTATAAAAAAAATAATAATAATTAAATGCGTTTTTACAGCAAATTGCAGTGGATCATAAATATCATTAACCCTTCAGACCTCCCAAAAGTATTGCGGCCTTTTCTTCTGCTGCCTCAGCTGTTTAGGATTGTTGAATGGTGTCACTTTATGAGCTGCAAATCTTGTCTTCCTGCTATAGGCTGCATACATTAGATTTTAAGCCACCACTGGGCACAATTAACTTGGCATAACAAGAGAAGCTCTACCCAATGCTTTATATAGACACTGTGTTATCTAGGGATGCCTATGATTATTATATAAAGCAGATGTAGAACTAGTCCTATTGAAACTAAACTGTAAATACCTCAAGCACAATTCATTATTGAAGCAATGTGTCTGGGTCATTTTTTCCCCTTTTTATTATTTTAAGGCATTTTTATACTGCGGAGAGACCTTCAGAGAAACGTATCGAAAAAAAATTGTAGAGAAATGTATTTTATGAGTTAGAAAATCATTTTCATAAAATGTAATAGGGAACTAGCTAAGGATGAGTTATATAATACAAGGATTATAATGTTCAAAGTGGTCTTATTTATGTTTTATTAAAGAAGACCCATTACGTACATTTAGTGTACCTCATATACGATGTGTCCTCACTTACTGGTTGTCTGTACATCATATGGCGTGAGACGCCTGGTGCGACTGACCACTCTGAGAGGAGTAGCATAACATATCTTTCTTAAAATTTTGCATCTTAGTCACAGCGGAAAAGCCATTCAAAGTGTACCAGACGCTAAGCTGCGACTTTAATGGCATAGGAATTGGTTTTACACACACTCATAGTAGCAGGTGACAAGTTCACAATGGAACTAGCATAAGGTAAAGCTGTAGCCACTTGCACCAGAGCTGTTTTTATCGCATTACAACTAAGGCGCATTTTCAGTAAAAAGGATGCAAAAAAGACGACAAAACGCTAGTAGAGTCTCCCGTGACCTAGCGCGCCAAGGGGGGCTGTTTGGCGTGACTGCAGCTAAGGTGTATGAGGACACATCTGTACTTTGCAAGGAATTCCCATACAGCAACCAGTTAATGTTCGCTGCAAACTTCTGCTCCTCTGTAAATGGCGCTCCTCAAGCCCCGGGCTTTGGCAGAACTCTTGCATGAATCAGCAATACAAGATTACCACATTCCGCCATATTGCGCTTTGTAAATGCGGGTCCTTAACTTGCAGCTTCCTTTTGGAAGGGTTTTTCATCCATCTTCAAGTTGACACAGCTGTGTTGAACACAATTAAAATTAATTGCATTGAACTATAGTTCCTTTTTCTTCGGGTTGTTACATGGACATCAGAATGTTGTTACAAATTCTAATTGCAACATTATACGCACAGAATCCCATCTATTCCCAAAACATCTCTTTCCTGAAGGCTTTGGAAGCCATTACGACATTCCACATGGTCTCAAGCTCATTGTTTTTCATGAGGCAGAATGCCATGTTTTTATCATTAAACTTATACACAGGGGAAATTCAGCACTGATCCGACAGGTGTCCCAGGAAAGTATTTCTCCAGCTCAGCAATGAAGTCAGATGGATTTAGGGGAAATTGGCAGGAGTTCCCGGTACCTCTCAGCATACACATCTGCAGCAGTTCTGTTCTCAGGTAAGTCAGCTTCTCACTGTTGAAACACAAAGAATACAATTGTAATTACCAGACAATGGGCCCCTTGTGCGAAAAGAAAACATGCAGCTTGAGCAGAGAATAATCTTCCTGCTTTCAGGAGACATCGCTTTACTCTCCTCCAGATCTTCCAGGTACATGGATATTTTGAGAATATAATGTTAAGAGTGAAACAGTATTGGTTTGTCTTTGGCACAACTAGAATGATGAAAAGAGCAGAGCCTAGAGTTTTCTCAGGTTTATTCTTTCAGAGACAAATTGCTTTTTGCAGCACTGTCCTGATGCTTAAATAGCCCTGCAAAACTGTAGTTCTATATTGTTTCAGGCCTATTGTTTGAGGGATGTTTAAGCAGAAAGTGAGAATAAGCCCCTTTAATGTGTGGCTGTATATGGGCCCTCATTCCGAGTCGTTCGCTCGGTATTTTTCATCGCATCGCAGTGAAATTCCGCTTAGTACGCATGCGCAATATTCGCACTGCGACTGCGCCAAGTAATTTTACAATGGAGATAGTATTTTTACTCACGGCTTTTTCATCGCTCCGGCGATCGTAATGTGATTGACAGGAAATGGGTGTTACTGGGCGGAAACAGGCCGTTTTATGGGCGTGCGGGAAAAAACGCTACCGTTTCCGGAAAAAACGCAGGAGTGGCCGGGGAAACGGGGGAGTGTCTGGGCGAACGCTGGGTGTGTTTGTGACGTCAAAACAGGAACGACAAGCACTGAACTGATCGCAGATGCCGAGTAAGTCTGAAGCTACTCTGAAACTGCTAAGTAGTTTGTAATCGCAATAATGCGAATACATCGGTCGCAATTTTAAGAAGCTAAGATACACTCCCAGTAGGCGTAGGCTTAGCGTGAGCAACTCTGCTAAAATCGCCTTGCGACTGATCAACTCGGAATGAGGGCCATGGTTTTAATCTATTTGGGTTTGACTAACAGGTTTTTTTTTTCTGTGTTATGATTTATTTGGTCCATTTGTAGTTGTTTAGGGGTGGATTTTATTTCAGCATAAATTATATTGTATCTGCTCCTTTTTCCATTTAAGATTTCCTCCATTCCTCCCACCCTTTTTGTGTATGCTTCTGAAACACTTTCTTTCAGTGGATCTGCAGCGCTGCGGATAGGCACTGTTCGCTGGTGGCCACACTGGGCGCAAGCATGGTTCCCAGGCATTTCCCCTTTGATTCTGACATGTAGGCCATTACATTAGGGATGGGCCTTGCTCTGTCTCAGGGAGAGGTCAGTACTGGCCAAGTTGGGGAAGATGAGTTCTGGGTAACCCTAGATTGCATTGGGGCAGATTTAGCGTGCATTCATTGTTAGTCATCATTATAGTTTGGCAGTTACCAATGTACTGAGCCTTCTTGACACCCTGAATTTGATTATCCAATTAATGAAGCTGTAACCTCAGTGTCCCGCAAAATAGCTTATCAGAGCAAAACCGGAGTTCATGCTAAGACTATCTGTGAAAACCCCAATCATTGAAACAATTATGGTCAGATACTCAATAATGGTAAAAACTATGATTTTGCAAATGTATTTTAATGCCAATAAAAGAATGCAATTAGGTATTAAGAAGGAACTTATTGGTTCCAATAATCCCATCCCTACTGTACATCTACTTCTCATGTGGTCCTGAGTGGCGGTAGTGGCACAAACATGTCTTCGGCCTACTCTATTCACTGCAAGTGAACAAAAGGGGGTGAAAGTAGTGTCCAGTGTTTCAGTTTAACACTTAATATTATTATATTTATGCATATGAACATTACACTAAAGAAATATCTGATCATGGGTTCTAGTAAATAGTACAGTCACACACATTTATTGTGTACTTCACTTTAGAGCACCATTTTAGGCTCATACTTCTGTCATTCCATTATGTCCCAATTTTGAAGTGGGCAGAAGTCCACTCACTCTAAACCTTCAGGTTAGTATTAACCACTTATTCCAGACTTATTTTGAGGATTTTTTTTAAAAGTCTTTTAAAGTTTAATGGAGGGAAATGTACTAAGCCTTGGAGAGAGATAAAGTGGACGGAGATTAATTACCAGCCAATCAGCTCATAACTGCCATGTTACAGGTTGTGTTTCAAAAATGACAGTTAGGAGCTGATTGGTTAGATACAAAAATAAAGGTAATCATTATGCAACTGAACCCACTGTTGTTTTATAGGTCCCCTCCCTTAAGGAATATGATTTTTCTGGCATAAAACATCAAGATAGATCTAACATTGGAGGAAAAAAAAATCCTGTTTAGATTTACACTAGTTTATGAGTTTTATGTTTCATACCCTCTAACGTGACCACTTCTACTTACTACAAAGTGCTCTTCTCCTGAGAGCATTTAATACCTGGTGAGTGGAGTCGTGGTGGAGGGTCAGCAGCTCCCGTATAAATCTATATTCAGTGTGTCAAAACCAGAGATGTGTGCCACACCATCTTTGCTGGTTTTGGATTTGGTTCTAATTCGTAGTCCGGTTTTGGTTTGTATTTAGTTTTGGATTTCGGCCATGACAGGTTTTGGTTTTGGGTCTTTTTTTGTTCCTAGAGTGTTAATAACTTCAATAACATTAATTTCCACTCAATGTTGAAAACCTCACAGCTAACAATATTGTTTCCATCCACTTTAGGCCAGGGGGTTCAGCGAG
Source organism: Pseudophryne corroboree (assembly GCF_028390025.1). NCBI lineage: Eukaryota > Metazoa > Chordata > Amphibia > Anura > Myobatrachidae > Pseudophryne > Pseudophryne corroboree. The sequence continues at coordinate 220,682,800 of NC_086449.1, forward strand.
CTGGCTGGTTACTAAGCAACAGAGCAGTGGCACATACACATGGAAAATCTAAGAAACATTACAACACAGAAGTGGCAGAAATGAAAAGTGTTGCAAGATGGCATTCTCCTTGAGCCCTTCCACCTACCCTTATGTTGGATATAAAAAAGTACACGCACAGTTTAACAAACCAAGGAGGTTATTCAGAGTTGTTAGCAAACAAAAAAAGTTAGCAATTAATCAAAACCATGTTGTACTGCAGGTGGGGCAGATGTAACATTAACACAGAAAGTTAGATTTTAGTGAGGTGTGTTCAAACTGAAATCTAAATTGCGGTGTAAAAATAAAGCAGCCATTATTTGCCATGCACAGAAACAATATAACCCACCCAAATCTAAATCTCTCGGCACATTCTTTGGTTTCCTAACAACAAGTGCTTGGTTTGTTTGGGTCCTCACAAAACAAGCTACCAATAGGCTTAAGGCAGTTATATGACTTAACTATATATTTTTTAAAGTTGCAGCTCAATTCAAACTGCGTGGAGTCACAGAGCTTATAGATGAACATGAACAAAGTGCACTAGCGTAAAGCGCATCAAACAGTACAAACAATAGAAGAATATCTGACAGTGAGTCCCACAATACACAATGTAATGCTGCTTGTGAACAGCCAATTTAGATGGACACAGCACAGCCAATATACAGCAGAGTATAGCATAGCATATAGCACCGTTCCCCCTATACATTCACTATATACAGAGCACAGCCACTTGTAAATCTGAAGTCTGACACAGCACAGCAAATACAGCAGAGTACAGTGCCGCATACAGCAGTGTATACAGATCACAACTACTTGTAAGACAGTGGACACAGCCCGACCAATACAACAGAGTACAGTGCATCATACACCAGTTTGCCTGACAGTGAAATGGAACCTAATAACAGCCGCGGCGCCTTATATGGAATCCAAAACCCAAGAGAATTCGACGCTGGGAGAATGACAATTTGCCTCAAAGTGGAATCCAAGTCTTGCAGGAAAACCTGAGCAGCTGCTCGGGAAGACTTGGATACCGTAAGTTCAGAGAGGATCGGATTCCAAGGAATCTGAACCACTCATCTCTAGTACAAACACACAGCAGTTTATAGCACATATAAGAAACATTGCCACACAGCAGTGGCAGAAATTAAAAGTGCTGCAAGAAGTAATTTTCCTTGGGCTCTCCTATCCACCGTTATGTTGGATGTAAAAAAGGAAATGCACAGTTTAACAGACGAAACACTTCAAGGACAGGGACTTCCACTTTTGTGGCTGAAATGCTTGGTTTGTTTGGGCCCCTCAAAACAATGAGGTGGTTTATGATGAGGGTGTTAATTACATTATATCTTGCAAAATAAATTTCATGGACTCGCCGCAAATGACATTATGGAACACGGAAGAGGTCCCTTTCTCTACTAACTTTGAAACATAGAAACATACATAGAATTTGACGGCAGATGAGAACCACTTGTCCCATCTAGCCTGCCCCTTTTTTTACCATATTTTTACCTCAAACCTTATTTGATCTTATTTCTGTTTAAGGCTATCCTTATGTCTATCACATGCATGTTTTAATTGCTCTACTGTTTTAGCCTTTACCATCTCTGATGGAAGGCTATTCCACTTGTCCACTACCCTTTCTGTGAAGTAATTTTTCCTCAAATTTCCCCTGAACCTACTGTACATCCCTCCAGTTTCAGTGCATGTCCTTGTGTTCTAATACTTCTTTTCATTTGAAGAATGTTTCTTTGGCCTCACAGATGCAGCAGATGCCTTCACAAATGTTGTCAGGTTCTTGGTAAAAATAATTCCACTCCCAAGAGGTGGCTTTTTGGTCTTATGCCCAGGCATCATAATGGCTTTCTTTTTATCATGGGTAACTGCAGCAACTGGTGGCTGACTTACACAAACAACAACATCATCCTCATCCTGAGTGTCAGATAGTAGTAGTGCACACATATTACCCTCATCCTGTTCCACTTCCATAAAAGCATCCTCAATTTATATTCTGTCCTCATCACCATCTTTGCTTGTACTGCTCCCCACATGGGCAGATGGTGCAGAAATGGTGGAAGGAGGCAAAAGAGGATTCTCTATGAGGACAGAGTGAGAAATATCAGACACACATAGTTAACATGGACACCACTAGACTCTCCTCAAGGCTGTGTGATAGTTCTGAACGCATAGTTTGTTGTACTGCCTTGGTGATTTTCAAGTTTTTAACATCTCTTCTAGACTCTGAGTCCAAAGTTCTTGCATCATCATGAGATGCAGAAGAAGATGCCTCGCTGACAGTTGCAGAACCACCATTTAATAAATAAAAGCGAAGGACTGAGTCTTTTCTTGCCACTGCATATCGTGAATGGCATATTGGCAATTTTATGTTTTACTGCACCAAACTTTACCTTTGTTAGAGTTTTTTTGTTCTACATATACTGTACATTGGTTTATAATTTTACATGCCCTGACTTAGACCCTCTATGCATTTGAGCATCAATTTAGTAGATGATGTTGAAGGACTAGCATCGTTGTCATAACTGATGGCAGCAGCTGCTGTTCTAGTATTTAGTTGCTCTTCTCTAAATTGATTGTTATCCATTTTTCAATTCACAGATCACTGCATGGAGTCACAGGGCTTATATATGCACATGAACAATGTGCACTAGGGTAAAGCGCACCAATAGATCCATATATTTTTCTCTTTTTTGAACTTGCAGCTCGGTTTAAACTGTTGGAGTCGTGGAGGTACGGACAAAGCACACTAGGGTAAAGCGCACCAAATGGTACAAACAATAGATCTATTTTTTTTTTAAACTCGCAGCTCAGTTTGAACTGCATGGAGTCAAAAGGCTTTGAACAAAGTGCACTAAGGTAAAGCACACCAAACAGTACAAACAGTAGAATATATTTATTTTTTACTTTGCAGCTTAACTCTCACTGTAGTAATTCAAAGGGCTTTTATTTTATAACGTACGTGAATAATAAAAACACAGGGGCAAAGCACACACAGGATGGGCAAGCGTAAAATAATAGTTTTTTTTTTTTACATTTGTTTACTTTAAAAAAAATTCACAAATGACAATGACAATACACACTGCTGTCCTGCTTGTGAACACACGGCCACTTTAGATGGACAAAGCACACTAGCAGAGTTCACAGAAGAGAAGCACACAGCAGCATGCCCCTTGTATACACTGAATATACACAGTTCAGCCAATTTACAGCAGAGTTTAGCACAGCACGCAGCAGCATGCCTGAGCAGAGTGAAATAGCACCAAGTCCCAGCTGCGGCACCCTTTATAAAGAAATCCAAAACCCACAAGAGTCCGACGCCGGACTGACGTTTTGCCTCGATGTGGAATCTGAGCCTGGTGAGAAAACCCTGAGCCGCGGCTCATATAGACTTGGGTCCCCGGAAGTTCAGAGTGGTTCGGATTCCAGATATTCCGAACCGCTCATCTTTAGTGATTTTAGCTGTTTTTTACAATTTTTTAAGAAATAAAATTACAGATCCAAAACCCCTGAGGGCGGTTTTGGCAAAACCATAACACAAAGTTAATACAGATCCAAAACCAAAACACAGGGAGCGGCGTACATCTCTAATATTATGTAAAGGGGAAAAGTCTGTCTTGTCTCAGTTTCTGATAATTCACAAGAAGAACAATTGGTTAATTAAGAAGAGGAAGGCACTAAATTCAGGTTTGCTAAATATATTTAATACAGTAAATTTCCATATACTGAGAATTTAGGACCCTATTCAGTAAGGATTGCAAATTCAGCTTTTTAGGAGAATTTACAATCCTTTTGCTCACATGCTGGGGGCCGCCCATCTCGGGGCACCCGCAGTAAATGCAGAATCATGCGCAGTACAGACCCTGCGCATGTGCCTGCATCATCATTGTAATTTTTGCAAATTGTGATACAACCTGATGTAGCTCCTTTAAGTAACCCATATGTTTTATTTATTACACAAACTAGAACCAATAAACCTAGAAATAATGACACAGACAACTGTATAAATTGGAAAAAATGGAGGTCACAGCCAGATTTATTAAATTCTAATCAGAATTGAAAATATTATTCACCGGTGGCGAAAAAGCAGTGTCAACTCGGCCATGGCTTAAAACTTTAATTTTTAAACAAATGGGGAGGAGTTTCCGCCCCTTGCGCAATCCGTCCTGGGTAGAACCATCTCCCCTTAATTAGCACAGTGCTGGTCCCTCCTGTCAAAGTCAGAAAAATATCACGATGCACACTGCCATATTTGCACCTCATACAGGTCCGCGCTGCGCATGCGTGCACTCTCCCGTGCGTGCGCATACTCGCTGTTGCGGGCACCCGCAGGCGCACGGTATGCGCATTTACGGTAGAGTTTCTGTGCGCCCAGCGTGCGACTCAATCGTTATATATTTCCACCATCTAATGTATTTTGTAGATCATGGTCCCCTTGATAGAATCTGAAAGTTTAGTTAATATAGCATGTTCATGGACAAAGAGAGCCCTCTTTGTTTGATACGAAGGGTCAGACATGGGTCATACAGTGGTGTTTAGTATCCATCGGAAGAGTATTTAATTAGCAATATTCCGGTGTTGGTTTGAAGCAGATTAATCGCTCGTGCGAATAGTTATGGACGTAAGAAGTTTATGTCCATTTACTATTATTTGCACTTACTTATCCATGCGGCGGGAAACCTAGTTTCCCACCCACCTGAGCAGTTGGAAATGGTCTCAGCCCACCTGTATGAATCAACCTATGACCTTTTGTTATAATGCGAAGACGAATTCCTGTGTCCAATGAACAATGAGATTGTAGGGACCATTGAATTATATTGCGTGTGGGGCATAAATAGACAAGCCGACCATATCCAGCTCACTCTCTTCAACGGTTCTCATTGCTGATAATCGGGAGCTGGATATCGAGGCGCATGCGATCGTTCCCCTTGTGCGTAAGTTTTCTCCGCAATCATATTGTCTTTATTGTTATTGTGAGCCATATCCCTCTCTCTCTCTCTCTCTCTCTCTCTCTATCTCTCTCTCTCTCCTCCTCTTTCTCTCTCATTTTTCCTTAAACGTAATTGTATTGTATTGTATTTCCTGTGTAGTTATCTGGTTAGTTAGTCTGTGTTATATTGTAGTGTATGACTTGTATTGTATTATTCTTTTCCAAGTACAACATTCATATAAGGCGTTAGACCCTAAGCCCGGTATTTGTGTATTTCTTATAGTGTTAAGTATTCTCAGAGCGTCGGTGACGCTCGAACAGCTTTTGAGTTAATAAGGTTACACTGTGTTGCATCTACACTCTATCATTACATAAAGGTTTCACTGCATATTACATTGCTTATGGTTTAAATATAAAGGTTTAACATTGTGAGCGTTAGCGCCGCTGGTGATCTCCTCGTGGTCCCGAGCGTCCGCTACGCTATAGCGAAACATTACGTTAGTCGGCAGCCAGTAGCCTGCCTGCCTGTGATCTCTTGGCCGTGAGCGAACGTGACGCTTGAGCGTCTCGATTACGGCTAAGCGATTGTTACGCAATGTGCATACCCTTACGGTACTCCATACGTCAATAGCGTACAGTGTTCTTAGACCTCTTAAAGGGTTTTAAGTAAGATAAATATTTAGCTTTGACAATTGGCGGCTCGTCCGTCCTTCACATATCTGCACTAGGTAATTTCAGCAGACATTATCCATCAGCAAAGGGCGGGAGATCATATTCCTCGTAGTGCTGTCTGGATAAGCATCTGCTTCGCTTAGTAAAGGGTGCTGAGGGAATCCGGAACCGGAGGTAAGAACAACACGCTAGTGTCTTTTAAAACTGTTTATTTCTGTCTTGCGTACGCACACACGCATATCTGCATTTCTTTTATTCGTGCATTTTCATATATCACTCTCCTGTTTGCCATTTTATAATTGATAAACGTGCTAAGAGAGATTTGTCGCTATTTCATAGTTAAAGTGTAAAAGTAATACAAAGGGATAAAGTGCAAAGCACGCACGCAGCTCTACCTAAAGATATAAGGAGAGAGTGGTGTGGTGTTCGGTAGATGATCGAGGATCATCTACAATGATAAACGTGTGAATTGTGTTACGGTGGATATTTGCTTTGCGTACACGTGTCTCTAACAAAGGGTGAGACTCGCGTACGCAACTCAAAGGCCGACGCACGCAGCGTATATTACGTAACGGAGCGTCCGGGTACGCCCACGTAACAAATCACACACTAGTTATTGTAACAGGCGAAAAGTTGGCAACGCGATAAATAGCACAAGTCTATTTTAGTGTCCGAAATTTAGACTAACAGATCCTTCTCCAAATTTACAACACATCTGGTCTAAAGGAAAGAAAATTTCTGCGCAGAAATAGAAATAGAAACAAAAGTGTACATGTGGTGAGTGAGTGTTTGCAATTATACAATTTTTGAGGTTGAACCACCAGAAGTCGAGTTCTCGTGAGGTACATGCATGTAAGTGACGTACATGGTGGCTAGGGAGGCATCCCTTGTTAAACATAAATCTGAGCATTAGAGTATAGCAGACCAGGAGGTCACACTGTAACACAGACCAGGAGGTCCAGAACAGACCAGGAGGTCCAGGTACAGCAGACAAGGAAGTCCGCTATAAATAGAGAAAAGAGCACAACCCAGGGGGTTGGTGCAGAACCCATATAGGCCATTAAAGCTCATGCTGAAGGAATTCGCAGCCGAAATTTTCGATTCCACTGGTCGCTCTGCACATAAGATTAGTTGCTTATGTGCTGAACGATTGTACCGCACGTAATTGTGTGCATTAGTTAAATCTGACCAGTACCATTTGTGTACGAACCGGGTCATAAATACTATTTGTACATTCTGACGTGATTTGTGTAATTTTTTATTTTCTAAAGGGAAGTTCGCTGGTCACTCAGGAATTATCCAACAACCAATAGTTACTGGAAAGGGTCAATGCTCTGCGGAACACACTCACATGTTCCAGTAAATAAAGGTTCCTAGGGGCCCTGGGTCGAGTACGCCAGCACTAGGACAGTGTGTAGGTCGTATTGGTCGGCGTGGGCGAGTGAGAGGGGTACTCGGTAAACCGCCACCGTCAGCCTATCTTGAACATTTTGGTTTTTGTAAGGGTTGGCTGAAGAAAGCAACGCCTACAGGTATGGGGGCCAATTGTTCAGGTAGGGGGCGATCAACCTCGGTTCGGGTTGATTCAGTGAACCGACCAGTCGGGTCGGCAAGGTATGTAATGTGTGAAAAATACGGGTCACACACAGAAGTTTTATGTGATGAATGGGAGAGAATGACTGTACATGACGGGGAGAAATTCCCAAGAGTAGGTAGCTTTAGCCCAGAAGTGTTACAAAATCTAAGGAGGAGGATATGTCTCATTAAAACAACAAAGAGTCGGATCAAACATGATTATTTGCAGTTATGGCAACAGGAGGGTGTAATACAGAGAGGATTGGCTCAGGCGGCGGGATCTAACCCTATCAAGAAACTGATAGCCACGGCCCCGCCGCCACCTTACATAACGGGAGAGAAATTGGTTGCGGAGAATGACGCACTAGGGTGTAACAAACAAACACTTAGCAACTGTGTAAATGTTAACAAGTTAACCAATGCAAGTATTAACCCGTGCAAGTTGTACCCTGTTTTGAACTTTCCCCAGGAGTGTGATCAAGAGGACGAATCGGCAACAATATCGGCGCTCTCTCTAGCAGCCACCATATCAGAAACTACAGTAGGCACGGCCCAACCCTTGAGATCAGTAACAAAGGCCCCTAGCGGAGGGACAGGTGAGGTCGTATCTACGGGTAAGTACGGCACCATACACTATGCTGAAACCATTTCACCATAGGCTGTAGAATCTACACAGAATGATGTTGCTAGACTAAATCCTGTTAGGGTGATAGCTGTTCCAAATGGGAAAACAGACACCACAGGAGTCACTCCCATTAGGAACATTGCCATGTATAGCCCATTCTCCCAAATGGAATTAAGAACCATAGTGTCTGAATTCCCTGACCCTAGGAAAGACTTAGTTGCTAGCCAGAAATACATCAGAGACCTAGGGAACACTTTAGAGCCCAATAACAAAGACTGGCAGGTATTGCTGAGGGCTTGTTTACCCTCCAATGTCGACTCAGCTCAATTTTTAGCTGACTGTGGATTGGATCAGGATGTACCTCTTACAGATGTGTACAACAAAGATAATGTAAAAAAGATAAGTTTACAGTTAAAGGAGTATTTCCCAGCTGTAGTTAAATTGAACAAGATATTCTCCATTAAACAAAAGGAGTCAGAAACAGCTGCAGAGTATTTTCACAGGGCATTACTAGATATGGCTAAATACACAGGCATAGAGGACATTAAAACAAACATAAACCATCGAGAAGTAGCAGTATCTGTACTAATGGATGGCTTAAAAGAGGCATTAAAGACAAGGGTACAGACCACGCAACCATGTTGGCGAGGTCTGTCGGTGGCTACTTTGAGAGAGGCAGCTATTGATCACGATCGGAATATCACCAGACACAGGGAATTACAAGGTGATAAGTTAATTGCCGTAAGTATACAGGCCCTGACCACAAGGCAGCCTTTGTATAAATCACCAAACCCTGTGGGTAAGTCAAATGTGGTAACTTGTTTTTCTTGTCATAGAGAGGGACACTTTGCACGAGACTGTAAATCGAGAAACATACAAAAGTCTTATCAACCCCCTAGACAACGACACGACACACGACATTGGGAGCAGGGTCCACAGAAACGGAGTTATGAGCCACATGCAGGGGAAACAAAAAGATACCCCCCGAACAGAGACTGGCAAGCCTCTGGTAGTTCCCATTTAACCCCTTCACAAGCAGTTGCTGCCAGCGGGATTCAGGGAGGTCACCATACCCAATAGGGGTGTGGCCATACCTGAAATCTGCAGCCAGTAAAATTGATTGCAAGTCTTGGAAGTGAACCCGAAATTGCAATTAATGTAGCTGGTAAATCATTAAACTTTCTTGTAGATACGGGGGCGGCCAAATCAGTGATAAATTCGACAGTGGGCATGAGAACCACTGGTAAGACAATTCCAGCCATGGGAGTAACGGGAGTAGTCCAGCATTACCCTGTTAGCAAACCAGCAGAGATTACAATAGGGCCGTTACATACCAAGCATTCCTTTTTGCTGGCTGCATCGGCACCGACTAATCTCCTGGGAAGAGACTTATTGTGTAAAATGGGGTGCGTCATTTATTGTACTCCTGAAGGTGTATTCTTGGACATACCTGAGAATCACGCTCAGGAAGTGCGAGACATGTTAGACTCCCCATCAAAATTAATGTCACATACCATTATGACAAATAGGACTCCATCCCAGGTAGAAGAAATGACATCCCAGATACCAGAGTCACTTTGGACTAAAGATGGACAGGACACTGGATTAATGGCAAACGTAGCTCCAGTAGTTGTACAAGTAAAAGATGGTAGGATAGCTCCAAAAATCCCACAGTACCCTCTGAAGCCAGAGGTGGAGTTAGGAGTTTACCCAGTAATAGAGCGCTTGCTACAACAGGGCATTCTGGTAAGAACATCCAGCACTGCCAATAGTCCCATCTTCCCTGTGAAAAAGAGTGGGGGGAGGGGTTACAGGCTAGTGCAGGATCTAAGGGGGATTAACAAAATAGTTGAGAGTCAGTTCCCCGTAGTGCCAAATCCAGCTGTCATCCTTATGCAAATCCCTCCCACTGCGAAATTTTTCACTGTTATTGACCTCTGCTCCGCTTTCTTTTCGGTACCCCTACATCCTGACAGTCAATATTTGTTTGCATTTACATACAGAGGAGTCCAATACACATGGACTCGATTACCACAAGGTTTCATAGACAGTCCAAGTATATTTTCCCAGGCTTTGCATGATTGTTTACAGTCTTTCCAACCAGAGAGTGGATCAATATTGATACAGTACGTGGATGATTTACTACTGTGTTCAGATTCATTGGAAGCATCCCTGAAGGATACGAAACAGCTCCTGTTTCATCTTTCAGACACGGGACACAAGGTTTCCAAAGAAAAGTTACAATTATGCCAAACTAAAGTAAAATATTTGGGACACTGTCTAACACAAGGACTGAGACACCTGACCGCTGATAGAATTCAAGCAATTAGAGACATGACTCTGCCTCAAACCCAGCAACAGATCAGAACGTTTTTAGGAATGTGTGGGTATTGCCGTAACTGGATCCCAGGATTTTCCATTCTAGCATTACCTTTGCAGGAGATGGTTTCCTCAAACAAGCCTGATCGGATTTCGCATACAGACGAGTCCGAGATGGCATTTGAGAGACTTAAACAGTGCCTAACGCAGGCGCCAGCATTAGGTATGCCAGACTATGGAAAACCCTTTGAGCTGTACGGAACAGAAAGTGCTGGTTGCGCGGCAGGCGTCCTAACCCAAAAGCATGGTGATGCCAGCAGGCCGGTAGCATACTACAGTGCCCAGCTAGATACGGTAGCGCGATCCCTCCCCACATGCTTGCGAAGCGTTGCTGCGATAGCATTGCTAGTAACGAAAAGCGAAGATGTAGTGCTAGGTCACAACCTCACAATTCATACACCACATGCAGTGTCAGCCTTGTTAAATTCTGCCCAAACCAGGCACGTCTCATCAGCGCGGTTTACAAGATGGGAATTGGCACTAATGGCCCCCCTAAACATCACCATAAGGAGATGCAGTGCATTAAATCCTGCAACATATCTCCCAGGTGTGCCTGGACAGGCACAAAGGGTGGAGGATGAGAGTGGTGGGGAAGGAGGATTTAATACAAAGGAGGACACACATGATTGTATGGAATATTTGACCCAAAATTTTACCGCAAGGCCTGACATCAGTGACAACCCACTGGAAGATGTAGAACTTACCTTCTACACGGATGGTAGTTGTCACAGACAGTCAGACTCGGGAGACTTGTGTACTGGATACGCAGTCGTAGATGACCAAGGTACAGAATGCAGATATGCGCACCCTGGGGTATTGCAGGATAATTATATATTCTATACTGAACGTTCAGATGTTTAAATCCTTCCTTAAAAGTCGAACAGAGTTATTCCATTTTCCCTCGAAAAAACAAAAGTAAGGGAATATATAGTGAAGTACAGTTTTATTCCAAAATGTGAATAACATGAACACAATAAAAGTAATGATTCCACCAATTTTTAGTGGGGCAAATGTGCGTACCAGAATGTGTGGGGTCCCCAACGAAGGTTACCCTATAGCGCTTATGAGGTGTTTAAAACAGATACCTCCCGGGATCTCAGTACCGCTTCTCCTCTGGCCGTGGTATTCCTGGGTATTCCCCTCTTCCTGGAACAATCGCAGTCTGTCCCACAGCACCAACGCGTTTCAGCTTTCTAGGAGCCTTTTTCAAGGTGTCAAAGACCTTGAAAAAGGCTCCTAGGGAGCTGAAACGCGTTGGTGCTGTGGGACAGACTGCGATTGTTCCAGGAAGAGGGGAATACCCAGGAATACCACGGCCAGAGGAGAAGCGGTACTGAGATCCCGGGAGGTATCTGTTTTAAACACCTCATAAGCGCTATAGGGTAACCTTCGTTGGGGACCCCACACATTCTGGTACGCACATTTGCCCCACTAAAAATTGGTGGAATCATTACTTTTATTGTGTTCATGTTATTCACATTTTGGAATAAAACTGTACTTCACTATATATTCCCTTACTTTTGTTTTTTCGAGGGAAAATGGAATAACTCTGTTCGACTTTTAAGGAAGGATTTAAACATCTGAACGTTCAGTATAGAATATATAATTATCCTGCAATACCCCAGGGTGCGCATATCTGCATTCTGTACATTGTCCAAAAGCTTCATTTGGAAGTGGGGGTGACCACTTCAGCAGAGTCTGCAGCACTTCTGTGTTGGAGCGCTGGTTTGAAAAAAGATTTTTATACGGTAGATGACCAAGGCACCATAGAAGCAGAACCGCTAGGCCCACCTCACTCAGCCCAGGTTGCTGAACTGGTCGCCCTAACCAGAGCATGTGAATTGGCTAAGGGCAAGTCAGCCAATATCTACACCGATTCTAGATACGCCTTCGGGGTAGTCCATGATTTCGGAGCTCTATGGCGCCTCAGAAACTTCATGACGGCAGCTGGTACACCGGTAGCGCATGCAGCTCACATCAAAAGGCTTCTAACAGCGATACAGGAACCCGACAGAGTGGCTGTTATCAAGTGTAAAGCACACACATATAGCCAGGACCCAGTATCACTTGGTAACAGCCGAGCAGACGAAGCAGCTAAGTTAGCAGCTGGTACCCCCAGACAGACAGACACCACACAGTTGATGGTATTTAATACCATCAACACACAGAAGTTGTGTGAAATGCAAAATTTGTGTTCCACACAGGAAAAGGCAGTCTGGAAGGCAAAGGGATATGGCCAGGAGTCCTCAGGACTCTGGACGGACGGACAAGGTAAACCAGTGGCCCCCAGAGCATATCTTCCATGTTTAGCTGAGGCAGCACACGGGCTGACTCATCTGGGCAAGGAGGGAATGTGCAAGTTGGTAAGAGCATATTGGTGCGCCCCTGGATTTTCATCTCATGCGAGTAAGAGAGAAATGTCATGCCTTACCTGTTTGAGAAAGAATATCGGAAAGGCAATACCAACAGAACCATCCCATATCCCACCTACAGGCGGCCCTTTTCAGGTAATACAGATTGACTTTATTCAATTACCTCCTTGTCGAAATTTGAAATATGTACTTGTTTGTATAGATGTATTCTCAAATTGGGTCGAAGCATTTCCTGCGGCCACAAATACCGCTATGTTTACTGCTAAGAAAATTGTGCAGGAATTTGTATGTAGATATGGTATCCCTAGAATAATTGAAAGTGATAGGGGTACCCATTTTACAGGTGATGTCTTTCAAGGAATGTGTAAGTTGATGGGAATTGATAGCAAGCTGCACACTCCATACCGTCCACAGGCGAGTGCGAAGGTGGAAAGAGTGAACAGCACTATTAAAAATAAACCGAGCAAAGTTATGGCAGAGACAGGATTGACATGGCCAGAAGCTTTACCCATTGTACTGTACAGCATCAGAACCACTCCCAGGTCCCCTCCTAATCTGTCTCCCTTTGAAATATTGTTTGGTCGACAACCGCATGTTATGATTAACCCTCAGGATGATTTGAAATGTAACAATGAAGTGACTGTAAAATACTTGATTAACATGAGTAAACAGCTAAGGAACCAAAATGATAATTTGAAGTTAGTGATTCCTGATTTACCAGATAGTAATTGTCATGACATTGAACCTGGGGATTATGTAATGATACGGAATTTTCTACGCTCAGGTTGCCTTGTTGACAGATGGGAAGGACCATATCAAGTCTTATTGACTAGCACTACAGCATTGAAGGTTGCCGAGAGAGAGACTTGGGTTCATTCGTCCCACTGTAAGAAGGTTGCTGATCCAGAGAGGTCCCGTGATAAGGAACAGACGGTAGAGGAAGTTGTATCACTGGAGTGTCTGTTCCAGGAGGACTGAGGCGGCACCTGAGCATTGAAAATCATAAGATCAAAAGCAGTTGTCGATTCCCTGTTCCCTTTTATTGTTTTTCTCCACTTCCCATCCCCTCTCCCTCAATTATTTTTTTTTCCCCCTTCTCATTCTTCTCCGTTTCCTCCTATAAGATGGACTTGCCCCAAGAGACTGTGATCCGGATTTTCCTGTTGACCATGATGTTGACCAGAGCAGTCTGTTCCGGCGAGAGTACCATGCAGGTCGAGAGAGGTTCTGGAATGGGTTCTGATGACAAAGATGGAGGCGTAGTTTTCCAAGAACAACTTAATCAACAAGTAAAGGCGAGTATCAGAAAACGATCCGATAGCATTGACAATAGAAGGAATTGTGAAGGATTGTTAGCTGAAGAAAACTGTATCTGTAGGCTCTGTGACAATGTAGTTGAGGATGGGTGCATCAAGAAATGCCAATCCAGTTTTAATATCCACATGGACCGGCATCCATTGAGTGACTATCACTCCTTAGTGGGTAGTGTGTTAAATCAAACAGATTGTTGGGTATGCTCTCAAGTACCTCAAGGTCATAGCAAATCAGGACTAGTACCATTTCCTTTAACGGTAGGGGAGGTACTTGAGCTAAAGGGTGGGAGACCGGTGGACAGGAGGTTTAATATCTCCAGCCCTCCTAGTTTGAAGCTCCACCAATATCATGTGGATAGATTCCTAATATGTTTTAACATTACCAATCCCCGAAAGCCGGGAAATTGGGAAGTGTCATGGAGTAACCAAACCATGACCTTTTCATATAGAGCAGATAGAATGCCGACAGATACAGAGCTTATACGCCACATAGCCAGTAGAGAAAAATCTTTCCGATATAGGTATACCCTAGGAAGTAGGATTACGAGAGTTGGAGAAGTATCACCAGGATACTGTGCACATATCGTACAAACTGATACGTGTACTAGACAGATGGGAGAATTAGGGGTAGGAGATTTCACATGGAGGATGTGTAATATGGTTATGTCCTACTCCGTCCCATATGTTCTCCCCGATGATGCATATTTCATATGCGGGAGGAAGGCGTATAAGTGGCTTGCCCCAAACTCTGAAGGATTGTGTTATATTGGAAAAGTATTGCCAGAAGTAATGACTGTATCACATGCCAAAATGAAAGATATACACCGTGGTGCCCAAGCTCCTTATACTCACACTCATTACGAGCACGTTGTTAAAAGGCAACTGACAGAAAGGACAGAGCATTCGGCCTCTGACATGATCCATGAATCCACCGGGATTCAGGTTCTACTTGCGCTAGATTTCACTCGCACCGCTAGAGGAGTGCTGAACTATAGATACATATCTGCGCTTGCAAATTTGTTAGACAATATCACAGAAATGTATGATGACACGTTTAGGTATACTGGAAGGGAACTTCAAGCTTATAAAACAGAACTGGTTCAGCATAGGATGGTTCTTAATTATCTCACGGCAGTGACAGGTGGATATTGTGTCACACTGGCAACGCAGTACGGCGTGAAATGCTGCACATATATTACGAATAGCACCGAGGATCCGGTCGAGATCATAGACCAAAAGATGGACGATATTCTCCAATTAAAGTGGGAATTTCGCAGGAGATACAATCTCACCCTTGCTGCTGTGGGTAATGAGCTGACTGGTTGGGTGTCATGGTTGAACCCGCGAAATTGGTTCTCTGGTTTAGGAGAATGGGCTCAAGGAGTCATAATGGATGTAGGGAAGTTTCTCCTATGTATCTTAGGTGTTGTCATATCGATTGGCTTGATATTTAGGTGCGTTCAGGCTTTAACGAAGTGCAAACGTAGTACCAGGGTAATGAGTCTAAGGAGTGAGGAAATTGTAATTCCAATGGATTTGATTTATGACCCAACTGTAGAAACAATGATGTGATGAAAATGCGATTATACGGTCCGTTTCTTTCACCTGTTTTTCCGTTTTCTCCAAGGTAAAAAGACCCACTTGGACAAGAAATTTGATGATCCTGTATACAGACAACTGATGGATTAAGGAAGAAGTTTTGACAACCTTATACACAGATATTTGATGAACTATGCCATAGACCCCCAGTTTCCCTAGAAATTTTAAAATTACGCTAGCCCAACACTTTTGTAAGTCTATGGACATTGACAAAGCTTTTTGCCCACACCTTTTGGCAAAAGCCCAAAGAAGACTGCATTCAACAGACACCGAACAAGACCTCAACCGACAAATGTTCATTAACCTGACATAGAATACCACTGCATTTACCATAAGTGTTCTTTATCTTCATCTCTACAACCTTCAGGTAATGACACACATAGTCGATAGGGAATACAGGGACAGATATCAGCAATCACATATTCCCCCATTCATGTATCATCAACTAAAATGTGCTCCCCCATTTTGTTGCAACCAAAATCCGAAAAGAGCTCGGTAAAGTTTGACAGCCCATCCACAGACCCGTACCGCGGGATAAGAAGGAATTCAAATGTATACTTCGCAATACCTCGAAGCTTGATTTACAACACGTACGGCACGATGATACATGACCCCCCAAACATGGATTCACACACACATGCTTCTGCTATCTCACTAGGTCATACCCTTTTCACACCTTCTCCTCTCCTCCCCTACCCAACCATGGAAATGTATTTACACCTGACATATATTTTTCTCTTTTTGAAATGTTTTAGGAAGTGGCAGTTATTATTGACTGCCAAAGGGTGGACTGTCAAAGTCAGAAAAATATCACGATGCACACTGCCATATTTGCACCTCATACAGGTCCGCGCTGCGCATGCGTGCGCTCTCCCGTGCGTGCGCATACTCGCTGTTGCAGGCACCCGCAGGCGCACGGTATGCGCATTTACGGTAGAGTTTCTGTGCGCCCAGCGTGCGACTCAATCGTTATATATTTCCACCATATAATGTATTTTGTAGATCATGGTCCCCTTGATAGAATCTGAAAGTTTAGTTAACATAGCATGTTCATGGACAAAGAGATCCCTCTTTGTTTGATACGAAGGGTCAGACATGGGTCATACAGTGGTGTTTAGTATCCATCGGAAGAGTATTTAATTAGCAATATTCCGGTGTTGGTTTGAAGCAGATTAATCGCTCGTGCGAATAGTTATGGACGTAAGAAGTTTATGTCCATTTACTATTATTTGCACTTACTTATCCATGCGGCGGGAAACCTAGTTTCCCACCCACCTGAGCAGTTGGAAATGGTCTCAGCCCACCTGTATGAATCAACCTATGACCTTTTGTTATAATGCGAAGACGAATTCCTGTGTCCAATGAACAATGAGATTGTAGGGACCATTGAATTATATTGCGTGTGGGGCATAAATAGACAAGCCGACCATATCCAGCTCACTCTCTTCAACGGTTCTCATTGCTGATAATCGGGAGCTGGATATCGAGGCGCATGCGATCGTTCCCCTTGTGCGTAAGTTTTCTCCGCAATCATATTGTCTTTATTGTTATTGTGAGCCATATCCCTCTCTCTCTCTCTCTCTCTCTCTATCTCTCTCTCTCTCTCCTCCTCTTTCTCTCTCATTTTTCCTTAAACGTAATTGTATTGTATTGTATTTCCTGTGTAGTTATCTGGTTAGTTAGTCTGTGTTATATTGTAGTGTATGACTTGTATTGTATTATTCTTTTCCAAGTACAACATTCATATAAGGCGTTAGACCCTAAGCCCGGTATTTGTGTATTTCTTATAGTGTTAAGTATTCTCAGAGCGTCGGTGACGCTCGAACAGCTTTTGAGTTAATAAGGTTACACTGTGTTGCATCTACACTCTATCATTACATAAAGGTTTCACTGCATATTACATTGCTTATGGTTTAAATATAAAGGTTTAACATTGTGAGCGTTAGCGCCGCTGGTGATCTCCTCGTGGTCCCGAGCGTCCGCTACGCTATAGCGAAACATTACGTTAGTCGGCAGCCAGTAGCCTGCCTGCCTGTGATCTCTTGGCCGTGAGCGAACGTGACGCTTGAGCGTCTCGATTACGGCTAAGCGATTGTTACGCAACGTGCGTACCCTTACGGTACTCCATACGTCAATAGCGTACAGTGTTCTTAGACCTCTTAAAGGGTTTTAAGTAAGATAAATATTTAGCTTTGACACTCCATAAGATGGTGACCTGGTCCTCCCCTGAGGTAGTGACCGACTCGCCTTTTCTCAAAGTGGAAATGCTAGCCAAGCTCTGCTGCGCTAAATTAAGCCGCCGAATAGCACTGCTTTCCGCCCGCTGCGCCTCGCACTTGCTGGAATAATAATAACTCTTTATTCCAACGTAAAGTTTCAAAAAAGAAAACCAAAACTTTTAATTTTTATACCGAAGTTAAAATTGCCGGGTGGGTGGGTGGGATCACAAAAATGGCAAGAGGAATCAGATTACCTCAGCCCTCACTTAAATAAACTAATAGAACCCGCCTACCTAAACCCTTCTCATTGGATAACTTATTTGATTGACAAACTTCAATGACCTATCAACTAATATCAACACAAAACCAGATCTATCTAGCTTAGTTACATAAACAAACAGGGTGCTTATATTCACTCTATCCTATGCAGTCTTTCGTTCCCCATACAACAACTATCCTGTACCAAGTAAAAATGGTTAGATATATAGCTGTGTGATACTTTGGTTTGGAAAAAATTTTGCAACCAAGTCTGTAGCATATCACTTATACCCCTTTCCCACTAGCTCTAAAAACACGGGTAAAGGCGGGGGGGCGCTCATTTACCCGTGTTTTTTTCTAGTGGAAACGCCCCCCCCCCCCCCCCCCTGCAAATTCCCGTCACAAGTGATCCGGGAATCCTACCCGGGTAGCTTGCCGGGTTGAACACGTGTTCAATCCGGTAAGCTGTGTAGTGTGAATGCGACACGGCTCACGTTCACACTGTATGGAAGGGCGGCACTGGGAGATCATGTGATCTCCCAGCGTCACCCCTGCTGCGTCACTAGCAGCGTCACCAACCCGGCAATATGCCGGGTTGGTAAGCGCTGTGGGAAAGGGGGCTGAGAACGGGCCGCAGTCGGGTAGCACCCGTGTCAGGCTCCCGGCTGCGACCCATGCTCAGTAGTGGAAAAGGGGTATTAATAACAGGCCTTAGAATTAGAATTTTTTTTTAGAATTGCAAAAATATTGCTGAGCAGGTCATCTATGTGTATTGCACTGTCACAGAGCAGCAAAATATAAATGCTTGCCTGTGCTTTTACATTTTTATTAAAAATATGACAATAGAGCCATATCATGTCACATTACATAATTTCTTGTACATATGCTTTTTATACAAAATGCAATAGTGGTTAGAAATACTGAGATATGAAAAGGAGAACACATATTATATTTCTGGGCTGTTTAACAAGCACTTATCTTTTCCGTTGCACAAGCCCAGAAGTTTCACTAGCGGGGGACAAAATGTTTAGTAGCTAGGTCAATCATTTTGAAGGGGCTACCTGTTCATTAACATATTTTAATCTAGCTTGTTTATCTCTGTTGAGGACTGTAATGAGCTCTTCTACAGTATACCCCAATGAGATACAAGTAATTAAAATCCACCAATCTAATTTGCTCATCAATCAACAGTAATCTTTATCTTAATTATTCCAAAGAAAGATGGACAGTGAGCATCCAATCTGGATTCACTGTCCCCTAAGACTGTTTTTGTTTTTTCCGTCAGACTTGATGTATCTATACTTTCTCTACTGACCTGTAACTAAAGCTATATGTTTTCCAGATGGAGAGTCTTCACCAGGTTAGGACCATATTGTGCTAAAGTGTTTTCAAATTACCATAAAACTGAGATTCTGGGCTCAGTCCACTCAACCTACACATCTCTCAGTACTAAATGGCCAGAGAGCAAACTTAACCTTTTCATCCCTGTTGATTTAAGTAATTCATCTTTTTGAAACATACTGTATGGAAAGAAAACATAAATGTATAGTTTACAAAAAAAACTATAAAAAAGTATAAAAAAAACTAAAAAATATGTAAAAGCCCATAAAATTCAATAAAGGTTATAAAAGAATAATTCTTCCAAAAAAGTGGGATAGGGCAGCTATAGTGATGTCCCTTAATATCTAGTAATGTAAAGTGAGACATATATGTTTTGGGGGTGCCATCATTGTATCTTAACTGCATATCTCTGCAAGGATGAGTGATTTTTTGATTTGTTTTTGTTTATTTTTTGTTTTGTTTACTTTTGGTTAATAAGAAGTGATGCTCAACCCCATTGCACGCACGAACGCACACACAATTTTGCACTCTTTTTCTTTTTTTCTACTCTTTCTCTCTCTCTCCTTTTGACTCTGTGGACCTGTGTCACGTGGTCCAGCCATTGGTCCTTCATGGAGCTGTTACCATAGCCCAGTGCGAACAAATCACACAAACTTTGAATGCTCCTCCATGGACTGGATCTGTTATGCCACATATTTGCTGAATGCTCCTCATTTCTCTGTTTTTTCCTATTGCAAGTGACACTGCTATGGACTGATCATCCTGCCCACTGTAACCTGAGTAGTGAACCCTACATGGCTGCTTCACCTGGTACTTTAAAGGGCAGGATAGGCAACCATAGAAGCATTTACAGTGGGCGTTCTGCCTGCTCACTGTTATTTAATATTTATACGTCCTTCACCTATGTATTGCTTATTCGCATATAATGACCATTATGGTGCGCCCAACATGGGGGTAAATTTACTAAGGTGGGAGTTTTTTAGAACTGGTGATGTTGCCCATAGCAACCAATCAGATTCTACTTAACATTTGTCTAGTTGCTTCTAGAAGATAATAGATACAATCTGATTGGTTGCTATGGGCACCATCACCAGTTCTAAAAATCTCCCACCTTAAATTTACCCCATGGCTTTCTAACCTTGTGGTCTGTGTAGAATGAAAAAAGATGCATGGTTCTGATGATCTTTCCTTTTCGTTTTCTCTTGCCTATTATTAGCATACTAATACACTTGTGCCAGTTTTCCCATATATGCCTTGGGTCATTGTATAGCTTTTCACCCAAGGCATAACCTTTGTAGTGCACCCAACATGGCTGCCCCTCCTGGTATGCTCATGGATGGGATGAAAAATACATGGTCCTGGTGGTTATGCTGGGACCCTACTCCTAGCTAGGTCGCTGTAAACACCCATTTTGTGTTATCTCTTCAGGGCGTGATCTATTCCACCCAGGATAATCCTACATAGTGCGCCCAACATGGCTGCCTCACTTGGTACCTTTCATATGTGAAATATTTAACACATTGGTGTTATTACCCAAAAGGCCTACACCTACCCTGCAAAATTCTTATCGTACTCTCTAGGTATAGTTGGTCTTAATTATTTCTGTATGTTTTTCAACTTGCTGTAATTCTAATGCCTTTCTACAATGTAACATGTTTTGATGTATGTAAAGTGACTTTGAGTCTGGTGGGAGAAAAGCACTATATAATAAACTTCTTCTCTTCTTCATTTCCTATAGCACTCCATCATATTTTTAGCTTCTTCTTCTTCTTCTTCTTCTGCTTCTTCTTCTTCTTCTTCTTCTTCTTCTTCTTCTTCTTCTTTCTTCTTCTTCTTCTTCTTCTTCTTCTTCTTCTTCTTCTTCTTCTTCTTCTTCTTCTTCTTCTTCTTCTTCTTCTTCTTCTTCTTCTTCTTCTTCTTCTTCTTCTTCTTCTTCTTCTTCTTCTTCTTCTTCTTCTTCTTCTTCTTCTCTTCTTTTCCTATAGCCCTCCATCCATATTTTTAGCCTCTTCTTTTTATTCTTCTTCTTCTCTTCCTATAGCCCTCCATCCAATATTTTTAGCCTCTTCTTTTTCTTCTTCTTCTTCTTCTTCTTCTTCTTCTTCTTCTTCTTCTTCTTCTTCTTCTTCTTCTTCTTTTCCTATAGCCCTCCATCATATTTTTAGCTTCTTCTTCTTCTTCTTCTTCTTCTTCTTCTTCTCTTCTTCTTCTCTCTTCTCTTCTTCTTCTTCTTCTTCTTCTTCTTTCTTCTTCTTCTTCTTCTTCTTCTTCTTCTTCTTCTTCTTCTTCTTCTTCTTCTTCTTCTTCTTCTTCTTCTTCTTCTTCTTCTTCTTCTTCTTCTTCTTCTTCTTCTTCTTCTTCTTCTTCTTCTTTTCCCTATAGCCCTCCATCCATATTTTTAGCCTCTTCTTTTTATTCTTCTTCTTCTTCTCTTCCTATAGCCCTCCATCCATATTTTTAGCCTCTTCTTTCTTTTATTCTTCTTCTTCTTCTCTTCCTATAGCCCTCCATCCATATTTTTAGCCTCTTCTTCTTTTTATTCTTCTTCTTCTTCTTCTTCTCTTCCTATAGCCCTCCATCCATATTTTTAGCCTCTTCTTCTTTTTATTCTTCTTCTTCTTCTTCTTCTCTTCCTATAGCCCTCCATCCATATTTTAGCCTCTTCTTCTTTTTATTCTTCTTCTTCTTCTTCTTCTCTTCCTATAGCCCTCCATCCATATTTTAGCCTCTTCTTCTTTTTATTCTTCTTCTTCTTCTTCTTCTCTTCCTATAGCCCTCCATCCATATTTTTAGCCTCTTCTTCTTTTTATTCTTCTTCTTCTTCTTCTTCTCTCCTATAGCCCTCCATCCATATTTTTAGCCTCTTCTTCTTTTTATTCTTCTTCTTCTTTTTCTTCCTCTTCTTCATTTCCTATAGCCCTCCATCATATTTTTTAGCTTCTTCTTCTTTTTATTCTTCTTCGTTTCCTATAGCCCTCCATCATGTTTTTAGCTTCTTCTCCTTCTCCTTCTCCTTCTTCTGCTTCTTCTTCATTTCCTATAGCACTCTATCATATTTGTATCTTGTGTTGAATACCTCTGAATGCTAAATGTTCCAAACCGATGCTTGATTGATCAATTTTTGCACACATTAGCATATAACATTTAAAAGAAACACCTTATCCCACTGTAAGAAGAAGCTAACGTTATTTAATATAGGGGATGGATGGTTAAATTATAAAGAGACACTAGAAAAACATTCAGTTTCGCCATTAGTGAATTTGATTGTAATTTGATCTTTCAAAATGTTCTATGTAATTAACACCCAATGGAGAAAGCAAGCAGTGTATGTGACAGAAAGGTACCAATTAGCAAGCACCAACAATTACCATGTTTGTAACATTATAAAAGGAGCTTACAGTTTTTCTAAATTGCACAAGAATCAATGGGTTGGGTGCATCAAGCATTGCATTTTGCATGCTTTGCATCCCACCACTGAAAGCAAGTATAACAGCGTTTCGTAATGCCATATGCTTGTGCAACTGAGAGTAAAATCACAAAGGACAGCTCTATCGATAAGACTAGAGCTGTCATTTATGATATAAGGACTAACAGATTAATCTCCCAGGAGTCATTCTGCGTCAACCAGCGCATGCACGAGTCACGGTGGGACACTGGGGAGGGATCTGATTGGATCCCTTTCAGGGTACAATGTGGAGAAAAGTCCATAGACTTCTATTAGGCATCTATAGATGATGTGGACTATCAACGATGTGACCTATCGAGTCCAAGCTTGGTGCATATGGGAAACCTCCGAAAATTGCATTTTTGAGCGTTTGATCACATTTTGCATTTGATACATCCTGACCATTGTCAAAAGGAAATTATCTACATGGTGGTACATATACAAAAGTAATATTTTGTGGTATTTATGGGCAAGTGTTATTTGATTAAACTAAGTGACTGATGTAAATGACATTTTCTTCTGTTTTGTCATTCGTTGGTTGTAAAGGTGTGTACGTAGGAATTGCCACTTCCAAATCTAAGTAAAATCGAAAGTAAAATTGCATCAAAAGTATGACTGTACAAGTGTGCACCTAGCGTTATTCCTTCACCCATAGTCCCTGCTGGACTATTCGCAGAAATATTCTTGCTCATGTTCTAGTCTATTTGTGTGTTTAAAGGGGAATGGGGATGATGGTATCCGGACTCCAGGTCGACAACAAAAAGGTCGACACACCTTAGGTCGCCGTCAATTGGTCGACACACCTTAGGTCGACATGGGCAAAAGGTCGACAGGAACAAGGTCGACATGGAAAAAGGTCGACATGAGATTTTCACAATTTTTTTCTTTTTTGGAACCTTTTCATACTTAACGATCCACGTGGAATATGATTGGAACGGTAATCTGTGCCGAGCGAAGCGGAGCGGAGCGAAGGCACCATGCCCGAAGCATGGTGAGCGAAGCGAGCCATGCGAGGGGACGCGGTGCACTAATTTGGGTTCCCGGTCACTCTACGAAGAAAACGACACCAAAATAACATAAAAAACTAATGTCGACCTTTTTCCATGTCGACCTTGTTCCTGTTGACCTTTTGTCCATGTCGACCTTTTGCCCATGCCGACCTAAGGTGTGTCGACCAATTGGTGTCGACCTAAGGTGTGTCGACCTTTTGTTGTCGACCTGGAGTCCCAGACCCGGGGATGATATACTGGCTGACGGGATGCCGGATTTCAGAATACTGTCAGTAGCATCCCATCTGCCGGTATAGCGGCAGCGAGTCCCCTTGCGGGCTTGCTGCGCTCGCTGTGCTTCGGGCCCAGTGGCGAGCTACGCTCACCACAGGTTCTGTTCCCACTCGGTTGGTGGCGTGGTCCCACCAACTGCGTGGGAATTATGGGTAGATGTCGGCATTCCGACTGCCGGTAATATGTTGGCTGTCTGGCGTCGGGCTCCTTAATGCCGGGATCCCAACAACCGGTATTATAACTGCATCCCATTTAGAGGTGCTGGTGGAATTGTACTGGAGAAGACAGTTACAAAATGTGAGAATGATTTAACAGCAGATAAACCAAAATTCCAGAAAATTTGGCATTTGCCGAATGAGAGTAAAAAAGTAAGATTTCTATTGCTCCTAACGTCACACCATGGTGTTCCTTTAGGCAGTGGTGCCAAGAGGGATCCCAAATTACCCAGGCCTGGACCTGATGGAGGGGACATGGGGTGCCCGAGCCCATGTTCGCCCTCTCACCTTCCTTACCTGTCAGTTCCCTTTTACGTCCCCAGCCTGGACTGCAGTGACTGCAAGGAGGCTACTGCCACCGAGCAGCAACAGCAGCCTCCTATGTCTGTGCGGCGGCAGGGGTGGGGGTTAGTGATCACACTGATCGGGCCCCCGTCCTGATCTGCTCCTGGCTGGGGTGCACAATGGTACCCCCTTGTAGAGCGTGCAGTGTTGCTGCATAGTGCCATAAATAATATTTTAAATTATCTTTTTTCAGAAGGAGGCGTGTTCACACCGCCTTCCATTAGGACACGACCCCATTACCTGGGGCCGGCTAGGCTGTCTACGGCCATGCCTTTAGGACAACCTATTTTATGTAAAAGAGCTGTAGAGCATACTTGCTGACATTACATGGCTCCCTTCTGAGAGATCCCCAGAGTGGAGGTCCACGTGGGACATTTGCTGGGGAGTTCCAGTCCACCTGCTTCACTAGAGGCTGGTCTACTCTCTTGGGAGTTCAGAAGAACTGTCAGGGACCCTTTGGAAGAGTAGGCAGTATGTTGTATGATTGTATGAAAAGTTGCTTTATAGAACAAATAGCATATATGATTATAAATAAAACATGAAGGTCACTTATGTATTGGAAAATGACTCTCATAATGTTACAGGATAAGAAACCCAGGCAATTATTTAAAAAAATTGAGGATTTTAAACTTTGAATTAAATATGGCTTTCTTGACAAGACATAACCCATTCAGTGGCAGAGAAAACAAACATTGCTGTACAACTAGACTACATAATAAAAATCAAAACAATCTTTTTAGTAATATTTTGGAGCTCTCTGTTTAACCAAAGGTTGTATTTGCATCGTTTGAAAAGTATTCCCCCATTACCTATGTTTTTTAAGTATAAAACTCTCTGGGAGTTTGTTGGGTTGGGTTAGGGGCCTCCGGGAACCACTGTCCCTCTCAGGTGTTTTACTGTTATTGCAGACATTCCTTTCAGAAGAGAAATAGCACATTTGTAAACTAGACACAGGGGTCAGAGTCTGAGTGATTAATGCTGTCATGCTGCTGTCCAAATTAGTTACTCCCTGGGGGTGTTTGCAGTGAATAGACCAAATCTGCTTAGCAGATTTGCACAAATCCATGAGGTGTAACACAAAAGACATTTTTTTTTAAAGATAGTTTGTCAAATCCAACTACTCTAATGCTGTGTACATCTAACATCCCTCCTCAGATAGTCGTGTAGGTGCAATTCATAGCTGCTTCTATAATGGGTGCAGTGTGTACCATGCACACGGGCCCCTGAGTCCAGGGGAGCCCACACTGCACACCTGCACCCATATTTCATTTGTTACCGCTCTGAAATCCAGTGTTGGCACTGGTGATGCCGGTAAATGACTTGGAAAATGGTGCAGCAGCCATTTTCCCGGGCGATTCGCACATGCGCAGTAAAGATTTGTCTCTGGGAACATGGCGGGCGCCATGTTTTTGAAGACCCATGCTGCGCACTAGAGGTTGTCTCCAGGAACAAAGAGAGGAGTCTGCACATGGGCCCTCTCCTCTCTTAAGCTGCCCCTGGTGCAATTACTAACTCTGCACATGGTGGTATTTACTTATATCCACTTCCATGTCTATATGAAAAGTCTAGTTTGCAATTGTAACAGTGATCTTCGAAAGACACTATTTATTATTATTATTATTAATTATTATTATTATTATTATTATTATCCTTTAACCTTTAATTATATGATGCCACAAAGGTTCCGCAGCACCTAACAAAGTATATAAACCAATGAGCAAAACAAGAAAACAGGGACTTACAGTACAAGACAATGCAAGACAAGTACATGGTATATATATTTTTGCTCCTTCCGGCAACATGACACTTTAAAATACCATATATACTCGAGTATAAGTCGACCCGAATATAAGCCGAGGCACCTAATTTTACCACAAAAACCTGGGAAAACTCATTGACTCGAGTATAAGCCTAGGGTGGGAAATGCAGCTCTAGCCGTACACAGCCCTCAGTGCCAGATATGCCCTCATCCTGCCAGATATGCCCCACAGTGCCAGATATGCCCTCATGCTGACAGATATGCCCTCATGCTGCCAGATATGCCCCACAGTGCCAGATATGCCCTCATGCTGCCAGATATGCCCCACAGTGCCAGATATGCCCTCATGCTGCCAGATATGCCCCACAGTGCCAGATATGCCCTCATGCTGCCAGATATGCCCCACAGTGCCAGATATGCCCCACAGTGCCAGATATGCCCTCATGCTGCCAGATATGCACCACAGTGCCAGATATGCCCTCATGCTGCCAGATATGCCCCACAGTGCCAGATATGCCCCACAGTGCCAGATGTGCCAGATATGCCCTCATGCTGCCAGATATGCCAGATGTGCCCTCATGCTGCCAGATATGCCCCACAGTGCCAGATGTGCCCTCATGCTGCCAGATATGCCCCACTGTGCCAGATGTGCCCTCATGCTTCCAGATATGCCCCACAGTGCCAGGAAGGGTACTTACCCTCCATCGCTCCCGCGTTGTCTTCTGAAGGAGGGACACGGAGGGCACAGCGCGCGGCTCTCCTGTGTCCCTCCTGCGTTTCCGTCTCCGGCGGCGTGTGTGTATTAAATGAAGTGCCGGTTCGTGAGCCACTCAGAGCTCACGAACGGGCAGTTCATTTAACACACACACACACGCCGCAGGAGACGGAGACGCAGGAGGGACACAGGAGAGCCGCACGCTGTGCCCTCCGTGTCCCTCCTTCCACTGACTCGGGTATAAGCCGAGGGGGCTTTTTCAGCACAAAAAAACATGCTGAAAAAGTCGGCTTATACTCGAGTATATACGGTAAGCGTCGGGGTGGTAGAAAGTAAGGATTAGGTGCCGTTGTAGGGAATATGGAATTGATGATAGTCTAAGTAAGAGGAGGAAAAGCACATGAGGGAAGAGGACCCTGCTCATGAGAGCTTACATGTTAAAAGGGGAGGTGCAGACAGACAGGGGTGATACAGATGGGGTAAACAGGTGTGATATGGAAGCCCGGTAGTCGGGATTCCGGCGGTCACATGACCAACACCAGCATTCCGATAACTCTATAGGAAAATGTGCTCAGCATTACATGAGATGAGCAAACGTCTTCCTGGTTCAATTAATGGCTCGTGCATGCTGCAACAATTACTTTTCTTGGGTATGCAACGTCATGGTCCGGCATCAGTGGATCTGAACTGTACAACATGTATAGCTGTATATCATGCATATCCTTTAAACAGTGATCACTGATTGCTGAGTTAAAAAAAAAAATGATGTTTGCGTGCAGTGAGAAATATAGTTTTGTACTGATTCAAAGCCAATACCAGTATATGCCAGTACATCTGGCTTGAATCCTACCAAAAACAATTTGTTAGCTTATAGCAATTTTAGTACACAAAGAAAATAGCAATAAATAACCTAATTTTATTTGGTAGGAGCTCCCCAAATTTGCATGTGTTACCACTAGTGATGTGCACCGGAAATTTTTCGGGTTTTGTGTTTTGGTTTTGGATTCGGTTCCGAGGCCGTGTTTTGGATTCGGACGCATTTTGGCAAAACCTCCCTGAAATTTTTTTGTCGGATTCGGGTGTGTTTTGGATTCGGGTGTTTTTTTACAAAACAACCTCAAAAACAGCTTAAATCATAGAATTTGGGGGTAATTTTGATCCCATAGTATTATTAACCTCAATAACCATAATTTCCACTCATTTTCAGTCTATTCTGAACACCTCACACCTAACAATATTATTTTTAGTCCTAAAATTTGCACCGAGGTCGCTGGATGACTAAGCTAAGCGACCCAAGTGGCCGACACAAACACCTGGCCCATCTAGTAGTGGCACTGCAGTGTCAGACAGGATGGCACTTCAAAAAAATAGTCCCCAAACAGCACATGATGCAAAGAAAAAAAAGAGGCGCAATGAGGTAGCTGTGTGACTAAGCTAAGCGACCCAAGTGGCCGACACAAACACCTGGCCCATCTAGGAGTGGCACTGCAGTGTCAGACAGGATGGCAGATTTAAAAAATAGTCCCCAAACAGCACATGATGCAAAGAAAAAAGAGCTGCACCAAGGTCGCTGGATGGCTAAGCTAAGCGACCCAAGTGGCCGACACAAACACCTGGCCCATCTAGGAGTGGCACTGCAGTGTCAGACAGGATGGCAGATTTAAAAAATAGTCCCCAAACAGCACATGATGCAAAGAAAAACAGAGGTTCACCAAGGTTGCTGGATGGCTAAGCTAAGCGACCCAAGTGGCCGACACAAACACCTGGCCCATCTAGGAGTGGCACTGCAGTGTCAGGCAGGATGGCACTTCAAAAAAATAGTCCCCAAACAGCACATGATTCAAAGAAAAAAAGAGGTGCACCAAGGTCGCTGGATGGCTAAGCTAAGCGACACAAGTGGCCGACACAAACACCTGGCCCATCTAGGAGTGGCACTGCAGTGTCAGGCAGGATGGCACTTCAAAAAAATAGTCCCCAAACAGCACATGATGCAAAGAAAAATGAAAGAAAAAAGAGGTGCAAGATGGAATTGTCCTTGGGCCCTCCCAACCTCCCTTATGTTGTATAAACAGGACATGCACACTTTAATAAACCCATCATTTCAGCGACAGGGTCTGCCACACGACTGTGACTGAAATGACTGGTTGGTTTGGGCCCCCACCAAAAAAGAAGCAATCAATCTCTCCTTGCACAAACTGGCTCTACAGAGGCAAGATGTCCACCTCCTCCTCATCGTCCGTTTCCTCACCCCTTTCACTGTGTACATCCCCCTCCTCACAGATTATTAATTCGTCCCCACTGGAATCCACCATCTCAGGTCCCTGTGTACTTTCTGGAGGCAATTGCTGGTGAATGTCTCCACGGAGGAATTGATTATAATTCATTTTGATAAACATCTTCTTCTCCACATTTTCTGGAAGTAACCTCGTACGCCGATTGCTGACAAGGTGAGCGGCTGCACTAAACACTCTTTCTGAGTACACACTGGAGGGGGGGCAACTTAGGTAAAATAAAGCCAGTTTGTGCAAGGGCCTCCATATTGCCTCTTTTTCCTGCCAGTATACGTACGGACTGTCTGACGTGCCTATTTGGATGCGGTCACTCATATAATCCTCCACCATTCTTTCAATGGTGACAGAATCATATGCAGTGACAGTAGACGACATGTCAGTAATTGTTGGCAGGTCCTTCAGTCCGGACCAGATGTCAGCACTCGCTCCAGACTGCTCCAGCGGGTGGGCTCGGAATTCTTAGCCTTTTCCTCGCAGCCCCAGTTGCGGGAGAATGTGAAGGAGGAGCTGTTGACGAGTCACGTTCCACTTAACTTGACAATTTTCTCACCAGCAGGTCTTTGAACCTCTGCAGACTTGTGTCTGCCGGAAAGAGAGATACAACATAGGTTTTAAATCTAGGATCGAGCACGGTGGCCAAAATGTAGTGCTCTGATTTCAACAGATTGACCACCCGTGAATCCTGGTTAAGCGAATTAAGGGCTCCATCCACAAGTCCCACATGCCTAGCGGAATCGCTCTGTTTTAGCTCCTCCTTCAATATCTCCAGCTTCTTCTGCAAAAGCCTGATGAGGGGAATGACCTGACTCAGGCTGGCAGTGTCTGAACTGACTTCACGTGTGGCAAGTTCAAAGGGTTGCAGAACCTTGCACAACGTTGAAATCATTCTCCACTGCGCTTGAGTCCGGTGCATTCCCCCTCCTTTGCCTATATCGTAGGCAGATGTATAGGCTTGAATGGCCTTTTGCTGCTCCTCCATCCTCTGAAGCATATAGAGGGTTGAATTCCACCTCGTTACCACCTCTTGCTTCAGATGATGGCAGGGCAGGTTCAGGACTGTTTGCTGGTGCTCCAGTCTTCGGCACGCGGTGGCTGAATACCGAAAGTGGCCCGCAATTCTTCGGGCCACCGACAGCATCTCTTGCACGCCCCTGTCATTTTTTAAATAATTCTGCACCACCAAATTCAATGTATGTGCAAAACATGGGACATGCTGGAATTTGCCCAGATGTAATGCACGCACAATATTGGTGGTGTTGTCCGATGTCACAAATCCCCAGAAGAGTCCAATTGGGGTAAGCCATTCTGCGATGATGTTCCTCAGTTTCCGTAAGAGGTTGTCAGCTGTGTGCCTCTTATGGAAAGCGGTGATACAAAGCGTAGCCTGCCTACGAAAAAGTTGGCGTTTGCGAGATGCTGCCACTGGTGCCGCTGCTGTTCTTGCTGCTGGAGTCAATACATCTACCCAGTGGGCTGTCACAGTCATATAGTCCTGAGTCTGCCCTGCTCCACTTTTCCACATGGTATTTGGTACCGGGGACACAGTACCTCAATCAATTCTCTAGTTCCCTGTGAATTAACGGTGGATACCGGAAACACGTTTTTCACCATCCAGGCTGCCAAGGCCTGAGTTATCCGCTTTGCAGCAGGATGACTGCTGTGATATTTCATCTTCCTTGCAAAGGACTGTTGGACAGTCAATTGCTTACTGGAAGTAGTACAAGTGGTCTTCCGACTTCCCCTCTGGGATGACGATCGACTCCCAGCAGCAACAACAGCAGCGCCAGCAGCAGTAGGCGATACACTCAAGAATGCATCGGAGGAATCCCAGGCAGGAGAGGACTCGTCAGACTTGACAGTGACATGGCCTGCAGGACTCTTCGCTTTCCTGTGTAAGGAGGAAATTGACACTGAGGGAGTTGGTGGTGTGGTTTGCAGGAGCTTGGTTACAAGAGGAAGTGGTCAGTGGACTGCTTCCGCTGTCATCCAAAGTTTTTGAACTTGTCACTGACTTCTGATGAATGCGGTCCAGGTGACGTATAAGGGAGGATGTTCCTAGGTGGTTAACGTCCTTACCCCTACTTATTACAGCTTGACAAAGGCAACACACGGCTTGACACCAGTTGTCCGCATTTCTGTTGAAATAATTCCACACCGAAGAGGTGATTTTTTTTTTGCATTTTGACCGGGCATGTCAATGGCCATATTCGTCCCACGGACAACAGGTGTTTCCCCGGGTGCCTGACTTAAACAAACCACCTCACCATCAGAATCCTCCTTGTCAATTTCCTCCCCAGCGCCAGCAACACCCATATCCTCATCCTGGTGTACTTCAACAGTGACATCTTCAATTTGACTATCAGGAACTGGGCTGCGGGTGCTCCTTCCAGCACTTGCAGGGGGGCGTGCAAATGGTGGAAGGCGCAACCTCTTCCCGTCCAGTGTTGGGAAGGTCAGGCATCGCAACCCACACAATTGGACTCTCCTTAGGGATTTGTGATTTAGAAGAATGCACAGTTCTTTGCTGTGCTTTTGCCATCTTAACTCTTTTAAGTTTTCTAGTAGGAGGATGAGTGCTTCCATCCTCAGGTGAAGCTGAACCACTAGCCTTGAACATAGGCCAGGGCCTTAGCTGTTCCTTGCCACTCCGTGTCGTAAATGGCACATTGGCAAGTTTACGCTTCTCCTCAGACGATTTTGATTTAGATTTTTGTGTCATTTTACTGAGCTTTATTTTTTTTTATTTTACATGCTCTCTACTATGACATTGGGCATCGGCCTTGGCAAACGACGTTGATGGCATTTCATCATCTCGGCCATGACTAGTGGCAGCAGCTTCAGCACGAGGTGGAAGTGGATCTTGATCTTTCCCTATTTTACCCTCCACATTTTTGTTCTCCATTTTTTAATGTGTGGAATCACATGCCAGTAATATACCAATAGCAATGGCCTACTAATATATATACTGCGCACAATTGAAATGCACCACAGGTATGGATGGATAGTATACTTGACGACACAGAGGTAGGTAGAGCAGTGGCCTACTGTACCGTACTGATATATATTATATACTGGTGGACAGCAAACTGTGCAAAACTGAAATGCACCACAGGTATGGATGGATAGTATACTTGACGACACAGAGGTAGGCAGAGCAGTGGCCTACTGTACCGTACTGCTATATAGTATAAACTGGTGGTCAGCAAACTGTGCAAAACTGAAATGCACCACAGGTATGGATGGATAGTATACTTGACGACACAGAGGTAGGTAGAGCAGTGGCCTACTGTACCGTACTGCTATATATTATATACTGGTGGACCGCAAACTGTGCAAAACTGAAATGCACCACAGGTATGGATGAATAGTATACTTGACGACACAGAGGTAGGTAGAGCAGTGGCCTACTGTACCGTACTGCTATATAGTATATACTGGTGGTCAGCAAACTGTGCAAAACTGAAATGCACCACAGTTATGGATGGATAGTATACTTGACGACACAGAGGTAGGTAGAGCAGTGGCCTACTGTACCGTACTGCTATATATTATATACTGGCGGACAGCAAACTGTGCAAAACTGAAATGCACCACAGGTATGGATGGATAGTATACTTAACGACACAGAGGTAGGTAGAGCAGTGGCCTACTGTACCGTACTGCTATATAGCATACACTGGTGGTCAGCAAACTGTGCAAAACTGAAATGCACCACAGGTATGGATGGATAGTATACTTGACGACACAGAGGTAGGTAGAGCAGTGGCCTACTGTACCGTACTGCTATATATTATATACTGGTGGACAGCAAACTGTGCAAAACTGAAATGCACCACAGGTATGGATGGATAGTATACTTGACGACACAGAGGTAGGTAGAGCAGTGGCCTACTGTACCGTACTGCTATATAGTATATACTGGTGGTCAGCAAACTGTGCAAAACTGAAATGCACCACAGGTATGGATGCATAGTATACTTGACGACACAGAGGTAGGTAGGGCAGTGGCCTACTGTACCGTACTGCTATATATTATATACTGGTGGACAGCAAACTGTGCAAAACTGAAATGCACCACAGGTATGGATGGATAGCATACTTGACGACACAGAGGTAGGCAGAGCAGTGGCCTACTGTACCATACTGCTATACAGTATAAACTGGTGGTCGGCAAACTGTGCAAAACTGAAATGCACCACATGTACGGATGGATGGTATACTTGACGACACAGAGGTAGGTAGAGCAGTGGCCTACTGTACCGTACTGCTATATATTATTTACTGGTGGATAGCAAACTGTGCAAAACTGAAATGCACCACAGGTATGGATGGATAGTATACTTGACGACACAGAGGTAGGTAGAGCAGTGGCCTACTGTACCGTACTGCTATATAGTATATACTGGTGGTCAGCAAACTGTGCAAAACTGAAATGCACCACAGGTATGGATGGATAGTATACTTGACGACACAGAGGTAGGTGGAGCAGAGGCCTACTGTACCGTACTGCTATATATTATATACTGGCGGACAGCAAACTGTGCAAAACTGAAATGCACCACAGGTATGGATGGATAGTATACTTAACGACACAGAGGTAGGTAGAGTAGTGGCCTACTGTACTGTACTGCTATAAAGTATATACTGGTGGTCAGCAAACTGTGCAAAACTGAAATGCACCACAGGTATGGATGGATAGTATACTTGACGACACAGAGGTAGGTAGAGCAGTGGCCTACTGTACCGTACTGCTATATAGTATATACTGGTGGTCCGCAAACTGTGCAAAACTGAAATGCACCACAGTTATGGATGGATAGTATACTTGACGACACAGAGGTAGGTAGAGCAGTGGCCTACTGTACCGTACTGCTATATATTATATACTGGTGGACAGCAAACTGTGCAAAACTGAAATGCACCACAGGTATGGATGGATAGTATACTTGACGACACAGAGGTAGGTAGAGCAGTGGCCTACTGTACCGTACTGCTTTATATTATATACTGGTGGACAGCAAACTGTGCAAAACTGAAATGCACCACAATTATGGATGGATAGTATACTTGACGACACAGAGGTAGGTAGAGCAGTGGCCTACTGTACCGTACTGCTATATAGTATATACTGGTGGGCAGCAAACTGTGCAAAACTGAAATGCACCACAGGTATGGATGGATAGTATACTTGACGACACAGAGGTAGGTAGAGCAGTGGCCTACTGTACCGTACTGCTATATATTATATACTGGTGGACAACAAACTATGCAAAACTGAAATGCACCACAGGTATGGATGGATAGTATACTTAACGACACAGAGGAAGGTAGAGCAGTGGCCTACTGTACCGTACTGCTATATAGTATATACTGGTGGTCAGCAAACTGTGCAAAACTGAAATGCACCACAGGTATGGATGGATAGTATACTTGACGACACAGAGGTAGGTAGAGCAGTGGCCTACTGTACCGTACTGCTATATAGTATATACTGGTGGTCAGCAAACTGTGCAAAACTGAAATGCACCACAGGTATGGATGGATAGTATACTTGACGACACAGAGGTAGGTAGAGCAGTGGCCTACTGTACCGTACTGCTATATAGTATATACTGGTGGTCAGCAAACTGTGCAAAACTGAAATGCACCACAGGTATGGATGGATAGTATACTTGACGACACAGAGGTAGGTAGAGCAGTGGCCTACTGTACCATACTGCTATATAGTATATACTGGTGGTCAGCAAACTGTGCAAAACTGAAATGCACCACAGGTATGGATGGATAGTATACTTGACGACACAGAGGTTGGTAGAGCAGTGGCCTACTTACCGTACTGCTATATATTATATACTGGTGGACAGCAAACTGCAAAACTGAAATGCACCACAGGTATGGATGGATAGTTTACTTGACGAAACAGAGGTAGGTAGAGCAGTGGCCTACTGTACCGTACTGCTATATATAATATACTGGTGGACAACAAACTGTGCAAAACTGAAATGCACCACAGGTATGGATGGATAGTATACTTAACGACACAGAGGTCGGTAGAGCAGTGGCCTACTGTACCGTACTGCTATATAGTATATACTGGTGGTCAGCAAACTGTGCAAAACTGAAATGCACCACAGGTATGGATGGATAGTATACTTGACGACACAGAGGTAGGCAGAGCAGTGGCCTACTGTACCGTACTGCTATATATTATAAACTGGTGGACAGCAAACTGCAAAACTGAAATGCACCACAGGTATAGATGGATAGTATACTTGACGACACAGAGGTAGGTAGAGCAGTGGCCTACTGTACCGTACTGATATATATTATATACTGGTGGACAGCAAACTGCAAAACTGAAATACACCACAGGTATGGATGGATAGTATACTTGACGACACAGAGGTAGGTAGAGCAGTGGCCTACTGTACCGTACTGCTATATATTATATACTGGTGGACAGAAAACTGTGCAAAACTGAAATGCACCACAGGTATGGATGGATAGTATACTTGACGACACAGAGGTAGGTAGAGCAGTGGCCTACTGTACCGTACTGCTATATAGTATATACTGATGGTCAGCAAACTGTGCAAAACTGAAATACACCACAGTTATGGATGGATAGTATACTTGACGACACAGAGGTAGGTAGAGCAGTGGCCTACTGTACCATACTGCTATATATTATATACTGGTGGACAGCAAACTGTGCAAAACTGAAATGCACCACAGGTATGGATGGATAGTATACTTGACGACACAGAGGTAGGTAGAGCAGTGGCCTACTGTACCGTACTGCTATATAGTATATACTGGTGGTCAGCAAACTGTGCAAAACTGAAATGCACCACAGTTATGGATGGATAGTATACTTGACGACACAGAGGTAGGTAGAGCAGTGGCCTACTGTACCGTACTGCTATATATTATATACTGGCGGACAGCAAACTGTGCAAAACTGAAATGCACCACAGGTATGGATGGATAGTATACTTAACGACACAGAGGTAGGTAGAGCAGTGGCCTACTGTACCGTACTGCTATATAGTATATACTGGTGGTCAGCAAACTGTGCAAAACTGAAATGCACCATAGGTATGGATGGATAGTATACTTGACGACACAGAGGTAGGTAGAGCAGTGGCCTACTGTACCGTACTGCTATATATTATATACTGGTGGACAGCAAACTGTGCAAAACTGAAATGCACCACAGGTATGGATGGATAGTATACTTGACGACACAGAGGTAGGTAGAGCAGTGGCCTACTGTACCGTACTGCTATATAGTATATACTGGTGGTCAGCAAACTGTGCAAAACTGAAATGCACCACAGGTATGGATGGATAGTATACTTGACGACACAGAGGTAGGTAGAGCAGTGGCCTACTGTACCGTACTGCTTTATATTATATACTGGTGGACAGCAAACTGTGCAAAACTGAAATGCACCACAGGTATGGATGGATAGTATACTTGACGACACAGAGGTAGGTAGAGCAGTGGCCTACTGTACCGTACTGCTATATATTACAAACTGGGGGACAGCAAACTTTTGTAAAACTGAAATGCACCACAGGTATGGATGGATAGTATACTTGACGACACAGAGGTTGGTAGAGCAGTGGCCTACTGTACCGTACTGCTATATAGTATATACTGGTGGTCAGCAAACTGTGCAAAACTGAAATGCACCACAGGTATGGATGGATAGTATACTTGACGACACAGAGGTAGGTAGAGCAGTGGCCTACTGTACCGTACTGCTATATAGTATATACTGGTGGTCAGCAAACTGTGCAAAACTGAAATGCACCACAGGTATGGATGGATAGTATACTTGACGACACAGAGGTAGGTAGAGCAGTGGCCTACTGTACCGTACTGCTTTATATTATATACTGGTGGACAGCAAACTGTGCAAAACTGAAATGCACCACAGGTATGGATGGATAGTATACTTGACGACACAGAGGTAGGTAGAGCAGTGGCCTACTGTACCGTACTGCTATATAGTATATACTGGTGGTCAGCAAACTGTGCAAAACTGAAATGCACCACACATATGGATGGATAGTATACTTGACGACACAGAGGTTGGTAGAGCAGTGGCCTACTGTACCGTACTGCTATATATAATATACTGGTAGACAGCAAACTGTGCAAAACTGAAATGCACCACAGGTATAGATGGATAATATACTTAAAAACACAGAGGTAGGTAGAGCAGTGGCCTACTGTACCGTACTGCTATATAGTATATACTGGTGGTCAGCAAACTGTGCAAAACTGAAATGCACCATAGGTATGGATGGATAGTATACTTGACGACACAGAGGTAGGTAGAGCAGTGGCCTACTGTACCGTACTGCTATATATTATATACTGGTGGACAGCAAACTGTGCAAAACTGAAATGCACCACAGGTATAGATGGATAGTATACTTGACGACACAGAGGTAGGTAGAGCAGTGGCCTACTGTACCGTACTGCTATATATTATATACTGGTGGACAGCAAACTGTGCAAAACTGAAATGCACCACAGGTATGGATGGATAGTATACTTGACGACACAGAGGTAGGTAGAGCAGTGGCCTACTGTACCGTACTGCTATATATTATATACTAGTGGACAGCAAACTGTGCAAAACTGAAATGCACCACAGGTATGGATGGATAGTATACTTGACGACACAGAGGTAGGTAGAGCAGTGGCCTACTGTACTGTACTGCAATATAGTATATACTGGTAGTCAGCAAACTGTGCAAAACTGAAATGCACCACAGGTATGGATGGATAGTATACTTGACGACACAGAGGTAGGTAGAGCAGTGGCCTACTGTACCGTACTGCTATATATTATATACTGGTGGACAGCAAACTGTGCAAAACTGAAATGCACCACAGGTATGGATCGTTAGTACACTTGACGACACAGAGGTAGGCAGAGCAGTATCCTACTGTACCGTACTGCTATATAGTATATACTGGTGGTCAGCAAACTGTGCAAAACAGAAAGGCACCACAGGTATGGATGGATAGTATACTTGACGACACAGAGGT
Source organism: Pseudophryne corroboree (assembly GCF_028390025.1). NCBI lineage: Eukaryota > Metazoa > Chordata > Amphibia > Anura > Myobatrachidae > Pseudophryne > Pseudophryne corroboree. Next base: position 220,721,233 of record NC_086449.1, read on the forward strand.
AGGCAGAGCAGTGGCCTACTGTACCGTACTGCTATATAGTATAAACTGGTGGTAAGCAAACTGTGCAAAACTGAAATGCCCCACAGGTATTGATGGACAGTATACTTGACGACACAGAGGTAGGTAGACCAGTGGCCTACTGTACCGTACTGCTATATATTACAAACTTGGGGACAGCAAACTTTTGTAAAACTGAAATGCACCACAGGTATGGATGGATAGTATACTTGACGACACAGAGGTTGGTAGAGCAGTGGCCTACTGTACCGTACTGCTATATAGTATATACTGGTGGTCAGCAAACTGTGCAAAACTGAAATGCACCACAGGTATGGATGGATAGTATACTTGACGACACAGAGGTAGGTAGAGCAGTGGCCTACTGTACCGTACTGCTATATATTATATACTGGTGGACAACAAACTGTGCAAAACTTAAATGCACCACAGGTATGGATGGATAGTATACTTGATGACACGGAGGTAGGTAGAGCAGTGGCCTACTGTACCGTACTGCTATATAGTATATACTGGTGGTCAGCAAACTGTGCAAAACTGAAATGCACCACAGGTATGGATGGATAGTATACTTAACGACACAGAGGTTGGTAGAGCAGTGGCCTACTGTACCGTACTGCTATATATTATATACTGGTGGACAGCAAACTGTGCAAAACTGAAATGCACCACAGGTATGGATGGATAGTTTACTTGACGAAACAGAGGTAGGTAGAGCAGTGGCCTACTGTACCGTACTGCTATATATAATATACTGGTGGACAACAAACTGTGCAAAACTGAAATGCACCACAGGTATGGATGGATAGTATACTTAACGACACAGAGGTAGGTAGAGCAGTGGCCTACTGTACCGTACTGCTATATAGTATATACTGGTGGTCAGCAAACTGTGCAAAACTGAAATGCACCACAGGTATGGATGGATAGTATACTTAACGACACAGAGGTTGGTAGAGCAGTGGCCTACTGTACCGTACTGCTATATAGTATATACTGGTGGTCAGCAAACTGTGCAAAACTGAAATGCACCACAGGTATGGATGGATAGTATACTTAACGACACAGAGGTTGGTAGAGCAGTGGCCTACTGTACCGTACTGCTATATATTATATACTGGTGGACAGCAAACTGTGCAAAACTGAAATGCACCACAGGTATGGATGGATAGTTTACTTGACGAAACAGAGGTAGGTAGAGCAGTGGCCTACTGTACCGTACTGCTATATATAATATACTGGTGGACAACAAACTGTGCAAAACTGAAATGCACCACAGGTATGGATGGATAGTATACTTAACGACACAGAGGTAGGTAGAGCAGTGGCCTACTGTACCGTACTGCTATATAGTATATACTGGTGGTCAGCAAACTGTGCAAAACTGAAATACACCACAGGTATGGATGGATAGTATACTTGACGACACAGAGGTAGGCAGAGCAGTGGCCTACTGTACCGTACTGCTATATATTATAAATTTGTGGACAGCAAACTGCAAAACTGAAATGCACCACAGGTATAGATGGATAGTATACTTGACGACACAGAGGTAGGTAGAGCAGTGGCCTACTGTACCGTACTGCTATATATTATATACTGGTGGACAGCAAACTGCAAACCTGAAATACACCACAGGTATGGATGGATAGTATACTTGACGACACAGAGGTAGGTAGAGCAGTGGCCTACTGTACCGTACTGCTATATAGTATATACTGGCGGACAGCAAACTGTGCAAAACTGAAATGCACCACAGGTATGGATGGATAGTATACTTAACGACACAGAGGTAGGTAGAGAAGTGGCCTACTGTACCGTACTGCTATATAGTATATACTGGTGGTCAGCAAACTGTGCAAAACTGAAATGCACCATAGGTATGGATGGATAGTATACTTGACGACACAGAGGTAGGTAGAGCAGTGGCCTACTGTACCGTACTGCTATATATTATATACTGGTGGACAGCAAACTGTGCAAAACTGAAATGCACCACAGGTATGGATGGATAGTATACTTGACGACACAGAGGTAGGTAGAGCAGTGGCCTACTGTACCGTACTGCTATATAGTATATACTGGTGGTCAGCAAACTGTGCAAAACTGAAATGCACCACAGGTATGGATGGATAGTATACTTGACGACACAGAGGTAGGTAGAGCAGTGGCCTACTGTACCGTACTGCTTTATATTATATACTGGTGGACAGCAAACTGTGCAAAACTGAAATGCACCACAGGTATGGATGGATAGTATACTTGACGACACAGAGGTAGGTAGAGCAGTGGCCTACTGTACCGTACTGCTATATATAATATACTGGTAGACAGCAAACTGTGCAAAACTGAAATGCAACACAGGTATAGATGGATAGTATACTTAAAGACACAGAGGTAGGTAGAGCAGTGGCCTACTGTACCGTACTGCTATATAGTATATACTGGTGGTCAGCAAACTGTGCAAAACTGAAATGCACCATAGGTATGGATGGATAGTATACTTGACGACACAGAGGTAGGTAGAGCAGTGGCCTACTGTACCGTACTGCTATATATTATATACTGGTGGACAGCAAACTGTGCAAAACTGAAATGCACCACAGGTATAGATGGATAGTATACTTGACGACACAGAGGTAGGTAGAGCAGTGGCCTACTGTACCGTACTGCTATATATTATATACTGGTGGACAGCAAACTGCAAAACTGAAATGCACCACAGGTATGGATGGATAGTATACTTGACGACACAGAGGTAGGTAGAGCAGTGGCCTACTGTACTGTACTGCTATATAGTATATACTGGTAGTCAGCAAACTGTGCAAAACTGAAATGCACCACAGGTATGGATGGATAGTATACTTGACGACACAGAGGTAGGTAGAGCAGTGGCCTACTGTACCGTACTGCAATATATTATATACTGGTGGACAGCAAACTGTGCAAAACTGAAATGCACCACAGGTATGGATCGATAGTACACTTGACGACACAGAGGTAGGTAGAGCAGTATCCTACTGTACCGTACTGCTATATAGTATATACTGGTGGTCAGCAAACTGTGCAAAACAGAAATGCACCACAGGTATGGATGGATAGTATACTTGACGACACAGAGGTAGGTAGAGCAGTGGCCTACTGTACCGTACTGCTATATAGTATAAACTGGTGGTAAGCAAACTGTGCAAAACTGAAATGCCCCACAGGTATTGATGGACAGTATACTTGACGACACAGAGGTAGGTAGACCAGTGGCCTACTGTACCGTACTGCTATATATTATAAACTGGTGGACAGCAAACTGTGCAAAACTGAAATGCACCACAGGTATGGATGGATAGTATACTTGACGACACAGAGGTTGGTAGAGCAGTGGCCTACTGTACCGTACTGCTATATAGTATATACTGGTGGTCAGCAAACTGTGCAAAACTGAAATGCACCACAGGTATGGATGGATAGTATACTTGACGACACAGAGGTAGGTAGAGCAGTGGCCTACTGTACCGTACTGCTATATATTATATACTGGTGGACAACAAACTGTGCAAAACTTAAATGCACCACAGGTATGGATGGATAGTATACTTGATGACACGGAGGTAGGTAGAGCAGTGGCCTACTGTACCGTACTGCTATATAGTATATACTGGTGGTCAGCAAACTGTGCAAAACTGAAATGCACCACAGGTATGGATGGATAGTATACTTGACGACACAGAGGTAGGTAGAGCAGTGGCCTACTGTACCGTACTGCTATATATTATATACTGGTGGACAGCAAACTGTGCAAAACTGAAATGCACCACAGGTATGGATGGATAGTATACTTGACGACACAGAGGTAGGTAGAGCAGTGGCCTACTGTACCGTACTGCTATATATTATATACTGGTGGACAACAAACTGTGCAAAACTGAAATGCACCACAGGTATGGATGGATAGTATACTTAACGACACAGAGGTAGGTAGAGCAGTGGCCCACTGTACCGTACTGCTATATAGTATATACTGGTGGTCAGCAAACTGTGCAAAGCTGAAATGCACCACAGGTATGGATGGATAGTATACTTGACGACACAGAGGTAGGCAGAGCAGTGGCCTACTGTACCGTACTGCTATATATTATAAACTGGTGGACAGCAAACTGCAAAACTGAAATGCACCACAGGTATAGATGGATAGTATACTTGACGACACAGAGGTAGGTAGAGCAGTGGCCTACTGTACCGTACTGCTATATATTATATACTGGTGGACAGCAAACTGCAAAACTGAAATGCACCACAGGTATGGATGGATAGTATACTTGACGACACAGAGGTAGGTAGAGCAGTGGCCTACTGTACCGTACTGCTATATATTATATACTGGTGGACAGCAAACTGTGCAAAACTGAAATGCACCACAGGTATGGATGGATAGTATACTTGACGACACAGAGGTAGGTAGAGCAGTGGCCTACTGTACCGTACTGCTATATATTATATACTAGTGGACAGCAAACTGTGCAAAACTGAAATGCACCACAGGTATGGATGGATAGTATATTTGACGACACAGAGGTAGGTAGAGCAGTGGCCTACTGTACCGTACTGCTATATAGTATATACTGGTGGTCTGCAAACTGTGCAAAACTGAAATGCACCATAGTTATGGATGGATAGTATACTTGACGACACAGAGGTAGGTAGAGCAGTGGCCTACTGTACCGTACTGCTATATAGTATATACTGGTAGTCAGCAAACTGTGCAAAACTGAAATGCACCACAGGTATGGATGGATAGTATATTTGACGACACAGAGGTAGGCAGAGCAGTGGCCTACTGTACCGTACTGCTATATATTATAAACTGGTGGTCAGCAAACTGTACAAAACTGAAATGCACCACAGGTATGGATGGATAGTATACTTAACGACACAGAGGTAGGTAGAGCAGTTGCCTACTGTACCGTACTGCTATATATTATATACTGGTGGACAGCAAACTGTGCAAAACTGAAATGCACCACAGGTATGGATGGATAGTATACTTGATGACACAGAGGTAGGTAGAGCAGTGGCCTACTGTACCGTACTGCTATATATTATATACTGGTGGACAGCAAACTGTGCAAAACTGAAATGCACCACAGGTATGGATGGATAGTATACTTGACGACACAGAGGTAGGTAGAGCAGTGGCCTACTGTACCGTACTGCTATATAGTATATACTGGTGGTCAGCAAACTGTGCAAAACTGAAATGCACCACAGGTATGGATGGATAGTATACTTGACGACACAGAGGTAGGTAGAGTAGTGGCCTACTGTACCGTAGTGCTATATAGTATATACTGGTGGTCAGCAAACTGTGCAAAACTGAAATGCACCACAGTTATGGATGGATAGTATACTTGACGACACAGAGGTAAGTAGAGCAGTGGCCTACTGTACTGTACTGCTTTATATTATATACTGGTGGACAGCAAACTGTGCACAACTGACATGCACCACAGGTATGGATGGATAGTATACTTGACGACACAGAGGTAGGTAGAGCAGTGGCCTACTGTACCGTACTGCTATATAGTATATACTGGTGGTCAGCAAACTGTGCAAAACTGAAATGCACCACAGGTATGGATGGATAGTATACTTGACGACACAGAGGTAGGTAGAACAGTGGCCTACTGTACCGTACTGCTATATATAATATACTGGTAGACAGCAAACTGTGCAAAACTGAAATGCACCACAGGTATGGATGGATAGTATACTTGACGACACAGAGGTAGGTAGAGCAGTGGCCTACTGTACCATACTGCTATATATTATATACTGGTGGACAGCAAACTGTGCAAAACTGAAATGCACCACAGGTATGGATGGATAGTATACTTGACGACACAGAGGTAGGTAGAGCAGTGGCCTACTGTACCGTACTGCTATATAGTATATACTGGTGGTCAACAAACTGTGAAAAACTGAAATGCACCACAGGTATGGATGGATAGTATACTTGACGACACAGAGGTAGGTAGAGCAGTGGCCTACTGTACCGTACTGCTATATATAATATACTGGTAGACAGCAAACTGTGCAAAACTGAAATGCACCACAGGTATAGATGGATAGTATACTTGACGACACAGAGGTAGGTAGAGCAGTGGCCTACTGTACCGTACTGCTATATATTATATACTGGTGGACAGCAAACTGTGCAAAACTGAAATGCACCACAGGTATGGATGGATAGTATACTTGACGACACAGAGGTAGGTAGAGCAGTGGCCTACTGTACCGTACTGCTATATATTATATACTAGTGGACAGCAAACTGTGCAAAACTGAAATGCACCACAGGTATGGATGGATAGTATATTTGACGACACAGAGGTAGGTAGAGCAGTGGCCTACTGTACCGTACTGCTATATAGTATATACTGGTGGTCAGCAAACTGTGCAAAACTGAAATGCACCATAGTTATGGATGGATAGTATACTTGACGACACAGAGGTAGGTAGAGCAGTGGCCTACTGTACCGTACTGCTATATAGTATATACTGGTAGTCAGCAAACTGTGCAAAACTGAAATGCACCACAGGTATGGATGGATAGTATATTTGACGACACAGAGGTAGGCAGAGCAGTGGCCTACTGTACCGTACTGCTATATATTATAAACTGGTGGTCAGCAAACTGTACAAAACTGAAATGCACCACAGGTATGGATGGATAGTATACTTAACGACACAGAGGTAGGTAGAGCAGTGGCCTACTGTACCGTACTGCTATATATTATATACTGGTGGACAGCAAACTGTGCAAAACTGAAATGCACCACAGGTATGGATGGATAGTATACTTGATGACACAGAGGTAGGTAGAGCAGTGGCCTACTGTACCGTACTGCTATATATTATATACTGGTGGACAGCAAACTGTGCAAAACTGAAATGCACCACAGGTATGGATGGATAGTATACTTGACGACACAGAGGTAGGTAGAGCAGTGGCCTACTGTACCGTACTGCTATATAGTATATACTGGTGGTCAGCAAACTGTGCAAAACTGAAATGCACCACAGGTATGGATGGATAGTATACTTGACGACACAGAGGTAGGTAGAGCAGTGGCCTACTGTACCGTAGTGCTATATAGTATATACTGGTGGTCAGCAAACTGTGCAAAACTGAAATGCACCACAGTTATGGATGGATAGTATACTTGACGACACAGAGGTAAGTAGAGCAGTGGCCTACTGTACTGTACTGCTTTATATTATATACTGGTGGACAGCAAACTGTGCACAACTGACATGCACCACAGGTATGGATGGATAGTATACTTGACGACACAGAGGTAGGTAGAGCAGTGGCCTACTGTACCGTACTGCTATATAGTATATACTGGTGGTCAGCAAACTGTGCAAAACTGAAATGCACCACAGGTATGGATGGATAGTACACTTGACGACACAGAGGTAGGTAGAACAGTGGCCTACTGTACCGTACTGCTATATATAATATACTGGTAGACAGCAAACTGTGCAAAACTGAAATGCACCACAGGTATGGATGGATAGTATACTTGACGACACAGAGGTAGGTAGAGCAGTGGCCTACTGTACCGTACTGCTATATATTATATACTGGTGGACAGCAAACTGTGCAAAACTGAAATGCACCACAGGTATGGATGGATAGTATACTTGACGACACAGAGGTAGGTAGAGCAGTGGCCTACTGTACCGTACAGCTATATATTATATACTAGTGGACAGCAAACTGTGCAAAACTGAAATGCACCACAGGTATGGATGGTAAGTATATTTGACGACACAGAGGTAGGTAGAGCAGTGGCCTACTGTACCGTACTGCTATATAGTATATACTGGTGGTCAGCAAACTGTGCAAAACTGAAATGCACCATAGTTATGGATGGATAGTATACTGGACGACACAGAGGTAGGTAGAGCAGTGGCCTACTGTACCGTACTGCTATATAGTATATAGTGGTAGTCCGCAAACTGTGCAAAACTGAAATGCACCACAGGTATGGATGGATAGTATACTTGACGACACAGAGGTAGGCAGAGCAGTGGCCTACTGTACCGTACTGCTATATAGTATAAACTGGTGGTCAGCAAATTGTACAAAACTGAAATGCACCATAGTTATGGATGGATAGTATACTTGACGACACAGAGGTAGGTAGAGCAGTGGCCTACTGTACCGTACTGCTATATAGTATATAGTGGTAGTCAGCAAACTGTGCAAAACTGAAATGCACCACAGGTATGGATGGATAGTATACTTGACGACACAGAGGTAGGCAGAGCAGTGGCCTACTGTACCGTACTGCTATATAGTATAAACTGGTGGTCAGCAAATTGTACAAAACTGAAATGCACCACAGGTATGGATGGATAGTATACTTAACGACACAGAGGTAGGTAGAGCAGTGGCCTACTGTACCGTACTGCTATATATTATATACTGGTGGACAGCAAACTGTGCAAAACTGAAATGCACCACAGGTATGGATGAATAGTATACTTGATGACACAGAGGTAGGTAGAGCAGTGGCCTACTGTACCGTACTGCTATATATTATATACTGGTGGACAGCAAACTGTGCAAAACTGAAATGCACCACAGTTATGGATGGATAGTATACTTGACGACACAGAGTTAGGTAGAGCAGTGGCCTACTGTACTGTACTGCTTTATATTATATACTGGTGGACAGCAAACTGTGCACAACTGACATGCACCACAGGTATGGATAGATAGTATACTTGACGACACAGAGGTAGGTAGAGCATTGGCCTACTGTACCGTACTGCTATATATTATATACTGGTGGACAGCAAACTGTGTAAAAACTGAAATGCACCACAGGTATGGATGGATAGCATACTTGACGACACAGAGGTAGGTAGAGCAGTGGCCTTCTGTACCGTTCTGCTATATAGTATATACTGGTGTTCAGCTAACTGTGCAAAACTGAAATGTACCACAGTTATGGATGGATAGTATACTTGACGACACAGAGGTAGGTAGAGCAGTGGCCTTCTGTACCGTACTGCTATATAGTATATACTGGTGGTCAGCAAACTGTGCAAAACTGAAATGCACCACAGGTATGGATGGATAGTATACTTGACGCCACAGAGGTAGGTAGAGCAGTGGACTACTGTACCGTACTGCTATATATATAGTTATATTGGTGATCATCAAAATTCTGCACTGTCCTCCTACTATATACTACAATGCAGCACGGATATGGAGCGTTTTTCAGGCAGAGAACGTATAATACTGGTGGTCACTGGTCAGCAAAACTCTGCACTGTCCTCCTACTATATAATACTGCTGGTCCCCAGTCCCCACAATAAAGCAATTAGCACACTGAGCACAGATATTTGCAGCACACTGAGCACAGTCAGATATGGAGCGTTTTTCAGGCAGAGAACGTAGATATTTGCACTTGCAGCACACTGAGCACAGATATTTGCAGCACACTGAGCACAGATATTGCAGCACAATTTGCAGCCCACTGAACATAGAAACTGAGAGGACGCCAGCCACGTCCTCTCACGATCATCTCCAATGCACGAGTGAAAAATGGCGGCGACACGCGGCTCCTTACATAGAATACGAATCTCGCGAGAATCCGACCGCGGGATGATGATGTTCGGGCGCGCTCGGGTTAACCGAGCAAGGTGGGAGGATCCGAGTTGCTCGGACCCGTGAAAAAAAAGGTGAAGTTCGGGCGGGTTCGGATCCCGAGGATCCGAACCCGCTCATCACTAGTTACCACCAACAATACAAAAACATACTGTTAAAGAAAATAATATAACCCTAGTGTGTATATATGTCCATGACGTGGAAGGAAATAAAGAGTTTATGCACCACTAGAGCAGGGGCTTATGTGAATAACTAAATATTCACTGTAAGGGCGGGATGTACTGTACTAATGGAAAAATGCGGTAAAACCCCTGTTTTCTGTGTTTTACTGCATTTCCCGCATGTACTAAGCCCCGGGCGCCGGGTTTCCAATGCAGAGCTTTACACCAGCAAAAACAATATCTTATTGCTTCTGAGGAAGCTGGGGAAAGATTGTCTCAGCAAAACATAGCAGCTACTTAACCTTTTAAAAGCTCATTTGCACCTTCCACTGCTACAGTGCCTCCCCTGGACCCTAAAAATTAGGACTGCATCTTGCCCAGACACACCAGCACCGGCCATCTGCCATCTCTCCAGGCCCGGATCCACAGCCAAAACAACTGCAAGTCATCTTGCTTAAGGACTGTCTGGATCTCATGATACAAGGACTGCTAAATATTCCTAATGGGCAATGGCCTATCTGCAGTGACACCTTTTATTACTGGGACTTTATCATTTCATATATGTGGGTACAAAGTAGACCAGACCGGAATTCACTGTTTTGCACTAGTATATTGTAGTCCATATTATATATGAATATGTGCTAATTTGTTCTCTTTACGTTGACCTTGTATGTGGAACATCCCATTTATTTATTTATTTATTTATTTGCTTAATAAACATTGAATCATTACTTTTTATCAGCTGCACCATTACATTTATTGAATATATATTTCCATTGGTTATATCCATAAGATTTTTTTTTATCAGTTTATCCTTAATAGCGCTGCATCTTTCCACTATACTATCACTCTCATAGGAGGTTGACACCCTCTATTACAGCTGCTTTGGGTGCACTAGGCAGACCCAGTGTGGATCACACTGGATCACTATTTTTGCTGTCACTCAGACTCTGCCTGCAGTGCATAGTTACAGAAGCACCTCCCTGCTAACGTGACAGCGTGCTGTAGAGTAGTGATAGGCACATGATGGACATATTAATTAAAGTATAAGTACTTCAGTTTATTTTGTGTATATTATTCAGCTCAGTAAGACACAGGCTTTGCTATATATTGATGTCAAATTGTTGCTTTATTTATACATCACGTTAAGGCATTACAGTTATGCTATTCAGTGTTTAAATAAAGCACTCACAGTGTGAGTGCCTTATTTGTTTGTGTAAGGATGGGGTGTCAGAAGGGGTCAGAAGAACCAGGAGGCAATTCTCTGGCAGATATTTTCTCTTCAGTTTCAGCAGGACTTGGCTCAGGTTTGGGTGCATGATCCCTTTACTGTAACATCAGTAGGTGAATAAGACATTTAAAGTCTTTTTCCATGGAGACTTTTTTTTTCCAGAAGTTAAATGTAAAAAGGAAATTTACAGGTCTATTCTGAAAATGTATTCTCTACATTCTCTAGTACTTACCTGTACTCATACGTACTTTCTTCTGAAAAAGTATTTCAGGGAGAGTGTGAAAGTAACACCTATCAGCGCGGACGTGTACTGCTACATCTGAGAGGTGTGTCATGAAAATGACTTACTGTACATCCAAATGTAATGAGCCCAGGCATTAGTAAGATCTACTTGTTAAAGAAAAGACACTGATATGTTGCTGGATTTGTTTGTGTATTGTGCTTCACAAGAGGTTCCATATACTGTAAGTGGTCACAAGAAACCTTATTCAAAATGCATGTAACCACAGTTACAGACATTTGATTTTTTTTTTTCTAAGAATGTAACAGCTGCATAATGGGGATAAAGTGTAATCAGGGAGATTGACGGACTATTCAGGGAGTCAGGGAAATTGCTGCTATTTCAGGGAGTCTCCTGCAGAATGCTGGATGGTAGGCAACTATGTCTATACTGAACTTCCATCTATCTCAGGGATATTGCCTTAGTACATCCTCAGATTATCCCATCACCTTTCTACAGGGCAGACTGGGACTAAAAATTGTCTGTGGCATTTAAAACACACAGGCCCACCTCAGCGGCAGTGTCCTGCTCCTGGCGTCCTCTTCTGCAATGCTTTAATCAGCAGCATCAACAGGGCTTCCTGTGTCACTGTACTGTTTTATCTGGAGAAGCTCAGGTTCAGGCTAGAGATGAGCGGGTTCGGTTCCTCGGAATCCGAACCCGCCCGAACTTCATGTTTTTTTACACGGGTCCGAGCGACTCGGATCTTCCCGCCTTGCTCGGTTAACCCGAGCGCGCCCGAACGTCATCATCACGCTGTCGGATTCTCGCGAGGCTCGGATTCTATCGCGAGACTCGGATTCTATATAAGGAGCCGCGCGTCGCCGCCATTTTCACACGTGCATTGAGAGTCATAGGGAGAGGACGTGGCTGGCGTCCTCTCCGTTTAGAGAAGAGAGAGACACAGTATTTTCGGGGAGCATTATTAGGAGGAGTACTACTGTATACTACTATACTACTTGCTGAAGTGATATTTATAGATTAGATAGTGTGACTGTAAGTGTATTATCTGACTTGTGGGGGAGACACTGACAGTGGGGAGCAGTTAGAGTCTGAGAGCAGGACTCAGGAGTACATATAACGTACAGTGCACACTTTTGCTGCCAGAGTCAGTGCCACACTGCCATTGTTGTGACCACACTGACCACCAGTATAATAATATATTTTGTGATTGTCTGCTTAGGCCTCGGAGTACTAGTTGCAAGTTGCAACGTGACCTGTCCTGAAGTGACCACCAGTTTAATAATCAATCACCACCAGTTTAATATATATATATATATAATTGTATATAATATATATATATATATATATATATATATATATATAATATTGTATACCACCTACCCGTGTTTTTTTTTTTTTCATTCTTCTTTATACATACTACTATAGTAGCTTACTGTAGCAGTCTGCGGTGCTGTGCTGACCTGACAGTGTCCAGCAGGTCCGTCATCAGTCATTACATAATAAATATATATAGTACCTGTCCGGCTGCAGTACTAGTGATATTATATTGATTTCATCTCATTATCAATAATTTATCATCCTGTCTAGACTCTATATTAGCAGCAGACACAGTACGTTAGTCCACGGCTGTAGCTACCTCTGTGTCGGCACTCGGCAGTCCATCCATAATTGTATACCACCTACCCGTGTTTTTTTCTTTTTCTTTCTTCTTTGTACATACTACTATAGAGTATAGTAGCTTACTGTAGCAGTCTGCGGTGCTGCTGAGCTGACAGTGTCCAGCAGGTCCGTCATCAGTCATCATTACCTAATAAATATATTATCTACCTGTCCGGCTGCAGTACTAGTGATATTATATATACATACATATATATATTGATTTCATCTCATTATCAATCATCCAGTCTATATTAGCAGCAGACACAGTACGTTAGTCCACGGCTGTAGCTACTTCTGTGTCGGCACTCAGCAGTCCATCCATAATTGTATACCACCTACCCGTGTTTTTTTTTTTCTTTCTTCTTTGTACATACTACTATAGTATAGTAGCTTACTGTAGCAGTCTGCGGTGCTGCTGAGCTGACAGTGTCCAGCAGGTCCGTCATCAGTCATCATTACCTAATAAATATATTATCTACCTGTCCGGCTGCAGTACTAGTGATATTATATATACATACATATATATATTGATTTCATCTCATTATCAATCATCCAGTCTATATTAGCAGCAGACACAGTACGTTAGTCCACGGCTGTAGCTACCTCTGTGTCGGCACTCGGCAGTCCATCCATAATTGTATACCACCTACCCGTGGTTTTTTTTTTTTTCTTTCTTCTTTGTACATACTACTATAGTATAGTAGCTTACTGTAGCAGTCTGCGGTGCTGCTGAGCTGACAGTGTCCAGCAGGTCCGTCATCAGTCATCATTACCTAATAAATATATTATCTACCTGTCCGGCTGCAGTACTAGTGATATTATATATACATATATATATATTGATTTCATCTCATTATCAATCATCCAGTCTATATTAGCAGCAGACACAGTACGTTAGTCCACGGCTGTAGCTACCTCTGTGTCGGCACTCGGCAGTCCATCCATAATTGTATACCACCTACCCGTGGTTTTTTTCTTTTCTTTCTTCTTTGTACATACTACTATAGTATAGTAGCTTACTGTAGCAGTCTGCGGTGCTGCTGAGCTGACAGTGTCCAGCAGGTCCGTCATCAGTCATCATTACCTAATAAATATATTATCTACCTGTCCGGCTGCAGTACTAGTGAAATTATATATACATACATATATATATTGATTTCATCTCATTATCAATCATCCAGTCTATATTAGCAGCAGACACAGTACGTTAGTCCACGGCTGTAGCTACCTCTGTGTCGGCACTCGGCAGTCCATCCATAATTGTATACCACCTACCCGTGGTTTTTTTCTTTTCTTTCTTCTTTGTACATACTACTATAGTATAGTAGCTTACTGTAGCAGTCTGCGGTGCTGCTGAGCTGACAGTGTCCAGCAGGTCCGTCATCAGTCATCATTACCTAATAAATATATTATCTACCTGTCCGGCTGCAGTACTAGTGATATTATATATACATATATATATATTGATTTCATCTCATTATCAATCATCCAGTCTATATTAGCAGCAGACACAGTACGTTAGTCCACGGCTGTAGCTACCTCTGTGTCGGCACTTGGCAGTCCATCCATAATTGTATACCACCTACCCGTGGTTTTTTTCTTTTCTTTCTTCTTTGTACATACTACTATAGTATAGTAGCTTACTGTAGCAGTCTGCGGTGCTGCTGAGCTGACAGTGTCCAGCAGGTCCGTCATCAGTCATCATTACCTAATAAATATATTATCTACCTGTCCGGCTGCAGTACTAGTGATATTATATATACATACATATATATATTGATTTCATCTCATTATCAATCATCCAGTCTATATTAGCAGCAGACACAGTACGTTAGTCCACGGCTGTAGCTACCTCTGTGTCGGCACTCGGCAGTCCATCCATAAGTATACTAGTATCCATCCATCTCCATTGTTTACCTGAGGTGCCTTTTAGTTGTGCCTATTAAAATATGGAGAACAAAAATGTTGAGGTTCCAAAATTAGGGAAAGATCAAGATCCACTTCCACCTCGTGCTGAAGCTGCTGCCACTAGTCATGGCCGAGACGATGAAATGCCAGCAACGTCGTCTGCTAAGGCCGATGCCCAATGTCATAGTACAGAGCATGTCAAATCCAAAACACCAAATATCAGTAAAAAAAGGACTCCAAAACCTAAAATAAAATTGTCGGAGGAGAAGCGTAAACTTGCCAATATGCCATTTACCACACGGAGTGGCAAGGAACGGCTGAGGCCCTGGCCTATGTTCATGGCTAGTGGTTCAGCTTCACATGAGGATGGAAGCACTCAGCCTCTCGCTAGAAAACTGAAAAGACTCAAGCTGGCAAAAGCACCGCAAAGAACTGTGCGTTCTTCGAAATCCCAAATCCACAAGGAGAGTCCAATTGTGTCGGTTGCGATGCCTGACCTTCCCAACACTGGACGTGAAGAGCATGCGCCTTCCACCATTTGCACGCCCCCTGCAAGTGCTGGAAGGAGCACCCGCAGTCCAGTTCCTGATAGTCAGATTGAAGATGTCAGTGTTGAAGTACACCAGGATGAGGAGGATATGGGTGTTGCAGGCGCTGGGGAGGAAATTGACCAGGAGGATTCTGATGGTGAGGTGGTTTGTTTAAGTCAGGCACCCGGGGAGACACCTGTTGTCCGTGGGAGGAATAGGGCCATTGACATGCCTGGTCAAAATACAAAAAAAATCAGCTCTTCGGTGTGGAAGTATTTCACCAGAAATGCGGACAACATTTGTCAAGCCGTGTGTTGCCTTTGTCAAGCTGTAATAAGTAGGGGTAAGGACGTTAACCACCTCGGAACATCCTCCCTTATACGTCACCTGCAGCGCATTCATAATAAGTCAGTGACAAGTTCAAAAACTTTGGGTGACAGCGGAAGCAGTCCACTGACCAGTAAATCCCTTCCTCTTGTAACCAAGCTCACGCAAACCACCCCACCAACTCCCTCAGTGTCAATTTCCTCCTTACCCAGGAATGCCAATAGTCCTGCAGGCCATGTCACTGGCAATTCTGACGAGTCCTCTCCTGCCTGGGATTCCTCCGATGCATCCTTGAGTGTAATGCCTACTGCTGCTGGCGCTGCTGTTGTTGCTGCTGGGAGTCGATCGTCATCCCAGAGGGGAAGTCGTAAGCCCACTTGTACTACTTCCAGTAAGCAATTGACTGTCCAACAGTCCTTTGCGAGGAAGATGAAATATCACAGCAGTCATCCTGCTGCAAAGCGGATAACTGAGGCCTTGACAACTATGTTGGTGTTAGACGTGCGTCCGGTATCCGCCGTTAGTTCACAGGGAACTAGACAATTTATTGAGGCAGTGTGCCCCCGTTACCAAATACCATCTAGGTTCCACTTCTCTAGGCAGGCGATACCGAGAATGTACACGGACGTCAGAAAAAGACTCACCAGTGTCCTAAAAAATGCAGTTGTACCCAATGTCCACTTAACCACGGACATGTGGACAAGTGGAGCAGGGCAGGGTCAGGACTATATGACTGTGACAGCCCACTGGGTAGATGTATGGACTCCCGCCGCAAGAACAGCAGCGGCGGCACCAGTAGCAGCATCTCGCAAACGCCAACTCTTTCCTAGGCAGGCTACGCTTTGTATCACCGCTTTCCAGAATACGCACACAGCTGAAAACCTCTTACGGCAACTGAGGAAGATCATCGCGGAATGGCTTACCCCAATTGGACTCTCCTGTGGATTTGTGGCATCGGACAACGCCAGCAATATTGTGTGTGCATTAAATATGGGCAAATTCCAGCACGTCCCATGTTTTGCACATACCTTGAATTTGGTGGTGCAGAATTTTTTAAAAAATGACAGGGGCGTGCAAGAGATGCTGTCGGTGGCCAGAAGAATTGCGGGACACTTTCGGCGTACAGGCACCACGTACAGAAGACTGGAGCACCACCAAAAACTACTGAACCTGCCCTGCCATCATCTGAAGCAAGAAGTGGTAACGAGGTGGAATTCAACCCTCTATATGCTTCAGAGGTTGGAGGAGCAGCAAAAGGCCATTCAAGCCTATACAATTGAGCACGATATAGGAGGTGGAATGCACCTGTCTCAAGCGCAGTGGAGAATGATTTCAACGTTGTGCAAGGTTCTGATGCCCTTTGAACTTGCCACACGTGAAGTCAGTTCAGACACTGCCAGCCTGAGTCAGGTCATTCCCCTCATCAGGCTTTTGCAGAAGAAGCTGGAGACATTGAAGGAGGAGCTAACACGGAGCGATTCCGCTAGGCATGTGGGACTTGTGGATGGAGCCCTTAATTCGCTTAACAAGGATTCACGGGTGGTCAATCTGTTGAAATCAGAGCACTACATTTTGGCCACCGTGCTCGATCCTAGATTTAAAGCCTACCTTGGATCTCTCTTTCCGGCAGACACAAGTCTGCTGGGGTTGAAAGACCTGCTGGTGACAAAATTGTCAAGTCAAGCGGAACGCGACCTGTCAACATCTCCTCCTTCACATTCTCCCGCAACTGGGGGTGCGAGGAAAAGGCTCAGAATTCCGAGCCCACCCGCTGGCGGTGATGCAGGGCAGTCTGGAGCGACTGCTGATGCTGACATCTGGTCCGGACTGAAGGACCTGACAACGATTACGGACATGTCGTCTACTGTCACTGCATATGATTCTCTCACCATTGAAAGAATGGTGGAGGATTATATGAGTGACCGCATCCAAGTAGGCACGTCACACAGTCCGTACTTATACTGGCAGGAAAAAGAGGCAATTTGGAGGACCTTGCACAAACTGGCTTTATTCTACCTAAGTTGCCCTCCCACAAGTGTGTACTCCGAAAGAGTGTTTAGTGCCGCCGCTCACCTTGTCAGCAATCGGCGTACGAGGTTACATCCAGAAAATGTGGAGAAGATGATGTTCATTAAAATGAATTATAATCAATTCCTCCGTGGAGACATTGACCAGCAGCAATTGCCTCCACAAAGTACACAGGGAGCTGAGATGGTGGATTCCAGTGGGGACGAATTGATAATCTGTGAGGAGGGGGATGTACACGGTGATATATCGGAGGATGATGATGAGGTGGACATCTTGCCTCTGTAGAGCCAGTTTGTGCAAGGAGAGATTAATTGCTTCTTTTTTGGTGGGGGTCCAAACCAACCCGTCATTTCAGTCACAGTCGTGTGGCAGACCCTGTCACTGAAATGATGGGTTGGTTAAAGTGTGCATGTCCTGTTTATACAACATAAGGGTGGGTGGGAGGGCCCAAGGACAATTCCATCTTGCACCTCTTTTTTCTTTAATTTTTCTTTGCGTCATGTGCTGTTTGGGGAGGGTTTTTTGGAAGGGACATCCTGCGTGACACTGCAGTGCCACTACTAGATGTGCCCGGTGTTTGTGTCGGCCACTAGGGTCGCTTATCTTACTCACACAGCTACCTCATTGCGCCTCTTTTTTTCTTTGCGTCATGTGCTGTTTGGGGAGGGTTTTTTGGAAGGGACATCCTGCGTGACACTGCAGTGACACTCCTAGATGGGCCCGGTGTTTGTGTCGGCCACTAGGGTCGCTTATCTTACTCACACAGCTACCTCATTGCGCCTCTTTTTTTCTTTGCGTCATGTGCTGTTTGGGGAGGGTTTTTTGGAAGGGACAACCTGCGTGACACTGCAGTGACACTCCTAGATGGGCCCGGTGTTTGTGTCGGCCACTAGGGTCGCTTATCTTACTCACACAGCTACCTCATTGCGCCTCTTTTTTTCTTTGCGTCATGTGCTGTTTGGGGAGGGTTTTTTGGAAGGGACATCCTGCGTGACACTGCAGTGACACTCCTAGATGGGCCCGGTGTTTGTGTCGGCCACTAGGGTCGCTTATCTTACTCACACAGCTACCTCATTGCGCCTCTTTTTTTCTTTGCGTCATGTGCTGTTTGGGGAGGGTTTTTTGGAAGGGACATCCTGCGTGACACTGCAGTGACACTCCTAGATGGGCCCGGTGTTTGTGTCGCCCACTAGGGTCGCTTATCTTACTCACACAGCTACCTCATTGCGCCTCTTTTTTTCTTTGCGTCATGTGCTGTTTGGGGAGGGTTTTTTGGAAGGGACATCCTGCGTGACACTGCAGTGACACTCCTAGATGGGCCCGGTGTTTGTGTCGGCCACTAGGGTCGCTTATCTTACTCACACAGCTACCTCATTGTGCCTCTTTTTTTCTTTGCGTCATGTGCTGTTTGGGGAGGGTTTTTTGGAAGGGACATCCTGCGTGACACTGCAGTGACACTCCTAGATGGGCCCGGTGTTTGTGTCGGCCACTAGGGTCGCTTATCTTACTCACACAGCTACCTCATTGCGCCTCTTTTTTTCTTTGCGTCATGTGCTGTTTGGGGAGGGTTTTTTGGAAGGGACATCCTGCGTGACACTGCAGTGACACTCCTAGATGGGCCCGGTGTTTGTGTCGGCCACTAGGGTTGCTTAGCTTAGTCATCCAGCGACCTAGGTGCAAATTTTAGGACTAAAAATAATATTGTGAGGTGTGAGGTATTCAGAATAGACTGAAAATGAGTGTAAATTATGGTTTTTGAGGTTAATAATACTTTGGGATCAAAATGACCCCCAAATTCTATGATTTAAGCTGTTTTTTAGTGTTTTTTGAAAAAAACACCCGAATCCAAAACACACCCGAATCCGACAAAAAAAATTCGGTGAGGTTTTGCCAAAACGCGGTCGAACCCAAAACACGGCCGCGGAACCGAACCCAAAACCAAAACACAAAACCCGAAAAATTTCCGGCGCTCATCTCTAGTTCAGGCTCACAGACTGTGTTGGTGTCTTGCTGCATGTACTCCATCTTTTCTACAAAGACCAGCAGTAGGTCCCAGCCTTCCCCAATATGCATGACATGATGATGTGGGAGGGGCGGGGTGTTGTCGTGGCCATGTGGGTGTAGTCTGGCACTTACCTCACATCCCTCGTTCCCACCTTCAGTCCGCCGATGCGACTTGGACAGTACTGGAACCTCGTTCAGACACGGATGGAACCTCTTGGGGTAACCTGTAAAGAACAGAAAACACGCTATGCAGGGATGAACTCCACAGAGCTCAATGAAAGGGGTGCCCCTATTTTGGTGCAAAGCACCAGGCGTGACCCCGAATGAAAACGCCCACAGGGGAAATGGGAAAAAGGACAACATACACACACAGATTACGCACGAAACAGGAATATGCTCACCAGATGTAACCTCGACCTCCTGCCAGACTGCTGTGAGGTAGTAATGTTAACCATTACACCATCCGTGCTGCTCATGATGTCACATTGTACCTTGCATCCATCTCATTGAACAGAGCACCAACTAGCAGAACTGCACAGTCAGGCTTTTGAAAACTTAAGCCTTTGATTGCCAACCCAGGAGTGGACTTCTTAGGGGAATGTTTTAACAAATAATAATAATTATTATTATTTTATTTATATAGCACTCTTTCTCCAACAGGACTCTTATCCTTTCTTTTCCTGACTACTTCTTGGGCTAAACTCTAACAATATAAATAGAATTAAATGAAAACAATATACAAGAGTACATCATACTCTGTATTAAAATACCCACATCACACCCACCTGCCAGGGGATTCAAATCCACATCACATGTGCCATAGTCAGACATTTAACTGGATAGCTATCTTTAACTACTGTATGTAGTATATGCTTGCACCTTTGTATGATAATTCAAATGATACATATACTAGTTGTAATTGTTAGTGTACTACAGCAGCTAAGCAGATCTATGCAGCATGCAGCTGCAGGCTAGTAGGAAGTACTGAGTCATCCCTTCTCCTTATATAGTAGCCTGCAACCACATATCTTAGATATGCTTAGCTTACATATAACTAGACTTGCTGCACAGGAGCACAACAGCTTATGTGCTAGATGCCTGACTGTGGTACATGAGATTGGGAGTTTGAGTCCCCTACATGACATGTTGTTCATTGTCTCTTTTAAATAAAGGGGGATCTAACTGAAAGTTACCTTGATAAGGGTGTTGCTGAGAAATGACTCATGTGATGGCAGAAAGGAAGTGTGCCGATGGACGGCCTGTGCTAGAGGGACCAGACCATCTGACTTTTGCCAGAAGTGCCAAATGGCCAGTCCAGCCCTGGCATTATCACATCACTTTTGAATTGTGTAGCATGGATAGATTTTCCCACTACTCCATTGACGCTGGCAAAGTGACTGTAGCAGAGTGATCTAGAGGCCTATTTATGGAAGTACTTTTGCAGTCAATTTTCCAAAAACTAAGGTGGATTTTTTATTCACTATTTAAGTATGGGGTATATTTATTATGAGGCTACTGCAGCAAATTTGCGTGTATTCCCTATTTTCGGGGTAATACAAGCAAATATTAAGTATCCCCCGAATGTACCATTTCTAACAGCAACCGCAGCCCCCATAGTAGATTTACCAACCTTGATAAACTGATGCGGTCACTACACTCCGAACAGGGACTCCTTGCATGTGACTTTTGATGCATTTGGGAAGTACAGTATATCATTTCTTATTGCATCATATAGTGGAAATAAGAAATTACAAATATCTGGTCTAGAACCCGATAATGATAACAATGTCCCTGAATCTGCTATTGTAATGTTCATAGTTTTTTGTTTTTTTTTTCCCATTGAATGCATGCTGGTGGAGTTTTTGTATAGTGCTACATTTTTTTTAATCACAATTTAACAGTAAACCTCAGCAGAACTGTCATGTATTGGAGGCTTCATTAAAGACTCATTTTTATCCACCTGGGCCTGCCTTTCAGTAGCGAATACCTTGTGATGTCACGGTGGTGCCAAACGCTATATTTAATATACCTTCCTGGGATACCTTCCCGGCAGTGCCAAACCCTATATATAATATATATAAATGTATATATAAATTTACACGGGTCCGAGGCATACTCGGATTCTCCCGTATGGCTCGGTTAACCCGAGCGCGCCCGAACGTCATCATCCCGCTGTCGGATTCTCGCGAGATTCGGATTCTATATAAGCAGCTGCGCGTCGCCGCCATTTTCACTTGTGCATTGGAAATGTTAGGGAGAGGACGTGGCTGGCGTCCTCTCCGTTTATTCATTGTTGAGTTGATGCAAATATTTGTGCTTGCTTATATCATTGTGGGGACTGGGGAGCAGCTGTATATTAATATAGGAGGAGTACAGTGCAGAGTTTTGCTGATCAGTGACCACCAGTTTTATCCGTTCTCTGCCTGAAAAAAACGCTCCTTATCTGTGCTCAGTGTGCTGCATATATCTGTGCTCACACTGCTTAATTGTGGGGACTAGGGAGCAGCTGTATTATATAGGAGGAGTACAGTGCAGAGTTTTGCTGACAGTGACCACCAGTATACGTTGTCTGCCTGAAAAACACTCCATATCTGTGCTCAGTGTGCTGCATATATCTGTGCTCACACTGCTTTATTGTGGGGACTGGGGACCACCAGTATAATATTATATAGGAGGAGTACAGTGCAGAGTTTTGCTGACCAGTGACCACCAGTATACGTTGTCTGCCTGAAAAACACTCCATATCTGTGCTGCATTGTGTAGTATATAGTAGTACAGTGCATAATTTTGCTGACCACCAGTACATAATATATAGGAGTACGGTACAGAAGGCCACTGCTGTACCTACCTCTGTGTCGTCAAGTATACTATCCATCCATACCTGTGGTGCATTTCAGTTTTGCACAGTTTGCTGACCACCAGTATATAATATATAGCATTACGGTACAGTAGGCCACTGCTGTACGTACCTCTGTGTCGTCAAGTATACTATCCATCCATACCTGTGGTGCATTTCAGTTTTGCACAGTTTGCTAACCACCAGTATATAATATATAGCATTACGGTACAGTAGGCCACTGCTGTACCTACCTCTGTGTCGTCAAGTATACTATCCATCTAGATTCTATACCTGTGGTGCATTTCAGTTGTGCAGTTTGCTGACACAGTGACCACCAGTATATATAGCAGTACGGTACGGAAGGCCACTGCTGTACCTACCTCTGTGTCGTCAAGTATACTATCCATCTACATTCTATACCTGTGGTGCATTTTAGTTTTGCAGTTTGCTAACAGTGACCACCAGTATATATCGCAGTACGGTATGGTAGGCCACTGCTGTACCTACCTCTGTGTCATCAAGTATACTATCCATCTAGATTCTATACCTGTGGTGCATTTCAGTTGTGCAGTTTGCTGACACAGTGACCACCAGTATATATAGCAGTACGGTACGGAAGGCCACTGCTTTACCTACCTCTGTGTCGTCAAGTATACTGTCCATCTACATTCTATACCTGTGGTGCATTTTAGTTTTGCAGTTTGCTGACAGTGACCACCAGTATATATAGCAGTACGGTACGGAAGGCCACTGCTGTACCTACCTCTGTGTCGTCAAGTATACTATCCATCTACATTCTATACCTGTGGTGCATTTTAGTTTTGCAGTTTGCTGACAGTGACCACCAGTATATACAGCAGTACGGTACAGTAGGCCACTACTGTACCTTCCTCTGTGTCATCAAGTATACTATCCATCTAGATTCTATACCTGTGGTGCATTTCAGTTGTGCAGTTTGCTGACACAGTGACCACCAGTATATATAGCAGTACGGTACGGAAGGCCACTGCTGTACCTACCTCTATGTCGTCAAATATACTATCCATCTACATTCTATACCTGTGGTGCATTTCAGTTGTGCAGTTTGCTGACAGTGACCACCAGTATATATAGCAGTACGGTACAGAAGGCCACTGCTGTACCTACCTCTGTGTCGTCAAGTATACTATCCATCTACATTCTATACCTGTGGTGCATTTCAGTTGTGCAGTTTGCTGACACAGTGACCACCAGTATATATAGCAGTACGGTACGGAAGGCCACTGCTGTACCTACCTCTGTGTCGTCAAGTATACTATCCATCTACATTCTATACCTGTGGTGCATTTTAGTTTTGCAGTTTGCTGACAGTGACCACCAGTATATATAGCAATACGGTACGGAAGGCCACTGCTGTACCTACCTCTGTGTCGTCAAGTATACTATCCATCTACATTCTATACCTGTGGTGCATTTTAGTTTTGCAGTTTGCTGACAGTGACCACCAGTCTATATAGCAGTATGGTACGGAAGGCCACTGCTGTACCTACCTCTGTGTCGTCAAGTATACTATCCATCTATATTCTATACCTGTGGTGCATTTCAGTTGTGCAGTTTGCTGACACAGTGACCACCAGTATATATAGCAGTACGGTACGGAAGGCCACTGCTGTACCTACCTCTGTGTCGTCAAGTATACTATCCATCTACATTCTATACCTGTGGTGCATTTTAGTTTTGCAGTTTGCTGACAGTGACCACCAGCATATAAAGCAGTACGGTACGGAAGGCCACTGCTGTACCTACCTCTGTGTCGTCAAGTATACTATCCATCTACATTCTATACCTGGGGTGCATTTTAGTTTTTCAGTTTGATGACAGTGACCACCAGTATATATAGCAGTACGGTACGGAAGGCCACTGCTGTACCTACCTCTGTGTCGTCAAGTATACTATCCATCTAGATTCTATACCTGTGGTGCATTTCAGTTGTGCAGTTTGCTGACACAGTGACCACCAGTATATATAGCAGTATGGTACGGAAGGCCACTGCTGTACCTACCTCTGTGTCGTCAAGTATACTATCCATCTACATTCTATACCTGTGGTGCATTTTAGTTTTGCAGTTTGCTGACAGTGACCACCAGTATATATAGCAGTACGGTATGGAAGGCCACTGCTGTACCTACCTCTGTGTCATCAAGTATACTATCCATCTACATTCTATACCTGTGGTGCATTTTAGTTTAGCAGTTTGCTGACAGTGACCACCAGTATATATAGCAGTATGGTACGGAAGGCCACTGCTGTACCTACCTCTGTGTCATCAAGTATACTATCCATCTAGATTCTATACCTGTGGTGCATTTCAGTTGTGCAGTTTGCTGACACAGTGACCACCAGTATATATAGCAGTACGGTACGGAAGGCCACTGCTGTACCTACCTCTGTGTCGTCAAGTATACTATCCATCCATATCTGTGGTGCATTTCAATTTTGCACAGTTTGCTGACCACCAGTATATCATTTATAGCATTACGGTACAGTAGGCCACTGCTCTACCTACCTCTGTGTCATCAAGTATACTATCCATCCATACCTGTGGTGCATTTCAGTTGTGCGCAGTATATATAGTAGTATGCCATTGCTATTGATACTGGCATATAATTCCACACATTAAAAAATGGAGAACAAAAATTTGAGGTTAAAAAAGGGAAAGATCAAGATCCACTTCCACCTCGTGCTGAAGCTGCTGCCACTAGTCATGGCCGAGACGATGAAATGCCATCAACGTCGTCTGCCAAGGCTGATGCCCAATGTCATAGTAGAGAGCATGTAAAATCTAAAAAACAAAAGTTCAGTAAAATGACCCAAAAATCAAAATTGAAAGCGTCTGATGAGAAGCGTAAACTTGCCAATATGCCATTTACGACACGGAGTGGCAAGGAACGGCTGAGGCCCTGGCCTATGTTCATGGATAGTGGTACAGATTCACATGAGGATGGAAGCACTCATCCTCTCGCTAGAAAAATGAAAAGACTTAAGCTGGCAAAAGCACAGCAAAGAACTGTACGTTCTTCTAAATCACAAATCCCCAAGGAGAGTCCAATTTTGTCGGTTGCGATGCCTGACCTTCCCAACACTGGACGGGAAGAGCTTGCGCCTGCCACCATTTGCACGCCCCCTGCAAGTGCTGGAAGGAGCACCCGCAGTCCAGTTCCTGATAGTCAAATTGAAGATGTCACTGTTGAAGTACACCGGGATGAGGATATGGGTGTTGCTGGCGCTGGGGAGGAAATTGACAAGGAGGATTCTGATGGTGAGGTGGTTTGTTTAAGTCAGGCACCAAAAACTTTGGGCGACAGCGGATGCAGTCCACTGACCACTAAATCCCTTCCTCTTGTAACCAAGCTCCTGCAAACCACACCACCAACTCCCTCAGTGTCAATTTCCACCTTACACAGGAAAGCCAATAGTAATGCAGGCCATGTCACTGGCAAGTATGACGAGTCCTCTCCTGCCTGGAATTCCTCCGATGCATCCTTGAGTGTAACGCCTACTGCTGCTGGCGCTGCTGTTGTTGCTGCTGGGAGTCGATCGTCATCCCAGAGGGGAAGTCGGAAGACCACTTGTACTACTTCCAGTAAGTAATTGACATTCCAGCAGTCCTTTGCGAGGAAGATTAAATATCACAGCAGTCATCCTGCTGCAAAGCGGATAACTCAGGCCTTGGCAGCCTGAGCGGTGAGAAATGTGGTTCCGGTATCCACCGTTAATTCGCAGGGAACTAGAGACATGATTGAGGTACTGTGTCCCCGGTACCAAATACCATCTAGGTTCCATTTCTCTAGGCAGGCGATACCGAAAATGTACACAGACCTCAGAAAAAAGTCACCAGTGTCCTAAAAAATGCAGTTGTACCCAATGTCCACTTAACCACGGACATGTGGACAAGTGGAGCAGGGCAGACTCAGGACTATATGACTATGACAGCCCACTGGGTAGATGTATTGCCTCCCGCAGCAAGAACAGCAGCGGCGGCACCAGTAGCAGCATCTCGCAAACGCCAACTCGTTCCTAGGCAGGCTACGCTTTGTATGATCGCTTTCCAGAAGAGGCACACAGCTGACAACCTCTTACGGAAACTGAGGAACATCATCGCAGAATGGCTTACCCCAATTGGACTCTCCTGGGGATTTGTGACATCGGACAACGCCAGCAACATTGTGCGTGCATTACATCTGGGCAAATTCCAGCACGTCCCATGTTTTGCACATACATTGAATTTGGTGGTGCAGAATTATTTAAAAAACGACAGGGGCGTGCAAGAGATGCTGTCGGTGGCCCAAAGAATTGCGGGCCACTTTCTGCATTCAGCCACCGCGTACCGAAGACTGGAGCACCACGAACATTCCTGAACCTGCCCTGCCATCATCTGAAGCAAGAGGTGGTAACGAGGTGGAATTCAACCCTCTATATGCTTCAGAGGTTGGAGGAGCAGCAAAAGGCCATTCAAGCCTATACAACTGAGCACGATATAGGAGGTGGAATGCACCTGTCTCAAGCGCAGTGGAGAATGATTTCAACGTTGTTCAAGGTTCTGCAACCTTTTGAACTTGCCACACGTGAAGTCAGTTCAGACACTGCCAGCCTGAGTCAGGTCATTCCCCTCATCAGGCTTTTGCAGAAGAAGCTGGAGACATTGAAGGAGGAGCTAAAACAGAGCGATTCCGCTAGGCATGTGGGACTTGTGGATGGAGCCCTTAATTCGCTTAACCAGGATTCACGGGTGGTCAATCTGTTGAAATCAGAGCACTACATTTTGGCCACCGTGCTCGATCCTAGATTTAAAACCTACGTTGTATCTCTCTTTCCGGCATACACAAGTCTGCAGAGGTTCATAGACCTGCTGGTGAGAAAATTGTCAAGTCAAGCGGAACGTGACCCGTCATCATCTCCTCCTTCACATTCTCCCGCAACTGGGGGTGCGAGGAAAAGGCTAAGAATTCCGAGCCCACCCGCTGGCGGTGATGCAGGGCAGTCTGGAGCAAGTGCTGACATCTGGTCCGGACTGAAGGACCTGCCAACGATTACTGACATGTCGTCTACTGTCACTGCATATGATTCTCTCACCATTGAAAGAATGGTGGAGGATTATATGAGTGACCGCATCCAAGTAAGCCAAGTAAGTCAGACAGTCCGTACGTATACTGGCAGGAAAAAGAGGCAATTTGGAGGCCCTTGCACAAACTGGCTTTATTCTACCTAAGTTGCCCTCCCTCCAGTGTGTACTCCGAAAGAGTGTTTAGTGCAGCCGCTCACCTTGTCAGCAATCGGCGTACGAGGTTACTTCCAGAAAATGTGGAGAAGATGATGTTCATCAAAATGAATTATAATCAATTCCTCCGTGGAGACATTCACCAGCAGCAATTGCCTCCAGAAAGTACACAGGGACCTGAGATGGTGGATTCCAGTGGGGACGAATTAATAATCTGTGAGGAGGGGGATGTACATAGTGAAAGGGGTGAGGAATCGGAGGATGATGATGAGGTGGACATCTTGCCTCTGTAGAGCCAGTTTGTGCAAGGAGAGATTGATTGCTTCTTTTTTTGGTGGGGGCCCAAACCAACCAGTCATTTCAGTCACAGTCATGTGGCAGACCCTGTCGCTGAAATGATGGGTTCGTTAAAGTGTGCATGTTCTGTTTATACAACATAAGGGTGGGTGGGAGGGCCCAAGGACAATTCCATCTTGCACCTCTTTTTTCTTTCATTTTTCTTTGCATCATGTGCTGTTTGGGGACAATTTTTTTGAAGTGCCATCCTGCCTGACACTGCAGTGCCACTCCTAGATGGGCCAGGTGTTTGTGTCGGCCACTTGTGTCGCTTAGCTTAGTCACACAGCGACCTTGGTGCGCCTCTTTTTTTTCTTTGCATCATGTGCTGTTTGGGGACAATTTTTTTGAAGTGCCATCCTGTCTGACACTGCAGTGCCACTCCTAGATGGGCCAGGTGTTTGTGTCGGCCACTTGGGTCGCTTAGCTTAGTCACACAGCTACCTCATTGCGCCTCTTTTTTTCTTTGCATCATGTGCTGTTTGGGGACTATTTTTTTGAAGTGCCATCCTGCCTGACACTGCAGTGCCACTCCTAGATGGGCCAGGTGTTTGTGTCGGCCACTTGTGTCGCTTAGCTTAGTCACACAGCGACCTTGGTGCGCCTCTTTTTTTCTTTGCATCATGTGCTGTTTGGGGACACTTTTTTTTAAGTGCCATCCTGCCTGACACTGCAGTGCCACTCCTAGATGGGCCAGGTGTTTGTGTCGGACACTTGTGTCGCTTAGCTTAGTCACACAGCGACCTTGGTGCGCCTCTTTTTTTCTTTGCATCATGTGCTGTTTGGGGACTATTTTTTTGAAGTGCCATCCTGCCTGACACTGCAGTGCCACTCCTAGATGGGCCAGGTGTTTGTGTCGGCCACTTGTGTCGCTTAGCTTAGTCACACAGCGACCTTGGTGTGCCTCTTTTTTTCTTTGCATCATGTGCTGTTTGTGGACTATATTTTGGAAGTGCCATCCTGTCTGACACTGCAGTGCCACTCCTAGATGGGCCAGGTGTTTGTGTCGGCCACTTGTGTCGCTTAGCTTAGTCACACAGCGACCTTGGTGCGCCTCTTTTTTTCTTTGCATCATGTGCTGTTTGGGGACTATTTTTTTGAAGTGCCATCCTGCCTGACACTGCAGTGCCACTCCTAGATGGGCCAGGTGTTTGTGTCGGCCACTTGTGTCGCTTAGCTTAGCCATCCAGCGACCTCGGTGCAAATTTTAGGACTAAAAATAATATTGTGAGGTGTGAGGTGTTCAGAATAGACTGGAAATGAGTGGAAATTATGGTTATTGAGGTTAATAATACTATGGGATCAAAATGACCCCCAAATTCTATGATTTAAGCTGTTTTTTAGGGTTTTTTGAAAAAAAAACACCCGAATCCAAAACACACCCGAATCCGACAAAAAAATTTCGGTGAGCGCGTCCGAATCCAAAACACGGCCGCGGAACTGAATCCAAAACCAAAACACAAAACCCGAAAAATGTCCGGTGCACATCACTAGTCATACACAGGATTAGAATGGGTTCTAGGCAAACACCACCAGACACCTTACTGATCAAGCTATTTGCTCCTGCATAGCAAGCCTGCAGATTCTAATTATATGAAGCTACTTAGAATTGTCAATTCAAAACCATTGCAGCTAGGCAAATCTATGTAGTGTGCAGCCACACACTACATAGATCTACTCAGTAGTCACAATGCTGATTATTTCTCTGACAATAAATTTACAAGTGTTAAACCCAGGATTAGAGCCCACAACCTATTACACTGGAAACAGGTACCTTACTGATGGAGATATTTGCTCTCATGCTTCCTATACAGGAGCAAATAGCTCCATTAGTAAGGTGCCTGCTTCCAGTGTAATAGGTCGTGGGTTCTCATCCATTTTAAAAGTGTCATACACAGGATTCCTGTGTATGACACTTTTAAAATGTGCATCTATAATAAAGAGGGTGTGTAAGGTGCAGGGACTAGTGAGGGAGGGGAGTTGACCACGGTAGAGATAGCGGTGGCTGTCAATTAACGTAATTAAATGGTGTTGCCGAACATGGAACAGGAGGAGAGGTGACCCCCTACAGAGCAGGAGCCCGGCGGCAGCCAACTCCGTTGCCTCCCACAGTTACTCCTCTGCTGAGGTCACATGGTACAGTAGTCTCATTGGAAAGCACCAAGCAAATGCTTTTTGCAATGACTGATCAGGACCCAGCACTCCAAGCTTTCATTGACAGCCATGATCCTCTGATGTTGGCATGTACATGAATGTGTGTCCACCATGTCTAAAGTGTTCATGCATGTGTTTAAATATAAGCCATATATACATACTTACCGACTTTTTGGCTGCTCTCTCCGGGAGAGAGCAGCCAGGTCGGCTCGGCAGGGGGGCGGGCTGCGATGTGAGTGCAGAGGGGGGCGGGGCAGAGGCATGGCGCAGGTGGGCCGGGGCGTGGTGGAGGCAGGCCGGGGGCGTGGCTATGGGATCGTCCCGTGTAAGCCCCGCTGTGTAATGCCGCTATTACCGGCATTATACAGCAGGGGGCGTGGCTATGATGACGCGATTCAATTAGAATCGCGTCATCGCCTGTCCGGACCGCCCACTTTACTCGCTAAGTGGGCGGCCGGGCAGGGGGGGACCTCTGTAATCGGGAGACTTGCCTGCTCTTCCGGGGGGCCGGGAGGGTCACCCAATTTTCGGGAGCCTCCCGGCCATTCCGGGAGAGTAGGCAAGTCTGTATATATATATAAGCTGCAGCAGACCCAATTGTGTTAGATTTTCCCAAACTGGGTGGGAACATAATTGTTGCAAGATGTGGAAGACAGGGCTGGGAAAGTGAATGAGAGTAACAATACTTTTTGGGAGGAGTTAGCCATTTACACATCATTTTCAAGATATTAATTTAACTCTTTATTGAAATCCATCTGGGAAAATGGATTTGGAATAATAATAATAATAATAATAATCCCCAAAGATATTAGTTTCATATATAGTATTTTTTTAATTATTTGTAAACTCTGCCATCCAGTAACAGTTAACTCTACCATCCAGTAAAAGACTACCCAACAAACTGAAAATGTGGCTAATAAAAATAAATGTGCTGCAGAAATGTGTTGTAGATATAGTCATTTTAATAATTAAGGTGCAGTGATTTCATTATGTGAGCGCTGCTCGAGAAATCTTGACCTTTCCTTTCCTTATAACATCAATAACCGAGTTTAGGATTATGTAAGGTCACGCGCTATTCATTGGTTTTTCTATGGCATGTTCTTGGTTGTTATTGTATCATTTTCAAAGTTAAAGAAAAATCTAAATATTTATTTTGGAGAACAGCTTCAGTGTTACGTGGCCAGCTTCAAAACCAGCCATATTTTCTTTTAAACCACAAAAATGACAAATGTTTGCAGAGGTCTCGGGTTGAACAGAGGCGGTGTGGGAGGAAAAGGGAGAGGGGATTATCAGGGTATCATCTTGTTTTCCTCATTTACCACCTGTTTACTGTCCAGTTGTGAAAGTTCTAAAACACATGATTTGTACATATATGTATCATGATGGAGGAGTTTCTGGTGGTAATTCCGGCTGGCAACAAGTGAGTGAATGAGTCATCAGCTTATTCCGTTGACAAGAACTGAATCTTTCACTTACATTATTAGGAACCTCAAATAAATGATCCAATTTCCCTGTTTTATTTTTTTTAAGTGAACTGTAAGAACATTTCACTCTTAGGACGCATTTTTCTTCTTAACCGTTCCTCTTTGGGGCTAAAATTGTCTTGTCCAGAGATTTATTGGAATTACTTGGCCCATTTCAGAAATTATGTGACTTGTTTTAAATAGGGGGAGGAGGTTCAAAGTA
Source organism: Pseudophryne corroboree (assembly GCF_028390025.1). Classification (NCBI taxonomy): domain Eukaryota; kingdom Metazoa; phylum Chordata; class Amphibia; order Anura; family Myobatrachidae; genus Pseudophryne; species Pseudophryne corroboree. The sequence continues at coordinate 220,753,294 of NC_086449.1, forward strand.
GGCCATAGTGATTGTTACTAAGCATAAAACATGTTACATACAGTAAACTGTTGTTATGAAGAGCTATGTGGTATGTGTATTGTCCGCAAAACCAATAACAAGCCCATGAAGTCCACAGCAAGTAGATGGAAGTGAGGACTAGCATGCTATATTCAGCCTCAATATCAGTAGTTTAATGGATCAAAAATTAAATTAATTATAATTTAATGGAAAAGAACTATTGGGTAATTGGTAGAGATGAGCGGGTTCGGTTTCTCTGAAACCGAACCCGCACGAACTTCATGGTTTTTTTACGGGTCCGAGCAGACTCGGATCCTCCCGCCTTGCTCGGTTAACCCGAGCGCGCCCGAACGTCATCATGACGCTGTCGGATTCTCGCGAGACTCGGATTCTATATAAGGAGCCGCGCGTCGCCGCCATTTTCACACGTGCATTGAGATTGATAGGGAGAGGACGTGGCTGGCGTCCTCTCCATTAGAAATTAGATTAGAAGAGAGAGAGAGATTGTGCAGAGTCAGACAGAGTTTACCACAGTGACCAGTGCAGTTGTTGTTAGTTAACTTTTATTTATTTTAATATAATATATCCGTTCTCTGCTATATCCGTTCTCTGCCTGAAAAAAAACGATACACAGCAGCAGCCAGTCACACAGTGTGACTCAGTCTGTGTGCACTCAGCTCAGCCCAGTGTGCTGCACATCAATGTATAAAAGGCAAAGCTTATAATAATTGTGGGGGAGACTGGGGAGCACTGCAGGTTGTTATAGCAGGAGCCCCCAGGAGTACATAATATTATATTAATTTAAAATTAAACAGTGCACACTTTTGCTGCAGGAGTGCCACTGCCAGTGTGACTAGTGGTGACCAGTGCCTGACCACCAGTATAGTAGTATATTGTTGTATGTATTGTATACTATCTCTTTATCAACCAGTCTATATTAGCAGCAGACACAGTACAGTGCGGTAGTTCACGGCTGTGGCTACCTCTGTGTCGGCAGTCGGAACTCGGCAGGCAGTCCGTCCATCCATAATTGTATTACAATATATACCACCTAACCGTGGTATTTTTTTTTCTTTCTTTATACCGTCGTCATAGTGTCATACTAGTTGTTACGAGTATACTACTATCTCTTTATCAACCAGTGTACAGTGCGGTAGTTCACGGCTGTGGCTACCTCTGTGTCGGCAGTCGGCAGGCAGTCCGTCCATCCATAATTGTATTATTATTATAATATATACCACCTAACCGTGGTTTTTTTATACCACCTAACCGTGGCAGTCCGTCCATAATTGTATACTAGTATCCAATCCATCCATCTCCATTGTTTACCTGAGGTGCCTTTTAGTTCTGCCTATAAAATATGGAGAACAAAAAAGTTGAGGTTCCAAAATTAGGGAAAGATCAAGATCCACTTCCACCTCGTGCTGAAGCTGCTGCCACTAGTCATGGCCGAGACGATGAAATGCCAGCAACGTCGTCTGCCAAGGCCGATGCCCAATGTCATAGTACAGAGCATGTCAAATCCAAAACACCAAATATCAGAAAAAAAAGGACTCCAAAACCTAAAATAAAATTGTCGGAGGAGAAGCGTAAACTTGCCAATATGCCATTTACCACACGGAGTGGCAAGGAACGGCTGAGGCCCTGGCCTATGTTCATGGCTAGTGGTTCAGCTTCACATGAGGATGGAAGCACTCAGCCTCTCGCTAGAAAACTGAAAAGACTCAAGCTGGCAAAAGCACCGCAAAGAACTGTGCGTTCTTTGAAATCCCAAATCCACAAGGAGAGTCCAATTGTGTCGTTTGCGATGCCTGACCTTCCCAACACTGGACGTGAAGAGCATGCGCCTTCCACTATTTGCATGCCCCCTGCAAGTGCTGGAAGGAGCACCCGCAGTCCAGTTCCTGATAGTCAGATTGAAGATGTCAGTGTTGAAGTACACCAGGATGAGGAGGATATGGGTGTTGCTGGCGCTGGGGAGGAAATTGACCAGGAGGATTCTGATGGTGAGGTGGTTTGTTTAAGTCAGGCACCCGGGGAGACACCTGTTGTCCGTGGGAGGAATATGGCCGTTGACATGCCAGGTGAAAATACCAAAAAAATCAGCTCTTCGGTGTGGAGGTATTTCACCAGAAATGCGGACAACAGGTGTCAAGCCGTGTGTTCCCTTTGTCAAGCTGTAATAAGTAGGGGTAAGGACGTTAACCACCTCGGAACATCCTCCCTTATACGTCACCTGCAGCGCATTCATAATAAGTCAGTGACAAGTTCAAAAACTTTGGGTGACAGCGGAAGCAGTCCACTGACCAGTAAATCCCTTCCTCTTGTAACCAAGCTCACGCAAACCACCCCACCAACTCCCTCAGTGTCAATTTCCTCCTTCCCCAGGAATGCCAATAGTCCTGCAGGCCATGTCACTGGCAAGTCTGACGAGTCCTCTCCTGCCTGTGATTCCTCCGATGCATCCTTGCGTGTAACGCCTACTGCTGCTGGCGCTGCTGTTGTTGCCGCTGGGAGTCGATGGTCATCCCAGAGGGGAAGTCGTAAGCCCACTTGTACTACTTCCAGTAAGCAATTGACTGTTCAACAGTCCTTTGCGAGGAAGATGAAATATCACAGCAGTCATCCTACTGCAAAGCGGATAACTGAGTCCTTGACAACTATGTTGGTGTTAGACGTGCGTCCGGTATCCGCCGTTAGTTCACAGGGAACTAGACAATTTATTGAGGCAGTGTGCCCCCGTTACCAAATACCATCTAGGTTCCACTTCTCTAGGCAGGCGATACCGAGAATGTACACGGACGTCAGAAAAAGACTCACCAGTGTCCTAAAAAATGCAGTTGTACCCAATGTCCACTTAACCACGGACATGTGGACAAGTGGAGCAGGGCAGGGTCAGGACTATATGACTGTGACAGCCCACTGGGTAGATGTATGGACTCCCGCCGCAAGAACAGCAGCGGCGGCACCAGTAGCAGCATCTCGCAAACGCCAACTCTTTCCTAGGCAGGCTACGCTTTGTATCACCGCTTTCCAGAATACGCACACAGCTGAAAACCTCTTACGGCAACTGAGGAAGATCATCGCGGAATGGCTTACCCCAATTGGACTCTCCTGTGGATTTGTGGCATCGGACAACGCCAGCAATATTGTGTGTGCATTAAATATGGGCAAATTCCAGCACGTCCCATGTTTTGCACATACCTTGAATTTGGTGGTGCAGAATTTTTTAAAAAACGACAGGGGCGTGCAAGAGATGCTGTCGGTGGCCAGAAAAATTGCGGGACACTTTCGGCGTACAGGCACCACGTACAGAAGACTGGAGCACCACCAAAAACTACTGAACCTGCCCTGCCATCATCTGAAGCAAGAAGTGGTAACGAGGTGGAATTCAACCCTCTATATGCTTCAGAGGTTGGAGGAGCAGCAAAAGGCCATTCAAGCCTATACAATTGAGCACGATATAGGAGATGGAATGCACCTGTCTCAAGTGCAGTGGAGAATGATTTCAACGTTGTGCAAGGTTCTGATGCCCTTTGAACTTGCCACACGTGAAGTCAGTTCAGACACTGCCAGCCTGAGTCAGGTCATTCCCCTCATCAGGCTTTTGCAGAAGAAGCTGGAGGCATTGAAGAAGGAGCTAACACGGAGCGATTCCGCTAGGCATGTGGGACTTGTGGATGCAGCCCTTAATTCGCTTAACAAGGATTCACGGGTGGTCAATCTGTTGAAATCAGAGCACTACATTTTGGCCACCGTGCTCGATCCTAGATTTAAAGCCTACCTTGGATCTCTCTTTCCGGCAGACACAGGTCTGCTGGGGTTGAAAGACCTGCTGGTGACAAAATTGTCAAGTCAAGCGGAACGCGACCTGTCAACATCTCCTCCTTCACATTCTCCCGCAACTGGGGGTGCGAGGAAAAGGCTCAGAATTCCGAGCCCACCCGCTGGCGGTGATGCAGGGCAGTCTGGAGCGACTGCTGATGCTGACATCTGGTCCGGACTGAAGGACCTGACAACGATTACGGACATGTCGTCTACTGTCACTGCATATGATTCTCTCAACATTGATAGAATGGTGGAGAATTATATGAGTGACCGCATCCAAGTAGGCACGTCACACAGTCCGTACTTATACTGGCAGGAAAAAGAGGCAATTTGGAGGCCCTTGCACAAACTGGCTTTATTCTACCTAAGTTGCCCTCCCACAAGTGTGTACTCCGAAAGAGTGTTTAGTGCCGCCGCTCACCTTGTCAGCAATCGGCGTACGAGGTTACATCCAGAAAATGTGGAGAAGATGATGTTCATTAAAATGAATTATAATCAATTCCTCCGCGGAGACATTGACCAGCAGCAATTGCCTCCACAAAGTACACAGGGAGCTGAGATGGTGGATTCCAGTGGGGACGAATTGATAATCTGTGAGGAGGGGGATGTACACGGTGATATATCGGAGGGTGAAGATGAGGTGGACATCTTGCCTCTGTAGAGCCAGTTTGTGCAAGGAGAGATTAATTGCTTCTTTTTTGGGGGGGGTCCAAACCAACCCGTCATATCAGTCACAGTCGTGTGGCAGACCCTGTCACTGAAATGATGGGTTGGTTAAAGTGTGCATGTCCTGTTTTGTTTATACAACATAAGGGTGGGTGGGAGGGCCCAAGGATAATTCCATCTTGCACCTCTTTTTTCTTTTCTTTTTCTTTGCATCATGTGCTGATTGGGGAGGGTTTTTTGGAAGGGACATCCTGCGTGACACTGCAGTGCCACTCCTAGATGGGCCCGGTGTTTGTGTCGGCCACTAGGGTCGCTTATCTTTCTCACACAGTCAGCTACCTCATTGCGCCTCTTTTTTTCTTTGCGTCATGTGCTGTTTGGGGAGGGTTTTTTGGAAGGGACATCCTGCGTGACACTGCAGTGCCACTCCTAGATGGGCCCGGTGTTTGTGTCGGCCACTAGGGTCGCTTATCTTACTCACACAGCGACCTCGGTGCAAATTTTAGGACTAAAAATAATATTGTGAGGTGTGATGTGTTCAGAATAGGCTGAAAATGAGTGTAAATTATGTTTTTTGAGGTTAATAATACTTTGGGATCAAAATTACCCCCAAATTCTATGATTTAAGCTGTTTTTTAGGGTTTTTTGAAAAAAACACCCGAATCCAAAACACACCCGAATCCGACAAAAAAAATTCGGTGAGGTTTTGCCAAAACGCGGTCGAACCCAAAACACGGCCGCGGAACCGAACCCAAAACCAAAACACAAAACCCGAAAAATTTCAGGCGCTCATCTCTAGTAATTGGGTGCTAACACCTATAATGAAGGTGAGTAACGAAGTATGGTTAAGTCACACATCTCTAGGCCAGAGTATGGCAATTTTCGGCACGTCAGCTTTTGTGGAACTACACATACTACACATACCAGCATGCTTTGCGACAGTATCAGTATGCCTTAAACAACAGTGTGGCAGAGCATGTATGCTGGGATGTGTAGTTCAACAGCAGCTGAAATGCCACTGGTTGCCTACTCTGCTTTAGGTATAAATCTGTTGCACTCCCTTGAATCACGATTTTTCCAGGACAGTCCCCTATTTTATCTAGTTTTATTACTATATTTTGGACTTCTGGGGTGCCCAGATTAACAGGGCAATTGGGAATATGTACACAGCATGTTTGCTTTTATATGGGACCCGTCATGAAGTATGGGTTTACACAATTCTCTGGTTACAGAGATGTCCTGGTAATTCGTTTAAAAAAATGGGACAGACTCCCAACAATATGACTCACATGCCAGAATTCTCTGTACATATCCACCATATTCCTTTAGTGTTGGACGCCACAGTCATTAGGAAATTACATTGAATAAAAGAAGAGAACCAGGTTTGATGTGGAAAAAAACATTTTCCAGATGTGCATCGGTTCTTTAAACTTATTTTTAATGCAAACCTTCCATGTGCACTGATTAGCTGTTTATCTTGGAAATGAAATAAAATGTACTTGACTAATCATCTATAGGAAAACATTCCGTTCAGTCAATGCTCTGCTTTCTATACATCAGTTCTTTAATTTCATTGTATTTCTAATGTACTTGGAAGAGGTTTAATATTGTAGAGTTAGCTGAAATGTTTTTGGAGCATCTGCCTGAGATTAGACAGTCCGAGAGGAAAAAATATTCATTTTATTACAAATACAATACTCCAGAGATAGCAGCTGAGAAGACTTTTCTGCAAGTGTTCTGCGACTGCAGATGACATTGCATTATCTGCTTGTCCTCTGCTGTTACAGCGTCGATACCACAACTATTTATTTTGTCTCTTCACACACAAGCTGCAATTCTGTCCATATGAATAATGCTGATTGTGCAACAGGGAGTGAGAGACAATACTTACATATTGATTTATTGAGCAGTAACACCTAAGATATTGATGTTTAAATGTATTCATCACTGTGCAGCTGGCCACCCCGGGCATATGAACATGTCATTCTCAGCTCACTTTTCACTTGCTTCAATAATTACAGAAATTTACTCATTTGATGTAGAATTTCACTATAATCAATTATGGAGGACTTGTGCAATATGTCCTCTATGTTATGTTTTCAATGTTATAATAATTAACAAATTAATCTCACTCTCTCTCTCACATTATATTTACTTTTTTTTCTGTGCTCTGAGAGATTAGTGGAGAGAGAGGTCCAGGTGGGAGGGACGGGGGTGTGGTGCCATGAATTGCATCATCACACCCCCTCCAGCCAACTTCACTGGAGGAGTGCCTGGGATGTGGGAGGGTTGTCTCCTCTTTAGAGATCTTCCTTAAATTTGTGAATCTTCTGCAAATTCCGGGAGAGTAAGCAAATATTCTTTAGGGTCTCCTTAACTCTCCTTTTGTATCACCTACTCTGTTCTAAATACTGTGTGCTGCTTTCCTTTTTAAACCTCATTATTCTCTTTCGGATGCTCATCCCGGATAGGCCTCTGGGCCTGTTTAACCCTAGATTCTAACTTAGCGATTACTTTGTCTACACTTTCATGCACTATTTCACTATGAGGACTTCTACTTCTTCATTTGTTTTTGTTATATTATATAGTATAGCACAGTGATGGCTAACCTTGACACTCCAGCTGTTGTTGAACTACACATCCCAGCATGCCCTGCTACAGTTTTGCTATTTGGCCTTGCTAAAACTGATGCAGGGCATGCTGGGATGTGTAGTTCAACAACAGCTGGAGTGTTAAGGTTAGCCATCACTGGTATAGCACATTCTGCACTATAATCCCCTCTGTTAAGACTGTTGCTTCCTCCACTAGTTTCATTTCCAAGTTACTATTTTATGGCACATCTGACTTTCTTACATAAAGATATTTATTTTCTCTGTTTCCTTTCTACCACCCCTATTTTTATATTATGTTTCTGTTATTAAAACTTACATTTTTTTTACTTGTTTTCTTCAGTTAAAAACTTCATATTCTGTTAAACTTCTCTTTAAGGAGTCTATTTAAAGTGGAGAGAGATAAAGTTCCAGCCAAAAAGCTCTGAACTGCCATGTAACAGGCTGAGTTTGAAAGATGACAGAAGCTGGTTGGTTGGGACTTTGGGGGACATTTACTAAGCAGTGATAAGAAGGGAGAAGTGAGCCAGTGGAGAAGTGCCCATGGCAACCAATCATCACTGAAGTAACATCTATAACTTGCATACTATAAAATTATACAGAGCTGCTGATTGGTTGATGGGGAAACTTCTCCACTGGCTCACTTCTCCGCTCTTATCACTGCTTAGTAAATGTCCCCCTTTATCTCGCTCCACTACATCTCACTCCTAAGCTTAATACATATGGATCACATAGTTTCCTCTGTCTACCCCAACTATCCCTGTTCATAAAAAAAGAAAATAATTCTACTTAATTTCCTCAATCTCCTGATAACTTTGTTTCTTCTGTTGCGCACATCCCTGTTTCTCCCTTTAACGGTTTGTTCTTAGCAAAACATTTCTTTTCTAAGTCTTTATTTACTCCGTTACAGCCTGTCTCTCAGTCCCCGGCCTATCTTCCTGTCAGTAGCCGTTTGACCTTTCTACTAACTTTCAACCCTCAGCTTGCTTAGCTTTACACAGGGTGTGGTTTGAAAAGTTGACATTCAGAATGGTGGCAGTCACAATGTAAATATGGTCATAATGTTGACAATTTAAATGTTGACACCAGAATATCAACATACCATTTTCTGCTTATTTCAGCCTAACCTTAGTCTAAACCTTAACCCTAACCCAAAACCTAAAATCAACACCAAAATGTGGTATCAACATTCTGGTGTAGACATGTTAAATGCTGACATCATGAGCATTTAGATCTAACATCCATGTTGACATTCTGACTATCAACATTCTGGTTTTGACATTCTGACCAGTAACTCTCTTACCTTGCCCACCTTCCCTATGTATTCTCCATTTAACCTCCCACACTTTCTGGTCTTCCCCTTTTATATTCCCCCCCTTCCACCCCCCCACCCCACCCCCACCCCCCTATATGCATCTTCTCAGTGCAGTACCTTCTGCTCTTCACAATACTGCCCACTTGGCTTGAGCCTACACCTCCATAAACCACCTCTTAATAATGGTTGTAGAAGACCTTGCCCGTTATAAAGTGCAATTGTCCTGCTATATACACAAACAATAAATGGTCTACAATTTATTGTGTAGCAGATTTTTATGTTACATACCTGTATAACTCAGTTTTTTTTACAGGGCATTGGAAATATAAAGAAGGTCACAGATGCTGCATTATTGCTGTCAGTATAGGAAAATGATTCCAATATAGCAGTCTACAAGTGATAAAAAGAGCAAAATGCCTCATAAAATCCTAATTAGAATACTACTGGACATACTGGAAAATCTATTTGCAAGATAACCTTTATGTTTCCCTACCAACATGCAACAGTGATCCTACTATAGCTTGGTTTAATGGTAGGATCGCCCTATGTGCAACCAGAACCAGATCCGGATCATTCATTACATAACCTAGGCTTATGCCTATGGTCCTGTGGTTACCGTAACCTGTTTTTCGACAAATGGAGAAGTTAATAGGGGGACTCAGTAATTCCCACTGAAGGACACTGCAGTCAGTCTCCTTGCAGCCTGTAAAGACTGATAACAGTGAGCAATAGCTTACAGTTTGCATAGCTATTGAATCAGCCATATTCAGTGAAGTAATAGAACTGAGGGAGGTGACATTTTTTTCTATACAGAGTTGGGGGCATCCTTAAAAAATCTACTATCGCCGAATACGACTACCAAACACTGATCTTGGAAACGTTGGGGGGTTTTAGGGCAAACGTTGAGCTCTGCTGATATAAAATATTATATTCCATTTTAAGATGTGTTTTATACTGCATGTAGACATAGGGTTAAGAAGATTGTGAATGTTAGAAGCATTGTACTGTATGTGCCAAAGTTAATTTGCCATTCAGTGTGCATAATCTGATGTGTCTGAAGAACTTGGCTGTTGAAATAGGTCTGGCCCTGTTGGGCTGAATGTCTCATTTCAATGTGAATTAATGATGTCTGGGTCATTAATTCTTATCCCATTGAACCACTCATCAGAGTCTCAGTTTTAAAGTGTTATTATGACCTAATTAACCATTTGGATGAGGCAGCAATATGTTCATTTAGCAGAGAAGTAATTGTTATATTTTCCTTCATACAACATGTTACTGGCTCTAATATAATTCCATTCCTATCAAATATACATTTTATAAGCCCACTCCTCACATCAGTGTAAACCTTGGCAATGTGTATCACAGGGGCATATGAAATAGGGTGGGCTATGCTTGCTAGAGGTACATATCTGATCTGATGTGTTTTTCACCACAGGGATTATATTGGGAAACAAAAGATTAACAGGGCAAATCTAAAATGGGAGAAGTCTGCATGGCATGTTTATTTTGGGGACAAAAAAATTAGATCAAATGTGATGGGTAGGAATGGCAAGGGAATGAGGTACTAGGATAGTGATGCATAGTGAATTGGACACAGGCAGTGAACTTAAGCCCATATGTTAAATAGGAATACATACTATTTTCCAGCGGACGGATGCCGCCTGTCAATATCCCGATGGCGGCATAACGTTCGTCACAATGCCGGCAGTGGGGCAAGCACTAAGAGTCCCCTTGTGGGCTCACGATGCTCGCGATGCTTCGGGCTCTGTGGCTCTCTGCATTCGCTACAGGATCTATTCCCACTCTATGGGTGTCATGGACATCCACGAGTGGGAATAGCCCTGTTGCGCCAGGATCCCGGTTGTCGGTATTGTCGGCTGTTGGGATTTCGACGTCATTATCCTTAATGCTGGGATCCTGACAGCCGGCATTTTAACTGCAACCCCTTAAATCAAAGGCATTCCAAGATGTAGCCAGCCCTTAGTGTACTTAGGGTCTAATCCATGTTTGTACGCAATGCCAATGTTCACACAACTGAGTGATTATTGGTGAACTGCGCATGTAGTCTGAGGCACCCGAAGCATAATCCGCGATAAGTGCCGGCATTGGGGGAGGAGCACGCTGCATCAGGTGTTTGGCACCCCCCTGCAAAGTATAAGGTTGTCTCTCATACCTCCTGAAAGGAACAATGCGCACCGAAGGGGCGAGGTTACACAATATTATTCAAATTAAGCCACACAGTAGCTCAAGCTTATTCTCATTATACCACACTAGTGCTCCTAATTTATGTTACACCAAATAGTAGTGACCCTTACTCACGTTACATTGCACAGTAGTGCCCCATATTCACATTACATCACACAGTAGTGCCCCTAAATCCCTTATACACATTACAACACACACTAGTGCCCCTTACACACATAATGCCCACAGTAGTGCCGCTTATACACATAACACCACAGTAGTAGGGCTGCTTACACATAATGCCCACAGTAGTAGTGCTGCTTATACACATAATACCACTGTAGTTCAGCTTATCTCTCACACAGCTCTCCTCTGACACTGCTGTGCCCCTGACACTGCTTATCCCTCACACAGCTCTTCCTTTGACACCGCTTATCCCTTATGTGTTTAAATCATGCAGTGTGTCTTCCCTAATGTGCCTCCCTATACAGTGTATCTTCCTTCATATACCCCATCTCATCTAGCATCTCTACCCTCATGTGCTACACCCCCATCCAGTGTGTCTTCCCACTGTGCCTGTTCATTTGTCCCCTCATCCATAATCTCCTCCTTCATGTGCCACCCCCCCATCCAGCGTACCTTCTTACATGTGCCCCCTCATCCAGAATGTCTTCCTTCATGTGCCACGACTTCTCTCCACTTCCTTCAGCATACCTCCCTTCTTATGTCCCTCTCTCTTACTTCTTTCTCTTATTTCGCCCGCCGCTCCTCTTTGCACAGCAGGATAGACAGATGTAGAATGACGGCACTTTGTGAGTCACCGTCATCGTCTCAATCCTGCCAATAGAGCCATCAGAGAGGGACTGGCTTGGGGAGGCACTGTCTATCACAGCCCGCTTCCTCTGTCAATGTGGGAGGCACGGCAAAGCACACAGCAGGGATGGTGGTATTAAGCAGGCAGAACTGCCTGTACAAAGTCCCATGGCCGGGCAAGGTGGACTGGCTGAGGCAAATATAACTAACAGAACACAGTTTCACCCCATTCCGGCCCACTTTAACCCGACTAGAAGAAAGCAATGAATGTTGCTTTCATGCCAAGATGGACGGTCTCCAACCACTTAGAGTTCTTCAGACACTATGGTCTCTATTTATCATTACGGGCCCTCATTCCAAGTTGTTCGCTCGCTAGCTGCTTTTAGCAGCATTGCACACGCTAGGCCGCCGCCCTCTGGGAGTGTATCTTAGCTTAGCAGAATAGCGAACGAAAGATTAGCAGAATTGCTACTAAATATTTTCTTGCAGTTTCTGAGTAGCTCCAGACCTACTCCTGGATTGCGATCAGCTCGGTCTGTTTAGTTCCTGGTTTGACGTAACAAACACGCCCTGCGTTCGGCCAGCCACTCCCCCGTTTCTCCAGACACTGCCACATTTTTCCCTGACACACCTGCGTTTTTTAGCACACTCCCGGAAAACGCTCAGTTACCACCCAGAAACGCCCCTTTCCTGTCAATCACTCACCGATCAGCAGTGCGACTGAAAAGCGCTGCAGGATCCACAGCAAATCTACTAAGTTTTGTGTAAAATTACTTAGCGCATGCGCGCTGCATACCATGCGCATGCGCATTTAGCAACAAATCGCAGCATAGCGAAAATCGGCAACGAGCGAACAGCTCGGAATGACCACCACTATCCTTTTCATGATGAAAGTGTAATTTATTATCAACTCAATACTCAGATACATGGCGAAAAATATCAGAAGAGTCCTCCTTCGAATTTCAGAACTGATTCAATAAATCGTTTGTGCATCTATATTTAACACACCTTTATCTTATCTTACTATGCTACACCAAGTTAATGCAGATAGGTCCTTTACAAACTTGTATGTTTCAATCACAGTCTTATTATACAGTGCATCAATGTTTAGCAGTACAGTATGCATACTACAAATTCGATTGTAGTGCAATATACCACCAACTCCCTTAGTTTCCTTGCCACTGATGAGTCAAGGTTTCAAATGAGAATAATCACTAAGTGCAGCTGGTCTGCTGCTCCTCCCTAAGGACTTGTGAGACCATTTATAAGGAATGGATAGACTGAAAAACAGTCAAGCTCCTCCCCTGCTGAGCTCAGTCACTTTGTTTTCTCTGAAGTGTAGTCTCTGGCTGAAGCCCCCACTACTTCTCATTAATTCATTGTCACAATCTTTTGCCCCATTCTTCTAGCATGTATGCTCTCATATGCACTACATTATTTGCTCATGGTTTCCTCTTTCCTTAGTCTGTATGCAGTCTCTCTTTGTTGTCCCCATGCTTTTGGGCACAGGCCTTGCTTCATGCTGGTATGCACCTTGTTTTTTTCCCATTCCTCCTTTGTTAGTTCATTGTGTAATCTATAGTTGCTTTACTCTACTATGTGACTTGTTGAAGTTTGTTCATTGTGTAATTTACATAATTTAAGGGAATATGTACTAAGCAGCGATAAAAGTGGAGAAGTGAGCCAGTGGAGAAGTTGCCCATGGCAACCAATCAGCTGCCCTGTATTCTTTTATAGCATGCAAATTATAAATGTTACGCCAATGCTGATTGGTTGCCATAGGCAACTTCTCCACTGGTTCACTTCTCCACTTTTATCACTGCTTAGTACATCTCCTCCTTAGCCTCCAGACCTAATTGAAAAAAGTTCCATAGATTGGATTGCTGTACGCTAGCTTAATCATAGGGACATTGGCATTTCTATAATGGGTGCAGTATGTGCGAGGCACACGGGACCCCAGGTCCAGGGGGGCCCACCCCGCACACACTGCACCTATTTGCTTAATACTTACCTCTCTGAAGTCCCCCGTGGAAGCCATCCCTTTTCGGCAGCGCAATAGAGTTTGAGCATTAGGGGGAACAAAATCTATTGCGCCTGCTGAAAACTCCGGAAAGATGGCACGGCGGACATTTTTCCGAAGTTTCGCGCATGCGCATTAGCAAAATCTTCGGGAAAATAGCAGCCGCGCCGTGTTCCCGGAGGTTTGCGCATGCACAATAGAGTCTGTGCTCAGACTCTATTGCCGCTGCCGCGGAGAAGGATGGCACCGCGGGGGGACTCCGGAGAGGTAAGTATTAAATGCTGTGCATCAGTCAGAGAGGAGGGGGCCCCTGAAGTAGAAGGCTGCACATGGGCCTCCTCCTCTCTTACAACGCCCCTGCATAGGGAGTACTATATATCACCATGTGTTTCACCAAATCAATATATCAAAACACTTCAACCAAGATCAACCAACAAAGCTACACACCAAAAAGGGTGCATGGCCTATTGAAAAAGGGGTGTGAATGATGCAATTGCAAGGCACACCTACAATATTCGTCACAGCGGGGGCATGGCCAGCGCTCTGTGAGCTGCTGGCCATGCCCCCAGTCCCTCTCCGTCACTGGAATAGACACTGTGTGCATGCACACAGCATCTATTCACCACTGCTCTGCTCTGAACTGAGCAGAGCAGGGAGTGATAGGGAGCCCACCAACTGCCCTCCCCCACTGCGGGACACTACGGCCCACGGGAGGGACAGCGGGACAGACCAAAATAAACGGGAATGTCCCAATCGGGACAGTTGGGAGGTATGCATTTACGCAGGAACAGGAAACAAATCTTTATGAATAAACCCCTTATCAGTTACCTCCTAGCATAGCACTTACCTATCACAGTTACAGATGTTTAAACCCCTGTAATTCAGTAATTGTGTTATACTAGAGATGAGCGGGTTCAGTTTTCAGAAAACTTAGCACACTCCAAACTTCCGGTTTCCGAGTGAATCCAAGTTGTGGCTCAGGTTTTCCTGCTAGGCTCGGATTCCAAACGAGGCAAAATGTGATCTTCCCGGCGTCGGATCTCACATGTTTTGGAGTCCTTACCATGGTGATTTGCGTGCCATTTCACACAGGACCGCCAGAAAGGAAGACGCTTTCACAGATTATAAAGTGAGGACACTGTTTGACAGGCATCCACATGTCCCTAGCATTAATACTGGCTGAGCTAGTTTTGATGAATGTAGTCAGTTAGCAAAGCATTCTTTTTAATTTTTTTACTGCAGGAACATTTATATTACTTGCATTTTGGCTAAGTGCGTCACACTGGTGCTATAACTTAACTGCAGCATTAACCCTTAGTGCACACTGGTGTTGTTTTTTTCTCACTACCTGCAGTGCAGCCTATTGCTCCTAATACAGGGCAGCATTAACCTTTTATTAGTGAACACTGGTGCCTGCAAAAAAATTTTGGTGTGTGCCACCATTACTATAATATAAGCGCAGTGTAAAAACATTTTTTTAGAATTAAGAAAAAAAAAGTATGTGTTTTCATAGCCAGGCCATGCCTCTGTGTTAATAATATAAGTGCTGTGAGTCGCACTGTGAAGTTGTTGACATTTGTTAAATTTGCTACAGTGCAGGTACAGCTCACAGATGTTAATTTTATTTGTTCAATCAAGCGATCATTTTTTTTATTCATTTATGGCATTTTCTCTCCTAATTCTTGCAGAACAGGTTCAGCTCTTGATCTAGGCCTCGCTTACATTAATTATAATTAATTAATTGATCATTTTTGCATTTTTTATGGTCTTTCTCTTTTAATTTGCTGCAGAACAGGTACAGCTCTTTATTTAGGCTTCACACATGTTAATTTGAATTAATCAATCAGTTGATAATTTTTGTATTATTTTATGGCCTTTTCTCTCATAATTTGCTGCAAAATAGATGTTGATATTGTCCACTTCTCAAATTAAATAAAAAAAAAAAACTATTAATCAATCCATCATTCTTGTACCTGCTTTCCACTATATACTCCACTTCCTTTTCCTTGTACTTCCCTCAGGTCTCTGAGCTAGTTTTTGATTAATGAAAACATTCTTGGTTACTTTCTACTTAGTCTACTTGGTCGTATAGTTTATTAAACTGCCATCCTCCTGTCTGCCACTGTTGTGTGGCAATGTTCATAGATGTGCTATAAACTGCTGTGTGTTTGTGCTCTGTTGCTTAGTTTAGCCAGCCTTTGGCCAGTATTGGTGAAAACAATATTGTGAGCTGTAAGGTGATCACAGTTTGAACAGGTGTGCGTTGTTGGGTAGACACAAATTAGGTCGACAGTTATTAGCTCGACCATGGAATGTCGA
The DNA here is from genome assembly GCF_028390025.1 of Pseudophryne corroboree. Taxonomy (NCBI): domain Eukaryota; kingdom Metazoa; phylum Chordata; class Amphibia; order Anura; family Myobatrachidae; genus Pseudophryne; species Pseudophryne corroboree. Next base: position 220,769,051 of record NC_086449.1, read on the forward strand.
CATGCATTAGGTCGACAGGGACAATAGGTTGAAATGGTCGTTAAGTCGACATGTACTAGGTCAACAGGTGAAAACGTCAACATTGTTTTTTTTTAAACTTTTTTCGGCGTTGTTTTCTTTGTAAAGTGACGGGGAGCCGCAATTAATGCACCGTGTCCTCTCGTATGGCTCGCTTCGCTCACCATGCTTTGGGCACGATGCCTCACTCTGCTACTGCTTCGCTTGGCACAGGTAACCATTCGAATTGTAGTCCACGTGGATCGTTAAGTATGAAAAAATCCAAAAAATTAATAAATAAAAAAACTCATGTCAACCTAATGACCATGTCGACCTAGTACATGTCGACCTAATGACCATGCCGACCTAATGACTATGTCAACCTAATGCATGTCAACCTTCAGTGGTCGACCTAATGACTGTCGACCTAAGCTATGTCGACTTAACGATTGTATCCCGTTTGAACACACCCTACCCAAATCTAACTCTCTCTGTACATGTTATATCTGCCCTACCTGCAGTGCACATGGTTTTGCCCATTAGAGGAAAATGTTGTTTTGCAATCAACCTTGAATTAGGCCCTAAGGGGGTAATTCCGAGTTGATCGCTCGCTGTTGTTTTTTGCAGCGCAGCGAACAGGTTTCTACTGCGCATGCGTATACACCTCAATGCGCAGGTGCGTCGTACGGCTACAAATCGGATCGTTGCTGGGCTATGGATTTAACGAAGAATCCATTCGCACAGCTGATCGCAAGGAGATTGACAGGAAGAGGGCATTTGTGGGTGTCAACTGACCATTTTCTGGGAGTGGTGCGGCAAACGCAGGCATGTCCAGGCGTTTGGAGGGCGGATGTCTGACGTAATTCCGGGACCTGCAACACTTACCCTGTGGATTCATTGCACAGGGTAAGTAACTCTTACCCTGGTCTTGTTCTACACAAAACTTTTTTTGCATAGCAGGGCTGCACAAGCGATTGCAGCCTTGCTATGCAAAAATACACACCCCCATAGGCGGCGTCTAGTTGATCGCATGGGCTGCAAAAAGTTGCAGCGTGCGATCAACTCGGAATGACCCCCTAAGTGCAGTATTTTGAAAGGACATTAGCAATTTGTTATCCCCATCAAAATGGCAGAATTTACTAAAGGATGTTTTGACCTTCTACACTGTATCCAACATTTATTTGCATTGGTTTCTAAAACCCGATGTTACATCAATCCCACCATGAAAACAATACTGTTTACAAGCGCTGCACAGATCTATATGGTAGTGGAAAAATTGGAGGCTCCACACTTTTTGTCCCCAAAATTTTCTCACTGCTAGCATAGTTTTAAAGCCTAGTGCTTAGTAACAATTTGGGGGATCCCATGTATTTGGGTTTTGTTTTTCTTTATTTTTCCATATTTTAACTAAGCTTAAATCTTATACAGACCTACTGTAACTCCCAAATTTTTGGGAGCATTGTTTGCAGTGGGTTTGCTGTGGGTTTAAAACCTGTCGCTGTAAATCTGGTGGTTTCTATCCTTTTAACGGAGGAAAATCAGAATAGCGATTTTCTGTTCTAAAACCTGGTGTCTGTGTCCATTTAGCTCTCAGTATTATTGCATTAATATTACATGATTAAACATTAATTATTGTGATTTCCTCACACAACATAAAATGTTTTTTGAATGTTAAAGATTGAACAAAACCATTCAAAGGACATATGGAATTGTCTGAGCCAAAATCCTGAGTGACCCTCCACATCTGTCTTATCCATGTAGCCTCTATTAGCATTGGATAAAAATAATGCTTACTAGTTAGAATATTGCAGATATTACAAAACACATAGATAAAGACTTGTAGAGAGAGATTACAATCATAATATGAGACGCAATGACTAGCCAGGGTCAGTGGAATATAAAATTATACCTATTCTCTACCTTTTACAGTTTTGCCATTTCTATTTAACTATTTCAGAAAGACAAATGTATTATATATAGTTATTACTGGAGTTATTATTGGTGGGCAATGCAACTGTATCATGTTATTAGAAGTTATTCTGAGGTTGCAGTTGTCAGCCATAAATAGCACTACAGCCAAGACGGGAATAAAACAGTATGGTTCCAAATTGTCCAGGGTGAAAAAATTATGCTCCAATATGCTAAACTACATAATTAAGCAACTTTTTATAACATGCTGCATACCTTGCAACACTTTATAACATGTTGCATATCCAGAGCTGGCTCTACCCAATAGGATGCCCTAGGCAAGATTTTGGCTGGTGCCCCCTAGCACCACCGCTAGTTCCACATATGACCCTGCACCCCTTTCCCAGCACCATCACCCCTCACCCATAGCAGTCCTTATGTTGTTGTTCCTACCCCTATATTTTAAATAGGAACAGTGCGCACATTCGGCACATAGCCCAAAAATGGGTGTGTTTTTGCTGGCAAGAGTCATGGCCACACAATAGTACCTCCAATTCAAATTACGCCACACAATACTGCAACTTTATTTTATTCACATTTTATCATGCGATAGTGTCCCTAATTCACGTTGCATCACACAGTAGTACCACTTTACCTTATATACATTATTCGTCACAGTAAAGCCCCTTATTCACATTACATCACACTGAATTGCTCCTTATTCACACCTTATGAACGAAATGCCACACATTAGTAATGCCTTTCTACGCATAATACCACACAGTAATGCCCTGTTCACATATGACACACATTATTAATGCCCTAATACACATAGTGTCCTTTACACATATGCTGCACATTATTAATGCCCTTATACACATGACACACATAATGCCCATTACACATTCGCTGTACATTATTAATGAATTTATACACATGACACGCATAATGCCCCTTATGCCGAACACTATTGCACAACGAGCCCACTCTCACACAGCACTCACATGGCCGCTAACACTGTGACCTCTGCCTCTGCTTGGACACAGATGTGTCCTCATTAATCTTGCCTCAAATCGTCATGTGGCTGGAGATGCCTGGCGTGAGTCACATGGAAGCAATGCTAAAGTCGGGTGCTTTTTTTGATGAAAATGCATCTTATTTGCATTGCTGTGTGGGTAAGATACACAAGCAGCTTCTGCTTATTAAAATGATATGCGGCATGCCTATATACTGTGTTTGACTGTGGCTGTACCTGCATACAAAATGCTACACACAGAATATAGGCATGCCCCTAGGCACACCAAATGCCCTAGGCATTTGCCTAGTTTGTCTATGCTTAGGGCCGGCTCTGTGCATATCTCAGAACACTTTATAACATGCTGCATACCTCGAGACACTTTGTAACATGCTGTAAACCTCCTAATACTTTGTAACATGTTGTATACAGTAAGTCCAAGTACTATATAATAGTCTACACAAGTGGTTCCCAAATTGTCTTGAATCATGGCGTGATTGTATCAGCATTTTTTTCACAGCACCCTAAGAAAAAAGTTTTGTATTTATGAATTTGGAACAAAATATTAAATTAAGTAAATTGTGCCTACCTGTCATGCTTAGGTTCAGTTATGTGGTGGATGTACAGGATTGTATTTCTGATTGTCCACATATTTTATGATTGGCAGCCACTAGCATTGGTTTTGCCTATCACTTTAACTATAAAACTATAAATAACTTGATTTGGTCCTGGACCACCAAACTGCAAGAGCCTCACAGCACCACAGGGTACCTAGGCACAATGTTTGGGAACCACTGGTCTACACACTTCCAAACACTTTATAACTAGGGATGAGCAGGTTCAGATCTCCAAGAACCGAACCCCCCCCCCCCCCCCGGACTTCACCCCCCGAGCCCGTATCTGACCCTGGCTCTGGACTTCCCACCAGACTCGGAAACCAGAACGAGGCAAAACGTCATCATCCTGCTGTCGGATTCACACGGGTTTTGGATTCCATATAAGGAGCCGTGCGTCGCCGCCATTTTCTCTCCAGTCCTGGAGAGTATAGCAAGAGGACGTGTCTCTCTCCTCAGTGTCTGTGCGGGAAAGTGGTGTGGTGACCTACTCTGTCCTATGTGTATTATTCCAAGGTTGTTTTGTGCTGCATAAGTCCAGTCACAGTGGTGGTGTCCTCTGCTGCCATATGTCCAGTGCTGCTGTATAAGTCTAGTCAAGTGCAGTGGTGCTGTGTTGTGTTGCAGCAGTCCAGTGGTGGTGTCTTGTGCTGCATTAGTCATATACTGACATAAAAGTCCAGTGGTACTGCCATATAAGTCCAGTGATACTGCCGTATAAGTCCATTGGTACTGCCATATAAATCCAGTGGTACTGCCGTATAAATCTAGCCCAGTGGTACTGCCGTATAAGTCCAGTGGTAATGCTGTATAAATCCAGAGGTACTGTCATATAAATCTAGTCCAGTGGTACTGCCGTATAAATCCAGTCCAGTGGTACTGCCATATAAATCACGTCCAGTGGTACTGCGTATAAGTCCAGTGGTACTGCCATATATGTCCAGTGATACTGCTGTATAACTCCAGTGGTACTGCCGTATAAGTCCAGTCCATTGGTACTGCTGTATAAGTTCAGTGATACTGCCGTATAAGTCCATTGGTGCTGCCGTATAAATTCAGTACAGTGGTACTGCCATATAATTTCAGTGATACTGCCGTATATCTCCAGTGGTACTGCCGTATATCTCCAGTGGTACTGCCGTATAAATCCAGTGGTACTGCCGTATAAATCTAGTCCAGTGGTACTGCCGTATAAATCCAGTCCATTGGTACTGCCGTATAAGTTCATTGATACTGCCGCATAAGTCCAGTGATACTGCCGTATAAGTCCATTGGTACTGCCGTATAAATCCAGTGCAGTGGTACTGCAATATAAGTCCAATGGTACTGCCATATAATTCCAGTGATACTGCCGTATATGTCCAGTGGTACTGCCGTATAAATCCAGTGACACTGCCATATAAATCTAGACCAGTGGTACTGCCGTATATGTCCGGTGGTATTGTCATATAAATCTAGTCCAGTGGTACTGCCGTATAAATCCAGTCCAGTGGTACTGCCATATAAATCACGTCCAGTGGTACTGCATATAAGTCCAGTGGTACTGCCATATATGTCCAGTGATACTGCTGTATAAATCCAGTGGTACTGCCGTATAAGTCCAGTCCATTGGTACTGCTGTATAAGTTCAGTGATACTGCCATATAAGTCCATTGGTGCTGCCGTATAAATCCAGTCCAGTGGTACTGCCATATAATTTCAGTGATACTGCCGTATATCTCCAGTGGTACTGCCGTATATCTCCAGTGGTACTGCCGTATAAATCTAGTGGTACTGCCGTATAAATCTAGTCCAGTGGTACTGCCGTATAAATCCAGTCCATTGGTACTGCCGTATAAGTTCGTTGATACTGCCGCATAAGTCCAGTGATACTGCCATATAAGTCCATTGGTACTGCCGTATAAATCCAGTGCAGTGGTACTGCAATATAAGTCCAATGGTACTGCCATATAATTCCAGTGATACTGCCGTATATGTCCAGTGGTACTGCCGTATAAATCCAGTGACACTGCCATATAAATCTAGACCAGTAGTACTGCCGTAAATGTCCGGTGGTACTGTCATATAAATCTAGTCCAGTGGTACTGCCATATAAATCCAGATCAGTGGTACTGCCGTATAAATCTAGTGATACTGTCATATAAGTCCAGTGATACTGCTGTATAAGTCCAGTGGTATTGCCATATAAATCCAGTGGCACTGCCATATAAATCCAGTCCAGTGGTACTGCCGTATAAGTCCAGTGGTACTGCTGTATAAGTCCAGTGCTACTGCCGTATATGTCCAGTGGTACTGCCATATAAATCCAGTGATACTGCTGTATAAATCCATCCATTGGTACTGCCGTATAAGTCCAGTGGTACTGCCGTATATGTCCAGTGGTACTGCCGTATAAATCCAGATCAGTGATACTGCCGTATAAATCTAGTGGTACTGCCGTACAGGACCAGAGATACTGCCGTATATGTCCAGTAGTACTGCTGTATAAATCCAGTGGTACTTCCATATAAATCCAGTCCAGTGGTACTGCCATATAAGTCCAGAGGTACTGACGTATAAGTCCAGTGATACTGCCATATAAGTTCAGTGGTACTGCTCTATAAATCCAGTGGCACTGCCGTATAAATCTAGTCCAGTGGTACTGCCATATAAGTCCAGTGGTACTGCCATATAATTCCCGTGATACTGCCGTAAATGTCCAGTGGTACTGCTGTAAAAATCCAGTGGTTCTGCCATATAAATCCAGTCCAGTGGTACTGACGTAAAAGGCCAATGGAACTGCCATATATGTCCAGTGGTACTGCCGTATAAATCTAGTCCAGTGGTACTGCCGTATATGTCCAGTGATACTGCCGTATAAGTCCAGTGATCCTGCCATATATGTTCAGTGGTACTGTCATATAAGTCCAGTGATACTGCCGTATATGTCCAGTGCGACTGCCGCATAAGTCCAGTGGTACTGCCGTATATGTCCAGTGCGACTGCCGTATAAGTCTAGTGGTACTGCCATATATGTCCAGTGGTACTGCCATATATGTCCAGTGATACTGCTGTATATGTCCAGTGATACTGCCATATAAGTCCAGTGAGACTGCCATATAAGTCCAGTGGTACTGCTGTATAAGTCCAGTCCAGTGGTGCTGACATATAAGTTCAGTGGTGCTGTCCTGTACTGTATATTATTTACTCCAAATAAAGGGGTTATTAATATTTAATCCAAATAATTTTCACAGGGTTTGCCCTGTGTGGTGTAGAGGTATGCTCTCCTTTGCAGCATTTTGTTATAGAACTCCAGAAAAATAATGGAGAACCAACATTTGGAGGATAAAATAGGGAAAGATCAAGAACTACTTCCTCCTACTGCTGCTGCTGCTGCTGCTGCTGCCGCTGCTGTTGCTGCTGGGAGTCGATCGTCATCCCAGAGGGGAAGTTGGAAGACCACTTGTACTACTTCAACTAAGCAAATGACTGTTCAACAGTCAGATGAAACATGACAGCAGTCATCCTGTTGCAAAGTGGATAACTGAGGCCTTGACAGCTATGTTGGTGTTAGACATGCGTCTGGTATCCACCATTAGTGCAGCGGGACTGCAGTGCCACTCCTAGATGGGCCAAGTTTTTGTTCCGCACACTTATGTCGCTTAGCTTAGTCATACAGCTACCTCATTGCACCTCTTTTACTTCTTTGCATGATGTGCTGTTTTTGGACTAGTTTTTTAAGTGCCATCCTGTCTGCCACTGCAGTGCCAATCCTAGATTAGAGATGAGCGCCGGAAATTCTTCGGGTTTTGTGTTTTGGTTTTGGGTTCGGTTCCGCGGCCGTGTTTTGGGTTCGACCGCGTTTTGGCAAAACCTCACCGAATTTTTTTTGTCGGATTCGGGTGTGTTTTGGATTCGGGTGTTTTTTTTCAAAAAACCCTAAAAAACAGCTTAAATCATAGAATTTGGGGGTCATTTTGATCCCAAAGTATTATTAACCTCAAAAACCATAATTTCCACTCATTTTCAGTCTATTCTGAATACCTCACACCTCACAATATTATTTTTAGTCCTAAAATTTGCACCGAGGTCGCTGTGTGAGTAAGATAAGCGACCCTAGTGGCCGACACAAACACCGGGCCCATCTAGGAGTGGCACTGCAGTGTCACGCAGGATGTCCCTTCCAAAAAACCCTCCCCAAACAGCACATGACGCAAAGAAAAAAAGAGGCGCAATGAGGTAGCTGTGTGAGTAAGATAAGCGACCCTAGTGGCCGACACAAACACCGGGCCCATCTAGGAGTGGCACTGCAGTGTCACGCAGGATGTCCCTTCCAAAAAACCCTCCCCAAACAGCACATGACGCAAAGAAAAAAAGAGGCGCAATGAGGTAGCTGTGTGAGTAAGATAAGCGACCCTAGTGGCCGACACAAACACCGGGCCCATCTAGGAGTGGCACTGCAGTGTCACGCAGGATGTCCCTTCCAAAAAACCCTCCCCAAACAGCACATGACGCAAAGAAAAAAAGAGGCGCAATGAGGTAGCTGACTGTGTGAGTAAGATAAGCGACCCTAGTGGCCGACACAAACACCGGGCCCATCTAGGAGTGGCACTGCAGTGTCACGCAGGATGTCCCTTCCAAAAAACCCTCCCCAAACAGCACATGACGCAAAGAAAAAAAGAGGCGCAATGAGGTAGCTGACTGTGTGAGTAAGATAAGCGACCCTAGTGGCCGACACAAACACCGGGCCCATCTAGGAGTGGCACTGCAGTGTCACGCAGGATGTCCCTTCCAAAAAACCCTCCCCAAACAGCACATGACGCAAAGAAAAAAAGAGGCGCAATGAGGTAGCTGACTGTGTGAGTAAGATAAGCGACCCTAGTGGCCGATACAAACACCGGGCCCATCTAGGAGTGGCACTGCAGTGTCACGCAGGATGTCCCTTCCAAAAAACCCTCCCCAAACAGCACATGACGCAAAGAAAAAAAAAGGCGCAATGAGGTAGCTGACTGTGTGAGTAAGATAAGCGACCCTAGTGGCCGACACAAACACCGGGCCCATCTAGGAGTGGCACTGCAGTGTCACGCAGGATGTCCCTTCCAAAAAACCCTCCCCAAACAGCACATGACGCAAAGAAAAAAAGAGGCGCAATGAGGTAGCTGACTGTGTGAGTAAGATAAGCGACCCTAGTGGCCGACACAAACACCGGGCCCATCTAGGAGTGGCACTGCAGTGTCACGCAGGATGTCCCTTCCAAAAAACCCTCCCCAAACAGCACATGACGCAAAGAAAAATAAAAGAAAAAAGAGGTGCAAGATGGAATTGTCCTTGGGCCCTCCCACCCACCCTTATGTTGTATAAACAAAACAGGACATGCACACTTTAACCAACCCATCATTTCAGTGACAGGGTCTGCCACACGACTGTGACTGATATGACGGGTTGGTTTGGACCCCCCCCCCCCAAAAAAGAAGCAATTAATCTCTCCTTGCACAAACTGGCTCTACAGAGGCAAGATGTCCACCTCATCATCATCCTCCGATATATCACCGTGTACATCCCCCTCCTCACAGATTATCAATTCGTCCCCACTGGAATCCACCATCTCAGCTCCCTGTGTACTTTGTGGAGGCAATTGCTGCTGGTCAATGTCTCCGCGGAGGAATTGATTATAATTCATTTTAATGAACATCATCTTCTCCACATTTTCTGGATGTAACCTTGTACGCCGATTGCTGACAAGGTGAGCGGCGGCACTAAACACTCTTTCGGAGTACACACTTGTGGGAGGGCAACTTAGGTAGAATAAAGCCAGTTTGTGCAAGGGCCTCCAAATTGCCTCTTTTTCCTGCCAGTATAAGTACGGACTGTGTGACGTGCCTACTTGGATGCGGTCACTCATATAATCCTCCACCATTCTTTCAATGTTGAGAGAATCATATGCAGTGACAGTAGACGACATGTCCGTAATCGTTGTCAGGTCCTTCAGTCCGGACCAGATGTCAGCATCAGCAGTCGCTCCAGACTGCCCTGCATCACCGCCAGCGGGTGGGCTCGGAATTCTGAGCCTTTTCCTCGCACCCCCAGTTGCGGGAGAATGTGAAGGAGGAGATGTTGACAGGTCGCGTTCCGCTTGACTTGACAATTTTCTCACCAGCAGGTCTTTCAACCCCAGCAGACTTGTGTCTGCCGGAAAGAGAGATCCAAGGTAGGTTTTAAATCTAGGATCGAGCACGGTGGCCAAAATGTAGTGCTCTGATTTCAACAGATTGACCACCCGTGAATCCTTGTTAAGCGAATTAAGGGCTCCATCCACAAGTCCCACATGCCTAGCGGAATCGCTCCGTGTTAGCTCCTCCTTCAATGTCTCCAGCTTCTTCTGCAAAAGCCTGATGAGGGGAATGACCTGACTCAGGCTGGCAGTGTCTGAACTGACTTCACGTGTGGCAAGTTCAAAGGGCATCAAAACCTTGCACAACGTTGAAATCATTCTCCACTGCACTTGAGACAGGTGCATTCCACCTCCTATATCGTGCTCAATTGTATAGGCTTGAATGGCCTTTTGCTGCTCCTCCAACCTCTGAAGCATATAGAGGGTTGAATTCCACCTCGTTACCACTTCTTGCTTCAGATGATGGCAGGGCAGGTTCAGTAGTTTTTGGTGGTGCTCCAGTCTTCTGTACGTGGTGCCTGTACGCCGAAAGTGTCCCGCAATTCTTCTGGCCACCGACAGCATCTCTTGCACGCCCCTGTCGTTTTTTAAAAAATTCTGCACCACCAAATTCAAGGTATGTGCAAAACATGGGACGTGCTGGAATTTGCCCATATTTAATGCACACACAATATTGCTGGCGTTGTCCGATGCCACAAATCCACAGGAGAGTCCAATTGGGGTAAGCCATTCCGCGATGATCTTCCTCAGTTGCCGTAAGAGGTTTTCAGCTGTGTGCGTATTCTGGAAAGCGGTGATACAAAGCGTAGCCTGCCTAGGAAAGAGTTGGCGTTTGCGAGATGCTGCTACTGGTGCCGCCGCTGCTGTTCTTGCGGCGGGAGTCCATACATCTACCCAGTGGGCTGTCACAGTCATATAGTCCTGACCCTGCCCTGCTCCACTTGTCCACATGTCCGTGGTTAAGTGGACATTGGGTACAACTGCATTTTTTAGGACACTGGTGAGTCTTTTTCTGACGTCCGTGTACATTCTCGGTATCGCCTGCCTAGAGAAGTGGAACCTAGATGGTATTTGGTAACGGGGGCACACTGCCTCAATAAATTGTCTAGTTCCCTGTGAACTAACGGCGGATACCGGACGCACGTCTAACACCAACATAGTTGTCAAGGCCTCAGTTATCCGCTTTGCAGCAGGATGACTGCTGTGATATTTCATCTTCCTCGCAAAGGACTGTTGGACAGTCAATTGCTTACTGGAAGTAGTACAAGTGGGCTTACGACTTCCCCTCTGGGATGACCATCGACTCCCAGCAGCAACAACAGCAGCGCCAGCAGCAGTAGGCGTTACACTCAAGGATGCATCGGAGGAATCCCAGGCAGGAGAGGACTCGTCAGAATTGCCAGTGACATGGCCTGCAGGACTATTGGCATTCCTGGGGAAGGAGGAAATTGACACTGAGGGAGTTGGTGGGGTGGTTTGCGTGAGCTTGGTTACGAGAGGAAGGGATTTACTGGTCAGTGGACTGCTTCCGCTGTCGGCCAAAGTTTTTGAACTTGTCACTGACTTATTATGAATGCGCTGCAGGTGACGTATAAGGGAGGATGTTCCGAGGTGGTTAACGTCCTTACCCCTACTTATTACAGCTTGACAAAGGGAACACACGGCTTGACAAATGTTGTCCGCATTTCTGGTGAAATACTTCCACACCGAAGAGCTGATTTTTTTGGTATTTTCACCAGGCATGTCAACGGCCATATTCCTCCCACGGACAACAGGTGTCTCCCCGGGTGCCTGACTTAAACAAACCACCTCACCATCAGAATCCTCCTTGTCAATTTCCTCCCCAGCGCCAGCAACACCCATATCCTCCTCATCCTGGTGTACTTCAACACTGACATCTTCAATCTGACTATCAGGAACTGGACTGCGGGTGCTCCTTCCAGCACTTGCAGGGGGCGTGCAAATGGTGGAAGGCGCATGCTCTTCACGTCCAGTGTTGGGAAGGTCAGGCATCGCAACCGACACAATTGGACTCTCCTTGTGGATTTGGGATTTCGAAGAACGCACAGTTCTTTGCGGTGCTTTTGCCAGCTTGAGTCTTTTCAGTTTTCTAGCGAGAGGCTGAGTGCTTCCATCCTCATGTGAAGCTGAACCACTAGCCATGAACATAGGCCAGGGCCTCAGCCGTTCCTTGCCACTCCGTGTGGTAAATGGCATATTGGCAAGTTTACGCTTCTCCTCCGACAATTTTATTTTAGGTTTTGGAGTCCTTTTTTTACTGATATTTGGTGTTTTGGATTTGACATGCTCTGTACTATGACATTGGGCATCGGCCTTGGCAGACGACGTTGCTGGCATTTCATCGTCTCGGCCATGACTAGTGGCAGCAGCTTCAGCACGAGGTGGAAGTGGATCTTGATCTTTCCCTAATTTTGGAACCTCAACATTTTTGTTCTCCATATTTTAATAGGCACAACTAAAAGGCACCTCAGGTAAACAATGGAGATGGATGGATACTAGTATACAATTATGGATGGACTGCCGAGTGCCGACACAGAGGTAGCTACAGCCGTGGACTACCGTACTGTACTGTGTCTGCTGCTAATATAGACTGGTTGATAATGAGATGTAGTATGTATAAAGAAGAAAGAAAAAAAAACCACGGGTAGGTGGTATACAATTATGGATGGACTGCCGAGTGCCGACACAGAGGTAGCTACAGCCGTGGACTACCGTACTGTACTGTGTCTGCTGCTAATATAGACTGGTTGATAATGAGATGTAGTATGTATAAAGAAGAAAGAAAAAAAAACCACGGGTAGGTGGTATACAATTATGGATGGACTGCCGAGTGCCGACACAGAGGTAGCTACAGCCGTGGACTACCGTACTGTACTGTGTCTGCTGCTAATATAGACTGGATGATAATGAGATGTAGTATGTATAAAGAAGAAAGAAAAAAAAAACACGGGTAGGTGGTATACAATTATGGACGGACTGCCGAGTGCCGACACAGAGGTAGCTACAGCCGTGGACTACCGTACTGTACTGTGTCTGCTGCTAATATAGACTGGTTGATAATGAGATGTAGTATGTATAAAGAAGAAAGAAAAAAAAACCACGGGTAGGTGGTATACAATTATGGATGGACTGCCGAGTGCCGACACAGAGGTAGCTACAGCCGTGGACTACCGTACTGTACTGTGTCTGCTGCTAATATCGACTGGATGATAATGAGATGTAGTATGTATAAAGAAGAAAAAAAAACCACGGGTAGGTGGTATACAATTATGGATGGACTGCCGAGTGCCGACACAGAGGTAGCTACAGCCGTGGACTACCGTACTGTACTGTGTCTGCTGCTAATATCGACTGGATGATAATGAGATGTAGTATGTATAAAGAAGAAAAAAAAACCACGGGTAGGTGGTATACAATTATGGATGGACTGCCGAGTGCCGACACAGAGGTAGCTACAGCCGTGGACTACCGTACTGTACTGTGTCTGCTGCTAATATAGACTGGATGATAATGAGATGTAGTATGTATAAAGAAGAAAGGAAAAAAAAACCACGGGTAGGTGGTATACAATTATGGATGGACTGCCGAGTGCCGACACAGAGGTAGCTACAGCCGTGAACTACCGTACTGTGTCTGCTGCGACTGGATGATAAATAATGATATAAAAAATATATATATATCACTACTGCAGCCGGACAGGTATATATTATATAATGACGGACCTGCTGGACACTGTCTGTCAGCAGAATGAGTTTTTTATAGAATAAAAAAACACCACACAAGTCACACGACGAGTGTTTAACTTTTTCAGGCAATCACAATATAGTATGTATACTATACTGGTGGTCAGTGTGGTCAGGTCACTGGTCAGTCACACTGGCAGTGGCACTCCTGCCAGCAGCAAAAGTGTGCACTGTTTAATTTTAATAATATGTATGTACTCCTGGCTCCTGCTATAACCTATAACTGCTCCCCAGTCTCCCCCACAATTAAGCTGTGTGAGCACAGTCAGATATTATACATAGATGATGCAGCACACTGGGCTGAGCACAGATATGGTATGTGACTGAGTCACTGTGTATCGTTTTTTTCAGGCAGAGAACGGATTATATTAAATAAAACTGCACTGGTGGTCACTGGTCAGTGGTCAGTCACTAGTAAACTCTGCACTCTCTAGTACTCCTAAGCTCCAGTAAATCAAGTGTCTCTGTCTCAATCTCACTCTCTCTCTTCTAATCTAAATGGAGAGGACGCCAGCCACGTCCTCTCCCTATCAATCTCAATGCACGTGTGAAAATGGCGGCGACGCGCGGCTCCTTATATAGAATCCGAGTCTCGCGATAGAATCCGAGCCTCGCGAGAATCCGACAGCGTCATGATGACGTTCGGGCGCGCTCGGGTTAACCGAGCAAGGCGGGAAGATCCGAGTCGCTCGGATCCGTGTAAAAAAAGCTGAAGTTCGGGCGGGTTCGGATTCCGAGGAACCGAACCCGCTCATCTCTATCCTAGATGTGCCAGGGGTTTGTGCCGCACACTTGTATCGCTTAGCTTAGTTATACAGCTACCTTGGTGCAACTTTTAGGCCTAAAAAAAACATTGTGAGGTTTTCAGAATAGACCGGAAATGGGTGGAAATGAATGTTATTGAGGTTAATGATATTGTAGGATAAAAATGACCCCCAAATTCTGTGATTTTAGCATTTTTATGTTTTTTTTAAAAATCATCCAGAACCAAAACCAAAACCTGAAAGTGTGGTTTTGGCAAAACCTATCCAGATCCAAAACATGAGCGGGAATCCAGATCCAAAACCAAAACACAAAGCACGAAAAGTGCCTGCCGCACATCTCTATTTATAACCTAGTGTATACCTCCCAACTCTTTAAAGAACATGTTGCATGCCTCCCAATATTTTAGAACATGTTGCATGCCTCCCAAAACTTTAGAACACGCTGCATACCTCCCAACTCTTTCTAACATGCTGCATACCAACCAAATGTTTAGAACATGTTGCATGCCTCCCAACACTACAGAACACACTGCATACCTCCCAACTCTTTATAACATGCTGTATACCCCCAACTCTTTATAACATGCTGCATACCTCCCAACTCTTTATAACATGCTGCATACCTCTCAACTCTTTAGAACATGCTGCATGCCTCCCAACACTCTAGAACATGATGCATGCCTCCCAATACTGCAGCCTGTACAGCTACACAGATATTCCTGAGAATGCTGCATGGAGTGCCGTAATTCCCTGTGCGGGTGGTCCCATCCCCTTGGCCCGATGTCATAATGTCAGTGCTTTGTGACGACACTGATCTAAACACACTTTCCTGTTATGCATTGCCACTTCAAGGGTGTGGAACACAGGACAGACCCTTAACTACAGGAAGGTGACAGCATTCCCATCCCCCCAGGACACATGGGCTCTGGTGCAATTGCTACAGCTGCTCAAGGCCGGATTAAGGTTTGTGGGAGCCTCAGGGCAACTAACCTTTGGTGGACACTACTTTTAAGATTGTCAATATCATATACTGGCGATGTTATTAAAAAGTATAATGTGTAAAAACTCCTCAAACTATAAATATATTAAACATACTGTAGTGCCCCCTGTTCACATTATGCCGCACGAAAACCCCAGGCTACATGTGCCACAATGCCCCCATGCCCCCCAACTACAGTTCCTAGAGTTATTTGACTGCTGGCTTATAGTGAATCTGTTGTGTAAGCAAAGTGGAGATAGCTATTGTTGGTGCAGAGCCACTAGGAAATAGAGCTATTACCACAAAAGAAGGTTGCTGTTTGGTTTAATGGTAAAGTACAAGGAGAAAAGCAGTTATTTTCCAGCTTCTGTCTAAATTTCAACAATTATGCTTAACCCTGTCCTCTCCAGGCTGACAGGTATACCGATTGGTTTCCTATAGCTATGTTTGGGGTTCATTCCGAGTTGATCGCTCGCTGATGATTTTCGCAGCGCAGCGATCAAGTGAAAAAACGGCATTTATGCTCATGCGTATGGCCCGCAATGCGCACACGCGATGTACGGGTACAAAGCTCTTTGTGGTTGTGCTCTGGTTCTAGCGAAGTTTTCCTTCGCACTGACAGGCCGCCAGAAGATTGACAGGAAGGGGGCGTTCCTGGGTGTCAACTGACGATTTTCAGGGAGTGTTTGCAAAAACGCAGGCGTGTCTGAAAAAACACAGGCGTGGCTGGGCGTTCGCTGGGCGGGTGTATGACGTCAAACCCGGACACAAACAGGCTGAAGTGATCGCAAGCGCTGAGTAGGTTCAGAGCTACTCAGAAACTGCACATGCGTTTGAACTTCTGCTAAGCTAAAATACACTACCCAGTGGACGGCGGCATAGCGTTTGCACGGCTGCTAAAAACTGCTAGCGAGCGATCAACTCGGAATGACCCCCTTTATCTGTTGTGGAAAGCTAATAAAGAGAGTTTGATCGATAAACATGGACCTATATACTCATACACGGCAGAACACTGAATGTCTGGATCGTAAGGGGATTTATTTATTAAAGTAAACTACCCTGACAATCAGGAACGGACTGGCGCTGAAAAAAAGTAGGAATATCCATTAGATACATCAATTCAAAGAGAAATATGACCAATATTTTGATAATAGTGGAGATGTGTTGTTCTGATTGGGTCAATTATGACATTAAAGCAGCGGACCTGGAGAAAGAAATGTGATGTCAACCATGAGACAGACTACAGGAAGGGAAGAAACACTAGGAGGTGAGAAGATGAGAGGCACTGTTCTGGACATGTCAAGCATTATGTAGAATTGAGATATCTAGATGAAAAGGCAGAGAGTCTGTTAGATACACAGATAAAAGAGAGAGAGGCCAGGTGAAGAAAGGTTTTTGTGTGCCATCTTTATAGAGTGGTAGCGGAGGTGAAAGGAGCATACTAGTTCACAGAGAGAAAAGATATAAAACAACAAAAGTAATGGGCCTATTACAGAGCCTAGAGGGGCCCAAACAGATACAGGAAACGATGGAAGCATGATTCATTTTAGTATAAATACTAAGGGAGCAATCATAAAAACAGGAAGCATACCTGGAAAGAACAGTCCCACAAAGGTCAAAGGAATGAAGAGTGTCAAGGAGAATGGTTAACTGTATAGAAAGGGACAGAAAGGTCAAGTAATATCAGTAAGGACAAGTGACCCTTTGACTTAGGGCAGCTTTGATGAAGTATAGAGGTTTTAAATGGGGTGTGGATCATTAGATCGACAGTGTCTAGGTCGACAATGTTTAGGTCGACCACTATAGGTCGACAGTCACTAGGTCGAGAGGGTTGGAAGGTTGACAGGGTTTCTAGGTCGACATGTGTTAAGTCGACAGGTCAAAAGGTCGACATGAGGGGGGTTTGTGTCATTTTCTTCGTAAAAGACCTGGAACCCCAATTAGTGCACCATGTCCCCTCGCTCCGCTACCGCTTCGCTTGGCACAGATTACCGTTCCAATCGTAGTCCACGTGGATTGATAAGTATGAAAATGTTCAAAAAGAGAAAAAAAATTGAAAAACACACGTCGACATTTTGACCTGTCGACCTAGAAACCCTGTCGACCTTCTAACCCTGTCTACCTAGTGACTATCGACCTATAGTGGTCGACCTAAACATTGTCGACCTAGACAGTGTCGATCTTCAGACCGGATCCCTTTAAAAGAGAGTGGAAATAAAATGGGTCAGCCAGTTGTAGACAAGATGATCAAGCATTTTGGAGGCAATGGGGAGGAGAGATGTAATGTTAAGAGAATTGGAAGACTGAATTGACGGTGGCAAAGTTGTCTGGAATTGAGATCAAGGCCTGAGGTTGATAGATTACAGCAACATGTAGGTAGAGTAGGAATAAAGGCCCTCATTCCGAGTTGATCGGTCGCAAGGCGAATTTAGCAGAGTTACACACGCTAAGCCGCCGCCTACTGGGAGTGAATCTTAGCTTCTTAAAATTGCGACCGATGTATTCGCAATATTGCGATTACTAACTACTTAGCAGTTTCAGAGTAGCTTCAGACTTACTCTGCCTGTGCGATCAGTTCAGTGCTTGTCGTTCCTGGTTGACGTCACAAACACACCCAGCGTTCGCCCAGGCACTCCCACCGTTTCTCCGGCCACTCCTGCGTTTTTTCCGGAAACGGTAGCGTTTTCAGCCACACGCCCCTGAAACGCCGTGTTTCCGCCCAGTAACACCCATTTCCTGTCAATCACATTACGATCGCCGGAGCGATGAAAAAGCCGTGAGTAAAATTACTTTCTACATAGCAAAGTTACTTGGCGCAGTCGCAGTGCGAACATTGCGCATGCGTACTAAGCGGATTTTCATTGCGATGCGATGAAAAATACCGAGCGAACAACTCGGAATGAGGGCCAAAGACTTTAAAAGTCGAGGGAGGGTTCTGTGGGAATGATATATACTATAAAGTGCAAACAGGGGACAGTAGTAAGCCTACTCCACCATATTGTCAGGCACTGTGTCAAGGAGTGTTGATGAGAAGAATAGATCTTAGGCAGAGAGGTGAGGGCAAGGTAGGAGATATTTTGAAACAAGGTAAAAAGTTATTTCTGTTTGCAAAAACATTTTATGTTTTGAGTCTGTCAGGGAAGAAGATCCAGGAGCAGCGCAAGGGAGCCCTAACTTAGAAGAGGAGGCAACAAGGAGATCAGTGAGATCGCAACTGCTAATTTATGCACGCAGCCTGTATGGCCCTGACACACCTGCGTTTAACCGATCACTCCTCATTCCCACCTACAAACACTGTCTACCTGTCACTCACTTTGTGACGAATCCCTCATTGAGAGCGCTATTGCAATTAAATTACTGCGCATGAGCACTGTGACTCAACACATGCGCAATACGAAAACATTGACCGTACTTCAGCCACTCTGCATCTGAATAAGGTCCACAGATTAATTCTGTGCAAGTGATATCTAGAGTAGTTAATTACTGATATGTAACCTGCATATGTTTCTTCCTATTTTATGCTAGTTTAAGTAATTACAATGTAGAGATGAGCGGGTTCGGTTCCTCTGAATCCGAACCCGCCCGAACTTCATGTTTTTTTACACGGGTCCGAGCGACTCGGATCTTCCCGCCTTGCTCGGTTAACCCGAGCGCGCCCGAACGTCATCATCACGCTGTCGGATTCTCGCGAGGCTCGGATTCTATCGCGAGACTCGGATTCTATATAAGGAGCCGCGCGTCGCCGCCATTTTCACACGTGCATTGAGAGTCATAGGGAGAGGACGTGGCTGGCGTCCTCTCCGTTTAGAGAAGAGAGAGACACAGTATTTTGGGGAGCATTATTAGGAGGAGTACTACTATACTGTATACTACTATACTACTTGCTGAAGTGATATTTATACTAGATTAGATCAGAGGTTCTCAAACTCGGTCCTCAGGACCCCACACAGTGCATGTTTTGCAGGTCACCCAGCAAGTGCACCGGTGTGTTAATTACTCACTAACACATTTTAAAATGTCCACAGGTGGAGCTAATTATTTCACTTGCAATTCTATGAGGGGACCTGGAAAACATGCACTGTGTGGGGTCCTGAGGACCAAGTTTGAGAACCTGTGGATTAGATAATAGATAGTGTGACTGTAAGTGTATTATCTGACTTGAGGGGGAGACACTGACAGTGGGGAGCAGTTAGAGTCTGAGAGCAGGACTCAGGAGTACATATAACGTACAGTGCACACTTTTGCTGCCAGAGTCAGTGCCACACTGCCATTGTTGTGACCACACTGACCACCAGTATAATAATATATTTTGTGATTGTCTGCTTAGGCCTCGGAGTACTAGTTGCAAGTTGCAACGTGACCTGAAGTGACCACCAGTTTAATAATCAATCACCACCAGTTTAATATATATATATATATATATATATATATAATTGTATATAATATATATATATATATATATATATATATAATATTGTATACCACCTACCCGTGGTTTTTTTTTTTTTAATTCTTCTTTATACATACTACTATAGTAGCTTACTGTAGCAGTCTGCGGTGCTGTGCTGACCTGACAGTGTCCAGCAGGTCCGTCATCAGTCATTACATAATAAATATATATAGTACCTGTCCGGCTGCAGTACTAGTGATATTATATTGATTTCATCTCATTATCAATAATTTATCATCCAGTCTAGACTCTATATTAGCAGCAGACACAGTACGTTAGTCCACGGCTGTAGCTACCTCTGTGTCGGCACTCGGCAGTCCATCCATAATTGTATACCACCTACCCGTGTTTTTTTTTTTTTCTTTCTTCTTTGTACATACTACTATAGAGTATAGTAGCTTACTGTAGCAGTCTGCGGTGCTGCTGAGCTGACAGTGTCCAGCAGGTCCGTCATCAGTCATCATTACCTAATAAATATATTATCTACCTGTCCGGCTGCAGTACTAGTGATATTATATATACATACATATATATATATTGATTTCATCTCATTATCAATCATCCAGTCTATATTAGCAGCAGACACAGTACGTTAGTCCACGGCTGTAGCTACCTCTGTGTCGGCACTCGGCAGTCCATCCATAATTGTATACCACCTACCCGTGGTTTTTTTTTTTTTCTTTTTCTTTGTACATACTACTATAGTATAGTAGCTTACTGTAGCAGTCTGCGGTGCTGCTGAGCTGACAGTGTCCAGCAGGTCCGTCATCAGTCATCATTACCTAATAAATATATTATCTACCTGTCCGGCTGCAGTACTAGTGATATTATATATACATACATATATATATATTGATTTCATCTCATTATCATCCAGTCTATATTTGCAGCAGACACAGTACGGTAGTCCACGGCTGTAGCTACCTCTGTGTCGGCACTCGGCAGTCCATCCATAATTGTATACCACCTACCCGTGGTTTTTTTTTTTCTTTCTTCTTTGTACATACTACTATAGAGTATAGTAGCTTACTGTAGCAGTCTGCGGTGCTGCTGAGCTGACAGTGTCCAGCAGGTCCGTCATCAGTCATCATTACCTAATAAATATATTATCTACCTGTCCGGCTGCAGTACTAGTGATATTATATATACATACATATATATATTGATTTCATCTCATTATCAATCATCCAGTCTATATTAGCAGCAGACACAGTACGTTAGTCCACGGCTGTAGCTACCTCTGTGTCGGCACTCGGCAGTCCATCCATAATTGTATACCACCTACCCGTGGTTTTTTTTTTTTCTTTCTTCTTTGTACATACTACTATAGTATAGTAGCTTACTGTAGCAGTCTGCGGTGCTGCTGAGCTGACAGTGTCCAGCAGGTCCGTCATCAGTCATCATTACCTAATAAATATATTATCTACCTGTCCGGCTGCAGTACTAGTGATATTATATATACATACATATATATATATTGATTTCATCTCATTATCATCCAGTCTATATTAGCAGCAGACACAGTACGGTAGTCCACGGCTGTAGCTACCTCTGTGTCGGCACTCGGCAGTCCATCCATAATTGTATACCACCTACCCGTGGTTTTTTTTTTCTTTCTTCTTTGTACATACTACTATAGTATAGTAGCTTACTGTAGCAGTCTGCGGTGCTGCTGAGCTGACAGTGTCCAGCAGGTCCGTCATCAGTCATCATTACCTAATAAATATATTATCTACCTGTCCGGCTGCAGTACTAGTGATATTATATATACATACATATATATATATATTGATTTCATCTCATTATCATCCAGTCTATATTAGCAGCAGACACAGTACGGTAGTCCACGGCTGTAGCTACCTCTGTGTCGGCACTCGGCAGTCCATCCATAAGTATACTAGTATCCATCCATCTCCATTGTTTACCTGAGGTGCCTTTTAGTTGTGCCTATTAAAATATGGAGAACAAAAATGTTGAGGTTCCAAAATTAGGGAAAGATCAAGATCCACTTCCACCTCGTGCTGAAGCTGCTGCCACTAGTCATGGCCGAGACGATGAAATGCCAGCAACGTCGTCTGCCAAGGCCGATGCCCAATGTCATAGTACAGAGCATGTCAAATCCAAAACACCAAATATCAGTAAAAAAAGGACTCCAAAACCTAAAATAAAATTGTCGGAGAAGCGTAAACTTGCCAATATGCCATTTACCACACGGAGTAACAAGGAACAGCTGAGGCCCTGGCCTATGTTCATGGCTAGTGGTTCAGCTTCACATGAGGATGGAAGCACTCAGCCTCTCGCTAGAAAACTGAAAAGACTCAAGCTGGCAAAAGCACCGCAAAGAACTGTGCGTTCTTCGAAATCCCAAATCCACAAGGAGAGTCCAATTGTGTCGGTTGCGATGCCTGACCTTCCCAACACTGGACGTGAAGAGCATGCGCCTTCCACCATTTGCACGCCCCCTGCAAGTGCTGGAAGGAGCACCCGCAGTCCAGTTCCTGATAGTCAGATTGAAGATGTCAGTGTTGAAGTACACCAGGATGAGGAGGATATGGGTGTTGCTGGCGCTGGGGAGGAAATTGACCAGGAGGATTCTGATGGTGAGGTGGTTTGTTTAAGTCAGGCACCCGGGGAGACACCTGTTGTCCGTGGTAGGAATAGGGCCATTGACATGCCTGGTCAAAATACAAAAAAAATCAGCTCTTCGGTGTGGAAGTATTTCACCAGAAATGCGGACAACATTTGTCAAGCCGTGTGTTGCCTTTGTCAAGCTGTAATAAGTAGGGGTAAGGACGTTAACCACCTCGGAACATCCTCCCTTATACGTCACCTGCAGCGCATTCATAATAAGTCAGTGACAAGTTCAAAAACTTTGGGTGACAGCGGAAGCAGTCCACTGACCAGTAAATCCCTTCCTCTTGTAACCAAGCTCACGCAAACCACCCCACCAACTCCCTCAGTGTCAATTTCCTCCTTACCCAGGAATGCCAATAGTCCTGCAGGCCATGTCACTGGCAATTCTGACGAGTCCTCTCCTGCCTGGGATTCCTCCGATGCATCCTTGAGTGTAATGCCTACTGCTGCTGGCGCTGCTGTTGTTGCTGCTGGGAGTCGATCGTCATCCCAGAGGGGAAGTCGTAAGCCCACTTGTACTACTTCCAGTAAGCAATTGACTGTCCAACAGTCCTTTGCGAGGAAGATGAAATATCACAGCAGTCATCCTGCTGCAAAGCGGATAACTGAGGCCTTGACAACTATGTTGGTGTTAGACGTGCGTCCGGTATCCGCCGTTAGTTCACAGGGAACTAGACAATTTATTGAGGCAGTGTGCCCCCGTTACCAAATACCATCTAGGTTCCACTTCTCTAGGCAGGCGATACCGAGAATGTACACGGACGTCAGAAAAAGACTCACCAGTGTCCTAAAAAATGCAGTTGTACCCAATGTCCACTTAACCACGGACATGTGGACAAGTGGAGCAGGGCAGGGTCAGGACTATATGACTGTGACAGCCCACTGGGTAGATGTATGGACTCCCGCCGCAAGAACAGCAGCGGCGGCACCAGTAGCAGCATCTCGCAAACGCCAACTCTTTCCTAGGCAGGCTACGCTTTGTATCACCGCTTTCCAGAATACGCACACAGCTGAAAACCTCTTACGGCAACTGAGGAAGATCATCGCGGAATGGCTTACCCCAATTGGACTCTCCTGTGGATTTGTGGCATCGGACAACGCCAGCAATATTGTGTGTGCATTAAATAAGGGCAAATTCCAGCACGTCCCATGTTTTGCACATACCTTGAATTTGGTGGTGCAGAATTTTTTAAAAAACGACAGGGGCGTGCAAGAGATGCTGTCGGTGGCCAGAAGAATTGCGGGACACTTTCGGCGTACAGGCACCACGTACAGAAGACTGGAGCACCACCAAAAACTACTGAACCTGCCCTGCCATCATCTGAAGCAAGAAGTGGTAACGAGGTGGAATTCAACCCTCTATATGCTTCAGAGGTTGGAGGAGCAGCAAAAGGCCATTCAAGCCTATACAATTGAGCACGATATAGGAGGTGGAATGCACCTGTCTCAAGCGCAGTGGAGAATGATTTCAACGTTGTGCAAGGTTCTGATGCCCTTTGAACTTGCCACACGTGAAGTCAGTTCAGACACTGCCAGCCTGAGTCAAGTCATTCCCCTCATCAGGCTTTTGCGGAAGAAGCTGGAGACATTGAAGGAGGAGCTAACACGGAGCGATTCCGCTGGCATGTGGGACTTGTGGATGGAGCCCTTAATTCGCTTAACAAGGATTCACGGGTGGTCAATCTGTTGAAATCAGAGCACTACATTTTGGCCACCGTGCTCGATCCTAGATTTAAAGCCTACCTTGGATCTCTCTTTCCGGCAGACACAAGTCTGCTGGGGTTCAAAGACCTGCTGGTGACAAAATTGTCAAGTCAAGCGGAACGCGACCTGTCAACATCTCCTCCTTCACATTCTCCCGCAACTGGGGGTGCGAGGAAAAGGCTCAGAATTCCGAGCCCACCCGCTGGCGGTGATGCAGGGCAGTCTGGAGCGACTGCTGATGCTGACATCTGGTCCCGACTGAAGGACCTGACAACGATTACGGACATGTCGTCTACTGTCACTGCATATGATTCTCTCACCATTGAAAGAATGGTGGAGGATTATATGAGTGACCGCATCCAAGTAGGCACGTCACACAGTCCGTACTTATACTGGCAGGAAAAAGAGGCAATTTGGAGGCCCTTGCACAAACTGGCTTTATTCTACCAAAGTTGCCCTCCCACAAGTGTGTACTCCGAAAGAGTGTTTAGTGCCGCCGCTCACCTTGTCAGCAATCGGTGTACGAGGTTACATCCAGAAAATGTGGAGAAGATGATGTTCATTAAAATGAATTATAATCAATTCCTCCGTGGAGACATTGACCAGCAGCAATTGCCTCCACAAAGTACACAGGGAGCTGAGATGGTGGATTCCAGTGGGGACGAATTGATAATCTGTGAGGAGGGGGATGTACACGGTGATATATCGGAGGATGATGATGAGGTGGACATCTTGCCTCTGTAGAGCCAGTTTGTGCAAGGAGAGATTAATTGCTTCTTTTTTGGTGGGGGTCCAAACCAACCCGTCATTTCAGTCACAGTCGTGTGGCAGACCCTGTCACTGAAATGATGGGTTGGTTAAAGTGTGCATATCCTGTTTATACAACATAAGGGTGGGTGGGAGGGCCTAAGGACAATTCCATCTTGCACCTCTTTTTTCTTTAATTTTTCTTTGCGTCATGTGCTGTTTGTGGAATGTTTTTTGGAAGGGCCATCCTGCGTGACACTGCAGTGCCACTCCTAGATGGGCCCGGTGTTTGTGTCGGCCACTAGGGTCGCTTATCTTACTCACACAGCTACCTCATTGCGCCTCTTTTTTTATTTGCGTCATGTGCTGTTTGGGGAGGGTTTTTTGGAAGGGCCATCCTGCGTGACACTGCAGTGCCACTCCTAGATGGGCCCGGTGTTTGTGTCGGCCACTAGGGTCGATAATCTTACTCACACAGCTACCTCATTGCGCCTCTTTTTTTCTTTGCGTCATGTGCTGTTTGGGGAGTGTTTTTTGGAAGGGCCATCCTGCGTGACACTGCAGTGACACTCCTAGATGGGCATGGTGTTTGTGTCGGCCACTAGGGTCGCTTACCTTAGTCATCCAGCGACCTAGGTGCAAATTTTAGGACTAAAAATAATATTGTGAGGTGTGAGGTATTCAGAATAGACTGAAAATGAGTGGAAATTATGGTTTTTGAGGTTAATAATACTTTGGGATCAAAATGACCCCCAAATTCTATGATTTAAGCTGTTTTTTAGTGTTTTTAAAAAAAAACACCCGAATCCGACAAAAAAAATTCGGTGAGGTTTTGCCAAAACGCGGTCGAACCCAAAACACGGCCGCGGAACCGAACCCAAAACCAAAACACAAAACCCGAAAAATTTCAAGTGCACATCTCTACTATGGAAATTGGCATTGCTCTATGGGCCATCTTAAAGTATGGGCTCGCTCGCTCGATTCTAGCGCCCTTTGAGCAGGGGCGGCTGGTGCCTCCATAGGTTCTTGGGAGGCAGGTAGAGAATGCTGCCCAAGTGCTCTGATTGTGAATTACACACAGAGTGCAGCATTCTCTACCTGCCTACCAGCTTACAGCTATACAGAATGGCTGTCAGCATGCTGATTGGTGGATGGCTGAAGCTATCCACCAATCAGAGTTCTGACATCCGCTCACTGTATGGAAGCATGTGGAGAGACTGCGTGGGACCTCAGGAGGAGTAAGGTATGTTTTTTTTTTTGTTATTATTATTTATATATTTATGTATTCCCATTAATGGATATGTAGGTGCCCCAGTGCATTGCTTGCCCAGGGCCTACAATGCCGTTAAGATGGCCCCAGTTACGTGTTGCAAAGGGAACATTTGTCTCTCTCGGTAGTTGGCCTGAGCCCTTCCATTAAGGCCGGACCCATTTAATCAGTAAGGCCAAACAGTTCAGTAAACCAAAACTTGACAGTTTTTCTAATTTCCCTTAACTTATTCCAAAAGAATCACATCTGTGATCAGAATCTTGTAGAAAAAATACCCGGATAAGTATTACATTTTAATGTAACAATACAATGTGGTTTGACTGAACTGTGCACTTGTGAATTTTTAGGTAACATATAAGATCCTATTTACAGAGGCTTAAACTAGAGCTCCACTGACTGTAGTAAAACTTTTGGAATGATGTATTAGCCTATTTTGACATCTCTTTTAACCCTCATTAATTAACATCAATAAGAAATCAATGCTCTTCTGTGATAAGCATGAAACCCAATTTCAGAACCTCTCAATTTATGGCCCTCCCATCCCCAGTGGCATCATGTCCCTTTCATGTACCAACACAGACATTCCCTGTGTGACAGAATGCCTGGTTGGACATTAACCCGGGTTAGAGGGCTATTAGGGCAAGCACGGCACTAAATCAACATTACTACAAAAAAGTTCAGAAAGGTTTTGTATTTTTAAGTTTTAATATGAACTACTGTTTCCGGCCGAACAGTATTTCTAAACAAGTCCATTATTGGACCAAAAACTTTAACAAAAATATTTGTATTACAGGTTGAGTATCCCATATCCAAATATCCGAAATACGGAATATTCCGAAATACGGACTTTTTTGAGTGAGAGTGGGATAGTAAAACTTTTGTTTTTTGATGTCTCAATGTACACAAACTTTGTTTAATACACAAAGTTTTAAAAAATATTGTATTCAATGACCTTCAGGCTGTGTGTATAAGGTGTATATGAAACATAAATACATTATGTGCTTAGACTTGGGTCCCATCACCATGATATCTCATTATGGTATGCAATTATTCCAAAATACGGAAAAATCCCATATCCAAAATACCTCTGGTCCCATGCATTTTGGATAAGGGATACTCAACCTGTATTGTCATATTATTGGAAGTACCAATACACACTGTTTGACAATTGTCAGTCTTTGTGTTTAATTGTCAATTAAATGCAATCTAAGGCCCAAATATAATAGCTCGCAAAAGTTTGGCTCTGTAATCTTGAGATTTAAAGCAGCAATTTGTGAAATTGAAGCATGCAGCATCATGAAATAATTTTTGGCTCTGTAGCTACCTCAGTTTGACGCTTCAGAACTGACTTCCTACTTATACAAGTCACATCTCGAGAAAGTTCTGCTAATTTTTTTTTTTTTAAATACGTATTTGCACTACAGTAAAAAAATGTATGAAACATAAGGGCAAGCGCGGAGGGTGGGCATACTGCTTGGACGTCTGGGCGGACTACACACTCTATACAGTATGCTGTCAGTGTGTGTCACTCAAAAGTCACACAACTTGTACTGCAGTGATCCTGGTGGGTGGCATCATAGTCTCTAAATTGATTCTGAGAAACTTACATTCTGTGTATTACTGTTCTGAAAAGCACATATGGGATCAGTAAATGGAGGGAATGCTCATCCTTGCATTGCCATATTGGAGTATATTGGAAAATCTTGGAGTACCTCCAGGTAAGTTGTCTCTCAATTTAGAAACACGTGACTATGTGACCAAAGTGGTGCTATTATCATGCAGCATAGTAACAGCTGCGCAGAGACTCCTTAATGTAGCTGGTGGTTTATTGTATGTTTGCAAATGTGTGTAACTGAGTCCTCTGGATTTAATGTATTATGTAGCATGAATTTCTCTTTTGCTGATCTATTGCAGAGTGCTGGGGGAATATTTTTTTTGTCCAAATTAGAGATGTGTCTGGTCCGGTTCTTTAGAAATCCGGACCCACCCAAACTTTGTGGTTTCAATCCCTTGGTTTCAAATACATATGGGAGTCCGGCAGACGATATGCCGGCTGCCACTATACTGACAGCGGTTTCCCATCAGCCTGAATCCCGGCAGCCCCAGGCCCAGTGGTGAGATTAGCACCTTTATTAAATGTTGAGGTACTATCATGACTGGTCTTTAGTAGATGTTGAAGTACTATCATGACTGGCACCAGACATAGCACTAGTACTGGGTTGCTGCTCCTGCTCTTTGAATGACCCATATCGACTCACAGCATTCACAGTAATGGCACCCTTATGATGTTATGTTTTTAACACAGTGCCTGGACAACACACAACAGTTTTATTTTAATTGTATTTTTTTTTACACAGTGCTTGAGTATATAACACAGTGTCCACAATCCCAAACAGAACCCACCATGCCACATCCTCTCTCTCTGGTCACTGCCACTGGTGTGCCTCCGGTGCATTTTGTTTTAGTGTCTCAGAGCCCATAGTACCACACAGAGCCCACAGCCTTTCACATTCTCCCTTTGGTCATTGCCACTGGTGTGTGTCCTATGTGGTTTATTTAGTGCCTCAGAGCCAACAGTCCCACACCCTCTCTCTCCAGGGTATTGTGTGAAATTGTGCCCCAATCACGAAACAGGGACTTTATGCAATCAGATACCAGATAAAATGTTACCAGTGCAATTGTGGTGTATCACACTACTAATAGTCACAGTAACAGACAAAATCCATAAAAGTCACCCAGGTGTAAGTTTAACTATACCCATGTGTGAGAAACCTTCCAGTAATTGAGGAAAAAACATGGTTCCAGCAAACTTTAAGAACACTATGGCTGGTATCCTATTAGCCATGAAAACACAGCAATTTAACAGTAGTCAACTTTTCATGTCTATCGCGTGACAAACAAGTGCAGCGAAAATTGCTTTCTGAGGGTATACGTGTTCCCGTTTTCAACCTATCCTATTGCAAAAGTGTGGAAACCAGGGTAAAATGGGGAAATCTGCCTGTACCCCCCCAAAAAGCAGAACTAATATAGGATAAAAGTATAGAAGTCTATTAATGGCCGTAATAAAAGTATTTGGGGTAGTTAACTTGGGTCAAACTGCTGTTATATACTTTTTTTTTTAAATGTGAAAAAAGATAGAAAGCAAGTGTTTTTCAGCAACATAAGTGTTCAGGTTAAATTAGGGTACATAAAAATGGGTAAAGTATATACAGTATTTGGGTAATTTTAAGTTACTTTAAAAAATAACTTTAAAAAAAATGGTTACTTCCACCTGTACCACTCATAACGTACCCCAGTATACCTGTCCCATAACTTGTATACCAATTACCATGAATTTCAACAAATATTATGTCATTATTGAGCAATTAAATATAATTACAAACTTTTAAGTGCCTAATTAGTCATTCAGGGGGAGTCCCAGGGGTTCTGGACCAAATCCCCATATTTTTACAGTAAAATAGGGATTTTCCCTAACTTTTCACTTGCTCAGAAGTAGTGAAAGCCTATTTATGGTAAAACCTATGGAGAATTATTGCAGGTACATTTTCATGGGTGTAGTACGGGTGACCGGCGGTCTCCTGACCGCCGGTCACCTTATTGACGCCGGGATCCCGGCAGCATACCGACACCACTCTGCGCTCGCCACGCTGCGGGTTCGGTGGCGACCTGCGGTCGCCACGGGTTCTATTCCCACTCTATGGGTGTCGTGGACACCCACGAGTGGAAATAGTCCCTGTTGGTCGGCATGCCGACCATCGGGATAGTGAGCCGTCGGGCTCACGGAGGAGGTCATGTGACTGTCGGTCAGCCGACCGGCGGTCACATGACTACCACCCCATTTTCATGGCTAATAGGATGCCCCTCAATGTTGCAATGCTATTCAAGTTGTCACCTGAACCTACATTTTACTGAAATTTAATAAAAGTAGTAGTAATAAAAAAAAATAATAATAATAATAATACGTAATTGCTGTTCTGTGTAACATTCACATTAATCCCTACCCTATTGGAGATTACAGTCTAAGTGGTCTATTTACTAAGCTTTGGATGGCGATAAAGCCGCTGGAGATAAAAGCACCAGCCAGTCGGCTCCTAACTGTCATATTACAGGCTGTGCTTGAAAAATGACAGGAGCCGATTGGCTGGTGCTTTATCTCCAGTGACTTTGGGATCTATTCATGAAGCCGTGATAAGTGTGGAGAAGTGAGCCTGTGGAAAAGTTGCCCATGGCAACCAATCAGCATTAAAGTAACATGTATAATTTGCATACTATACAATTGTACGGAGCAGCTAATTGGTTGCCATGGGCAACTTCTCCACTGGCTCACTTCTACACATTTATCACTGCTTCATGAATAGACCCTTTAACTCCATCCAAGGCTTAGTAAATAAACCCCAGTCAGAAAAAAACACATAACTTTGTATCTGGAACAAACCATTTTGCAATCCAAGGGAAAGAAATACATTTCTATTTGTTCTGTGCAGGGTAAATACTGTCTGCTAATGCATGCAGCCCACAAATGTTAGCCAGCTTTATTTTTATACTAGAACTTAGATTTCAGTTTGGACACATCTGAATAGCCCCTTAATTCCTTACAGCACACAAATCCTTTGGGCACATTCAGAAGCAAATTAACCTACCAGCATGTTTTTGGATTGTGAAAGAAAACGAACATGAAAATGAGGAGAACATGTAAACTCAGGGCCGGAGCTTCCACTAGGCAGCTTTAGGCAGCTGCCTAGGGGCGCCGGGACCTGAAGGGGCGGCCTGTTACAGCTGCATGAAAAAGGTAGTGTGGTCCTACATCTCATAGCAGCCGCACTCCCCCTGGCACTCGTATCTACAATAGCCGTGACTGCTAAGCTCCTGTATTGCAGCATCCAGCTCCACCTGGCACAGGCAGTAACTTTGACAACTCCTGGAGTCCTGGCTGGGGGTGACATGCGGTGCTGCTCTTCATTCCAGACTCTTTCACAGACTACTCAGTCCCAACTCTGCATCGCAGCCTGCAGGTAAGGTGGCTGCACAGTGCACTCTCTGCATTTAATAAGAAATGAGGGGGAGAGCAGCAGTCTGGGGGGGGGGGGGGGCGGAGAGGAGTAGCTGGCATGCACACAGATGGTGGAGGGGATAGAGCAGAAGACATTTAAAAAAGTGGTGGGGGGGGGGGGCCAGCTGGAGCCCACACAGGCTGGTGAGATGGGGAGAAGGGAGCAGCCATACAACAGACGGGGTGGGGGAGAGCAACAGTATGCCTGTCTCCTGAAGGGCAGGTAGGGGGAAGGGGCAGTAGGCAGAAGTTTTGCCTAGGGTGCCGAGAGACCTTGCACCGGCCCTGTGTAAACTCCATACAGATACAGCCCTGGTTATATTGTAGCTCACATTCCCAGCCATATGAGATATCACTGCTCACTGTTTACAATATTGCCACACTTAGTATGCAAATAAGTTAGACATACAGTATTGTTTGCCGGACCTGATTCAGAGATGGACGCAGTGAGTATTGCTGCTGCGTCTTTGGATGCAGCAGCGATGCTAAAATATGCTAATGTGGCAAGAGGCATCTGTAGGAAAAGAACTCTTCTGCATACAGCACTAAACTGAGTGCTGCGTCTTAAAAAAACAAAACGTCTGATCACGTTGTGATGTTCACAGCCCATGGCCATCTGAGTAAGCCTCTGTTAACTCAGACTGGCCGACAGATCTGCTCAGCTGAGGGCAGGAAATCTGCATCTGAAAACACAGACCATGTGCTCGGCACACCTACAAAATAAGGTGACACCCCCCTTTTTGTATAAGTTCCCATTACAGCCCCCATTTTGCCCTCCAAATGCTGCAGCATGCGAATCATGCGAATCATGCTGTGGCTAAGGGAGGTCTGCGAGCGATCTCACTGGAGATGAGGATAAATGGTAAAAGGTTAAAAAAGGAGAATATAGGTCCATTAAACGATGAATTAGGAGAATTGATAACTGATGACGAAATAAAAGCGGAAATACTGAACAAATTCTTTTCATCAGTATTCACCAGTGAAGAACTGATGGTGGGAGTAGAGCATAACAATTGTGACAGTAATGATTCATGGTTAGATACTTGTTTAAGCAAAGAAGTAGTCCGGGAGAGACTAAGACTAAGCAAAATGAAGATTAATAAATCACCTGGTCCTGATGGACTTCACCCGAGGGTTCTTAGTTCACAACTAGCACGACCCCTATACTTGATTTTCAATAATTCAATTAGATCAGGCATGGTACCAAAGGATTGGTGTATAGCTGAGGTAGTGCCATTATTTAAAAAGGGATCCAAAAATCTTTTGGGAAACTACAGACCAGTTAGTTTAACATCTATAGTGGGGAAAATATTGGAAGGAATTCTAAGGGACGTCATACAGGAGTATCTAAAGTCTGCTAGGATTATTAGCAAGAACCAGCATGGGTTTGTGAGGGACAGGTCATGTCAGACTAACTTAATTAGCTTCTACGAGGAAGTGAGCAATAATCTTGATCAAGGAAAAGCAGTGGATGTGGTCCTCCTAGATTTTGCAAAAGCCTTCAATACAGTTCCTCACAGGAGACTGATGATCAAATTAAAGGAGATTGGCCTAGGAAAAACTATTTGCACATGGATAAGCAGCTGGTTGGATAGCAGGGTACAGCGAGTAGTGGTCAACGGGAAGTCCTCAACCTGGTCCCCAGTAGTCAGCGGAATACCACAAGGGTCCGTACTCGGACCACTACTGTTCAACATATTTATCAATGACCTAGAAATAGGCCTGGAAAGCACAGTGTCAATCTTTGCAGATGATACTAAACTGTGTAAGGTAATTAATTCAGAATTGGATGTGGAGTCCTTGCAGAATGATCTATCTAAACTTGAACTCTGGGCGTCTAAATGGAAAATGAGGTTCAATACAGACAAATGCAAGGTTATGCATTTTGGGACTAAAAACAAACTTGCATCCTACATATTAAATGGGGAACGCCTAGGGGAAACAGAGTTGGAAAAAGATTTGGGGGTATTCATTGATAATAGGCTTAATAACTGTACACAATGTCAAAACACAGTAAAGAAGGCAAGTAAGGTGCTAGCGTGCATAAAAAGGGGAATTGAGACAAGGGACTCGGATGTAATTATGCCGCTGTATAAGGCATTGGTACGTACACACCAGGAATATTGTGTTCAGTTTTGGGCACCATTGTATAAAAAAGACATCAGTGAACTCGAAAGTGTTCAAAGGCGAGCTACTAAATTGATTAAAGGCCTAGAAGGACTGGACTATAAGGAAAGACTTACTAGGCTGAATATGTATACACTAGAAAGGAGGCACCTAAGAGGAGATATTATTAATATCTTCAAATATGTAAAGGGACATCACAAAGAGTTATCAGAGGAATTATTTATTAAAAGAACACAGTTTAGAGGAGAGGAAGTTCCGAACGCAACGGAGGAAAGGGTTCTTCACTGTTAGGGTAATCAGGATGTGGAATTCCCTGCCAGGGAAGGTGGTAATGGCGGACTCTATAATTGGATTTAAAAAAGGAATGGATAAATTTCTGAATGAAAAAGCTATCCAAGGTTATAATACTTAAAATATCAATGTGGTTAATCCGGGGGTAACATGAGTTATAGTAGCTAACTAGTCATAAAACATTATTTAGCAAGTATGTAGAATCATCACAACTTAAAACAGGTTGAACACGATGGGCAATTTGCCTCTATTCAACCTCAAATACTATGTTACTATGATAGGCGTAATACAGATCATGTGCATGCGCTGATTTCTAACAATCAGAGACGTACATTGACATCTCTGAATGAGACACTACAGTGAAATGTACATTAGCTATATTTTTTATTTTCTATTTGTATTTGTCTAATATTAAAAAAGATACATATATATATATATATATATATATATATATATATACTGTAGATAGATAGATAGATAGATAGATAGATAGATAGATAGATAGATAGGCTCTACCTGGCATAATTTGTATCAGGGGCTCTACATGGCATAATGTGTATCATCGGCTTAACCTGGCATAATGTCGGCTCTACCTAGCATAATGTGTATCAGGGGCTCTACCTGGCATAATGTGTATCAGTTGCTCTACCTGGCATAATGTGTATCAGGGTCTTAAACTAGCATAATGTGGGCTCTACCTGGCATAATGTGTATTAGGAGCTCTACCTGGCATAATTTGTATCAGGGGCTCTACCTGGCATAATGTGTATGAGGGGACTATATCTGGTATAACGTGTATCAAGGGCTATACTCTGGTGTAATGTGAATAATGGACACTACTATGCTGTGTAATGTGAATTGGTACTGTTCTGTGGTCACACCCCTTCCAGATACAGCCACACCCCTATATTTTGGGGCACGCCTACAGCACGCACTGTCCCTATTTTAAATATGGTAGGAGAGGGGGCACCAATTATTTTACTAGCACAGGGCACCAACATATCTAGTTACTGCACTGGCTTCCTGGCACATTCAGACATTTATTTGAGCACCCTTATTTTTATTACTATCCCATAATCCATAAATCTCTTTCTAAAATTCTCCTAATCAAATTCATGTGTGATAATCTTCTTACACTGTAACAGGTTAGATCTCACATCACTGCCGGCTCAGCATGATACAATTGGGAGCTTGACCGGAGTTTGGTGGATCAGAAAATATCAAACGTAACTAATGTACATAGTACAGTATATACTTATTGCTGATTGATTTGTAACATATGCTTGGCGTGGGGACTGTAATGAACATTATCATTTATTTTATTTTGTACCATTTATTAAAATAGAACAACAATACACCGCTCTTTTACAGAAAATGTTTTTTGGGACAGTCATTCAGTCCCTTTTGCCAGTGGAGCATAGGTGTGCGCAGCTCAATTTATTAGAGGGCGCACGACTGGAGTGGCCTGCCTAGCATCGCCTACTGAGCGTGCCTAGCATCGCCTATCAGGCGTGTCTAGCACCGACTACTGGGCTAGAGTATATAATATATATAGAGTGGTCGAAGTGGAAATTTTGAAGTGGGAGTATGTAAAAGTGAAGGCGTGGTCACTCAAAAGGGGGCATGTCCTTTAGTGTAGTTTACCATACTATATACCCCTTATACACATTATGAACCACAATAGTAGGACCCCTTATACTATCAAGTCCTGGTGCCCCTTTCACTTTATACCACACAGTATGAGCCGAAATTCACATTATACCACACGGTTTTAGCCGAAAATTCACATTATAGCACACGGTTTTAGCCGAAATTCACATTATAGCACACGGTATGAGCCGTAATTCACATTATAGCACACGGTATGAGCCGTAATTCACATTATAGCACACGGTATGAGCCGTAATTCACATTATAGCACACGGTATGAGCCGTAATTCACATTATAGCACACGGTATGAGCCGAAATTCACATTATAGCACATGGTATGAGCTGAAATTCACATTATAGTATATGGTATGAGCCGAAATTCACATTATACCACACGGTATGAGCTGTAATTCATATTATAGCACACGGTATGAGCCAAAATTTACATTGTAGCAAACAGTATGAGCCAAAATTTACATTATACCACACGGTATGAGCCGAAATTCACATTATGCCACATGGAATGAGACAAAATTCAGGGAGAGTGACAGCAGGGACATAGGGACAGGGAGAGTGACAGAGGGACAGGGAAAGTGACAGCAGAGACATAGGGACAGAGAGAGTGACAGAGGAACAGGGAAAGTGACAGTAGGGACAGGGAAAGTGACAGCAGGGACATAGGGACAGGGGAAGTGACAGCAGGGACATAGGGACAGGGATAGTGACAGATGGTCAGGGAAAGTGACAATAGGGACAGGGAGAGTGACAGAGAGAGGGACAGCAAGGGCATACAGTAGGGAGTAGGAGAGAGAAAGGCAGCAGGGTAAGATTACCTATTTAGCAGTGCAATACTGAGGATGCTGTGGTCTGCGATGCATGAGGAGACTGTAGTCGGCGCGGGCGGAGGAGGCTGTGGGCCTTGGAGATGGTGCAGAGAAGGACTAAGGGCGACAGAGGAGGCTGAGGTGCAGCGAAGGAGGAGGCAGAGGGCGGCGGTGCAGCGGAGGAGGAGAAAAAAACAAAAATACCTCCCAGCGCTAATAGTCAAGTGAAATATCCACTCACATCACCAATTCTTAGGTAATCTTTACCAATAATTATACAAATACAGACCGGAATATGTAAATATAAAGTTTATTAATAGAATTAAAAGATGATCATCTATTCAAAAAGCCAAAAAGACAAAAATAATGAATAAAAAGTGATTCCTAATACCGGTATACTATAACATGGACATAACATACATACATACATATAACATATATAGGCTGGTGATAAGCTTTATAGTGACAGTCACTTTCCTCGCCTTTTGAGTTTTAACTCCAAGAGGTATACAGATGTTATTTCAGCACTATATTCAATGGCTGATAATTTGTATTAAAAAGTCTCCTTCAAATGTGAAAACTACTTATAAAAAGTCCATCCTTCTAATGGGCCACTTGAATTATAGTCCAAAGATGATCTCTATAAACTGTAGCTTTATATCCAATGTGAGACTTACTGTGTCCTTCTTATAGCTGGAAGCATAAAACATCAGATGTCTGCCGGCAGACGTTTTTGCTGGTGCCTCTGCGATCAACTAGTTTCGCCTGTCTAAGCAGGCTTCATCAGGATGCCTGAGTGCACCTTCTGACTCGTTTTTATGCTCCACTAATTGTTTGTAGTCATGGTTACCCTGTCTGTATGGGTGACATAATTTCCGCCCATCTCTTACATCGGATTTTTCTGTATGTTCTTCCGTTTCTTTCTCTGGTACCGGCCGCGTCACTTCCGCCCTTAGCCCAGGCGCTACTTCCGTATTCAATGCCCGGTTATCCAGGGAGCGGCCACGTTACTTCCGCCCTTGAGGGTCCTGCTGCTGCTCTTACTTGTACCGGCCGCGTCACTTCCGCCCTTAGCCCAAGCACTTCTTCCGTATTCAGTGCCCGGTTATCCAGGGAGCGTCACGTCACTTCCGCCCTTCTTGAGGGTCCTGCTGCTGTTCTCGCTTGACGTCACTTCCGCCCTTATCTCTAACATAGTTAGTGTAGTCTCCATAGCGACGTGATGTGACTTCCGTTTCCATGTCGGACCGCTCTCTCCTTCCTGTCCCCATCATACTGTCCCCAGTCATCCACTTACTATGGATATAAGTAATCAACCTTTTACTTGTGTTCTTCATTCGGACTGTCAATAATTGTCACAAACCCATCGTTATTGGGCCCATCGTCAGGCATTCTTCTTAGTTGTCACTCCAGATTATTAATCATTCTAGATGAAAGTAATCGGAGTTTCACTGCTATATTTTCATGTATATTATACCCTTTATTTGATTGGGTTATAATTGAAAACACATTTAACACACATATAACAAGGTGCATTTAAAAAATAAAAATAAAGAATATAGTAATAGTAATAATAAAATGTTAATAAAAATTAAAATCAATTAGTTAAACTGCTGTCTGCCTGTATTAGTTAGTCAGAAAAAGCACACCTTCTGTATCATTCTTGTTCTTATTTTTATATTGGAGGAGGTCTCTTCTATCCACTTTATCGACCTCTTCTTTATTCTCCATAAGAGTGTTCCTATTGTACTACTAAAGGAAGAAGCAAGAACTATTTTTGAACTTGGGACTCTTATACCTAAAGGCCTTAACATAGATTGGGACCTCCACCCCTTCTTGAAAGAAGGATAAGGAAAGAAATAGGACTACCCCCCTTTTTTCCATTGATAAAAGAATTAATATCACCGACTAAACTATAATGAATATTTAGATAAATAATCTACTAGGATAAAAAGCTATAACATATAAATACAGGCAGACAGCAGTTTAACTAATTGATTTTAATTTTTATTAACATTTT
This sequence comes from Pseudophryne corroboree, assembly GCF_028390025.1. Taxonomy (NCBI): domain Eukaryota; kingdom Metazoa; phylum Chordata; class Amphibia; order Anura; family Myobatrachidae; genus Pseudophryne; species Pseudophryne corroboree. The sequence continues at coordinate 220,807,011 of NC_086449.1, forward strand.
ATTATTACTATATTCTTTATTTTTATTTTTTAAATGCACCTTGTTATATGTGTGTTAAATGTGTTTTCAATTATAACCCAATCAAATAAAGGGTATAATATACATGAAAATATAGCAGTGAAACTCCGATTACTTTCATCTAGAATGATTAATAATCTGGAGTGACAACTAAGAAGAATGCCTGACGATGGGCCCAATAACGATGGGTTTGTGACAATTATTGACAGTCCGAATGAAGAACACAAGTAAAAGGTTGATTACTTGTATCCATAGTAAGTGGATGACTGGGGACAGTATGATGGGGACAGGAAGGAGAGAGCGGTCCGACATGGAAACGGAAGTCACATCACGTCGCTATGGAGACTACACTAACTATGTTAGAGATAAGGGCGGAAGTGACGTCAAGCGAGAACAGCAGCAGGACCCTCAAGAAGGGCGGAAGTGACGCTCCCTGGATAACCGGGCACTGAATACGGAAGAAGTGCTTGGGCTAAGGGCGGAAGTGACGCGGCCGGTACAAGTAAGAGCAGCAGCAGGACCCTCAAGGGCGGAAGTAACGTGGCCGCTCCCTGGATAACCGGGCATTGAATACGGAAGTAGCGCCTGGGCTAAGGGCGGAAGTGACGCGGCCGGTACCAGAGAAAGAAACGGAAGAACATACAGAAAAATCCGATGTAAGAGATGGGCGGAAATTATGTCACCCATACAGACAGGGTAACCATGACTACAAACAATTAGTGGAGCATAAAAACGAGTCAGAAGGTGCACTCAGGCATCCTGATGAAGCCTGCTTAGACAGGCGAAACTAGTTGATCGCAGAGGCACCAGCAAAAACGTCTGCCGGCAGACATCTGATGTTTTATGCTTCCAGCTATAAGAAGGACACAGTAAGTCTCACATTGGATATAAAGCTACAGTTTATAGAGATCATCTTTGGACTATAATTCAAGTGGCCCATTAGAAGGATGGACTTTTTATAAGTAGTTTTCACATTTGAAGGAGACTTTTTAATACAAATTATCAGCCATTGAATATAGTGCTGAAATAACATCTGTATACCTCTTGGAGTTAAAACTCAAAAGGTGAGGAAAGTGACTTTGTCACTATAAAGCTTATCACCAGCCTATATATGTTATATGTATGTATGTATGTTATGTCCATGTTATAGTATACCGGTATTAGGAATCACTTTTTATTCATTATTTTTGTCTTTTTGGCTTTTTGAATAGATGATCATCTTTTAATTCTATTAATAAACTTTATATTTACATATTCCGGTCTGTATTTGTATAATTATTGGTAGAGATTACCTAAGAATTGGTGATGTGAGTGGATATTTCACTTGACTATTAGCGCTGGGAGGTATTTTTGTTTTTTGTTCAGTTATATTGAGAGGAAAGTGGAATCCTCTTACTCCTCCATAAGCAGCTTATCAGATCAAGTGAAGCAAGAAGCGCAGTCCTCGGTCCTGTTTTATTCAGCGGAGGAGGAGGCAGAGGTTGGCGGCGGCGGTGCAATGGAGGATGGAGGAGGCTGTAGTCGGCGGCCTTTGGTGGTGCGGCACTGGATCCTATGACCCGGCGCTACTATTTCAAATCTGCCGCGGACCGGCAGCCAATCAGGAGCGGTCCGTGGCAGATTTGAAATAGTAGCGCCTCGGTCAGCACGATGCGGCAGTAGCCCAGCGGGGGACAGTGCTCGAAGAAGTGCCGGTATACAATACCGTTGTATACCGGCCCACTTTGAGCACTGCATATATATATCTCCTCCAAATCAGTATTCCCAGATAACTGCCGTGGTGTACAGCTAACCATTGGATACAGAAGCAGCGAACAGCGGCACTCCTAACGGACTTGTAAATGAGACAAGACACCGAGGTCTGATAGCGACGTTTTGGATCTTACTCTGTCCTCAGGCTACAGGTACAGCTGTACCTGTAGCCTGAGGACGGAGTAAAATCCAAAACGTCGCTATCAGACCTCGGTGTCTTGTCTCATTTACAAGTCCGTTAGGAGTGCCGCTGTTCGCTGCTTTTATATATATATTATATATATATATATATATTTATATATATATATATATATATATATATATACATACACACAGAAACTACTGAATGCTTGGTTCAGCTCTAATATTATATATATATATATATATATATATATACACATATACATGACCAGACAATGCCTTACTTTTATAAAAAAAATAGCCTGCTTCATGTGCTGGTCTGCCTTTGTGGTGGAGGGCAGCATCTAGCGTGGTCCTGGGTCAGTGGTGGCGCAGTGCCCCGGAGTCTGACTGACTCCGTAAAGGAACATGGGAGGAGGAGCTGCTGCAGCTGTGCATGCGCAGCAGCCCTCCTTCCCTCAGCAGCCGCCATATTTCTTAGGGGCATTTCAGCCAGCATACACTGACTGCCCCATCTGCTGTGCCGGCGCCGGATCCCGCATTGCATCTGCTACGGCGCTACTGCAGGCGCCTCTGCACAGATATGCGAGTGCAGAGCCGCCCACGGCGGCCAACCATTGGATACTACCGCAGACATTAATAATGTTCGTATCGCAGGCGTGCAGTGCGGGGGGTGCCGGACATTAGGGGGTGCCTGTGCGCACCAGGCACCCCCCGTGCGCACGCCTATGCAGTGGAGCGTATACTGTCAATTCTGTACCCCCCCTCCCACCAATAAAATAGACAGCCCCAGTGCTGTGAGACAATAATGCTAAGCAGTGGTAAACCTACATGCATTTTGTGGCCTTATACAGTAGCTGTATCATATACACAGCATAGGATAGGATTGCAAAGTATACTGGGCATTGAGCTGCAACATATGTTTGGCATGGGAATATGAATTATACTGTGTAAATGGAGTTATATCATGATTGCTTTTGAAATTGTACTGTATACATTGGGGAAGGGGTTGTCTCATATGCTTAGCATGGGGATTATACAGTACTAGAATATTTAGACAGGGACATGTACAGAATTAGACTGTGTCATCTGAGTATTGGAGGGATCCTCTGTATGCAGGGCAATGTTTAGAGTGACCCTGCTCCAGTGGTGCAAGTAGAAATATTTTCTTAGTGGTACTGAGTGCCCAAAAATGGGCGTGGTCATGTGTTGTGAGGGGCATAGCCACATGCTGCTAGTGGGAGTGGCTACATGGCACTAGCGGCGTGGTCACATGACAGCCCCATTTTTTTTTTGAGGGGGGGGGGGGGGGGAATCTGGAGGCAAAGCTAAAAATATATAGTAATGCCTCCAGTATAATAGAACTATATAATACAAATATATAGTAATGCCCCCAATTTAATAACAATATATAGTAATGCCTCCATTATAACAGGAAAATACAGCCACTGTCACACTTCCAGTAACCCTGACAAAGTGGGAGGAGCCGTCATGCTGCCAAGCACCGTGGTCTTGTTGCTTTGTGGCACATTATAATTGTGATAATGGCAAAGTGTGTGGCAGCGGGTACTGCGTACCCGCTGCCAAATTCTTAAGGGTACTCCATACCCGAGCGTACCCGCATACTTGTACCGCTGCCCTGCTCTCTCTACCTGCACCTACAATTGATATGACTGACTGATTGTGATGACAGCAATGCCATAGCTCCCAACTGTCCTGATTTTGGTGGGACAGTCCTATTTTTAGGGCACTGACCATCCATCCCTCCCATGGGCTGCAGCAGGGCCGGTGCTAGGGTGTTCGGCGCCCCCCTGCAAACTATAAAATTGCGCCCTCCCATATTCCGTTGGCGTGCGCCGGGAAAAGGGGTGTGGTCTCACAAGTAAGGGGCATGGCCACACAATAGTACCCCCATTTAAAATTACGCCACAATGTAGCACAATCTTATTAACCTTATACGTAATGCCCCACCCGTAGTAGTAGCGTCCTTATATGTAATGCACCCCAGTAGTAGTAGCACCCTTATACATAATGCACTCACAGTAGTAGTAGCATCCAGATACATAATGCCCCCCAGTAGTAGTAGCATCCTTATACGTAGTGCCCCCCCAGTAGTAGTAGCATCCTTATACATAATGCACCCAGAGTAGTAGTAGCATCCTTATACGTAGTGCACCCCCAGTAGTAGACGCGTCCTTATATACGTAATGCCCCCCCCAGTAGTAGAAGCGTCCTTATATGTAGTGCACCCCCAGTAGTAGAAGCGTCCTTGTACGTAATTCCCCCCTAGTAGTAGTAGCGTCCTTATACGTAATGCCCCCCCACAGTACTAGTAGCGTCCTTATATGTAATGGCCCCCCCAGTAGTAGCATCTTTACATGTAATGCCCCCCCCCCCTGTAGTAGTAGCGTCCTTATGCATAATGCCCCCCCAGTAGTAGCATCCTTATACGTAATGCCCCCCCAGTAATAGTAGCGTCCTTATATATAATGCCCCCAAGTAGTAGTAGCGTTCTTATACGTAATGCCCCCCCCCAGCAGTAGTAGCGTCCTTATACGTAGTGCACCCCCAGTAGTAAAAGCGTCCTTATACGTAATTCCCCCTAATAGTAGTATCGTTCATATACGTAATGCCCCACAGTAGTAGTAGCGTCCTTATACATAATGCACCCCCAGTAGAAGCCTCCTTATATGTAATTACCCCGTAGTAGTAGTAGTAGCGTCCTTATAAGTAATGCCCCCCCAGCAATAGTAGCGTTGTTACGCGTAATGCCCCCCTGTAGTAGCGTCCGTATACGTAATGCACCCTCCCAGTAGTAGTAGCGTTGTTACGCGTAATGCCCCCCTGTAGTAGTAGCATCCTTATACGTAGTGCACCCACAGTAGTAGTAACATCCTTATACGTAATTCCCCCCTAGTAGTAGTATCGTCCTTATAAATAATGGCCAACCCAGTAGTAGCGTAGTTTCACGTAATGCCCCCCTGTAGTAGTAGCGTCCTTATACGTAATGCCCCCCAGTAGTAGTAGCGTCCTTGCATGTAATGGCCTCCCCCAGTAGTAGCATCATTATACGTAATGCCCCCCCAGTACTAGCGTTTATAAAGTGCGCGTACGCAGACATACCTCACACACACAATTCACACATTTATACACACACATACACACCCACCCACCATATGCACACATACACACACACACACACACACACACACACACCACTTACCTAAGCCAGTCTCCCTCTGTACTGCAGCCTGGTCTGTGTAGCTCCGCCCCTTCTGTCCCGTTTAGCTCCGCCCCCTTTCGGCCCGTTTAGCTCCGCCCCCTTCTGTCCCGTACTCAGCCGCTGTCACACGGGGAGGGGAGGCAGGAGGTTTTTGATTCTGCAGGCGCTGCTGCCAGTGACTGTCATACCGTGACAGTCACAGCAGCAGCAGGGGGAAACAGGACGGCGCAGCAGTGAAGGGATTCAGAGCAGGGGAAGCGCCTCTCTGTCCCAGCGCCTCCCTGCACTGCATCCCTTCGCTGAGCGGGTAGCGCCGGGCCTGGGCTGCAGGGCCGTTTCTTGGGGCAGGCGAGCAGTGTAACCGCACTGGGCGTCCGCCGCGGCACTAACTGTGGCTCCCTGCTTTCGTCTCCTATTTCTCCCCGAGTAACCCGCTCGGGGGGCGGAGTTTCATGGAATGACGCTGTTGCATCGTTACGTCACAACGCAACCCCGTCACTCCGCGAAACTTTCCCCCCCCCCGAGCGGAGTACAGAGGGGTATCCAAGTTAGGAAGAGAGAAAGGCCAGCGCGAGGAGCGACTGGTGAGGCGGGCCGAAGAGCGGTAATCGCCTCTGTAAGTATTCTCTCTCTCTCTCTCTCTCTCTCTCTCTCTCTCTCTCAATGTGTAAAATGGGGACACCTGCCGTAATGTGTGAAATGGGGACTCTTGCCTGCCGTAGTGTGGGGATTTAATGTATCAAGGGCATTGCGCTGTGTGGCATAATATGGTACAGGGGGCATTACTGTGTGGGGCTTAATATGGTAGAATTTTTTTTTCCTGTGGTGGTCATGATCTGTTGGAGCAGGGTCAAAAACTGGATTGTGAGGTAGTCTTTTCAGACGAGGCCACACCCATTTAGATGAGGCCACGCCCCCTTGGTGGGTGCGCACGGAAGTGTTTTTTTTTTATCTAGGAGTTTGTGGGGGGGGGGTGCACATTTTTTTATGTCATGGGGGCGGGGCGCATTTCTAAATCTCGCACTGGGAGCCAAATTGGCTAGAAACAGCCCTGATGGGCTGCAGTGTACCAGGGAGTGAGGGAGAAGGAGTTGTGAATAGATGCTGTTAGCATGCGCACGTCATCTATTCATCTATTCACGAGTAGAAGGGACTGGGAGCATGTTCAGCGGCTTCTGGAGCACTGGAAATGTCCACAAAGTGACTAAAAAGGGGTGTGTGGCTCGCAGGCACATCATTTTCCATGAGGCCATGCCCCGTAGTGATGAAGCCATGCCCCCTAATTTCAGGCACACTCCTTTTGCGCACGCAAGAATCTACCATATTCTGAAAGTAAGTTGGGAGGTATATGTGGGAGCTTGTGCTTATGAACTGGGAGCCTCTAAACACAATACTGGTATACACATGCAGCTGATGCCGTCCAATTCTGGACCTGTATCATAAGCTGCACGTGGTGACTGCACTGTTTACTATATGAGTTTGGATATATATTTAATTTTGGCTTACATCTTTTGCTTTAGGTATACAGGGGAGGGGTCCTGGGGTGCACACCGGTAATGAGAGGTGCGACCCTGCGGTGACCTTTCAGTAGAACTGCATACAAAGAAAAATGTTGCAGGTGCACAATTCAAACATTACCAATTTATTAGTAATAATCATTCCAATAAAATTTAGCATTTTGAGCGAGGTTCTTCGCATAGTTTTTTGCTTTATACTAGAGATGGACGGTTCAGATTCTTCAAAATCTAAACACCCTTGAACTTAGAGGATCCGAGTGTTTCCGAGTCCTGGGCTGGCTTGGGTCTTCCTGCCACACTTGGATCCCAAAACCGAACAAAACGCCATGTTCCCGGTGTCGGATTTCATGTGTTTTGGATTTCCCAGAGGTCACATCTTGCGTGTCTTGGATTCTATATAAGTCCCTCCCTCATGATCGCAGGCACCATTTCACACTGGAGAGCGGACGGAGCTGGTGTGGGACAGAGCTGGAGGCTAGATAAAATTTGGGTTTTTAAAAAAAAATCCATTAGCTGCATTTATTAGCACACCATCAGGGTGCTATTTGGAGGAATAGGAGGACTGTTATTAATACATACACTTCACTAAGGGGTGCCTATGACCTGGGAAGGGTTACTGGCTGTCAGTGTCTGCAGGCATCATCATTGTCAGTGCACTCTTTGTTACACACACACTGCACAGTGCACAACTGCTCACCCACACTCTCACTCACACACTGCAGAAGCCATCTTTATGTTATTAGCTCAATTTAGCTGGGTTGTGTTACTGCAGGGTGCCTGCCTAATATGGGGTGTGGTATTGAAAGTCGACAGTAACTAGGTCGACAATGTCTAGGTCGACCACTATTGGTCGACAGTAACTAGGTCGACAGGGTCTTTAGGTCGACAGAGTCATTAGGTCGACATGTTCTAGGTCGACAGGTCAAAATGTCGACATGAGTTTTTAATGTTATTTTGGTGTCGTTTTCTTCGTAGAGTGACCGGGAACCCCAATTAGTGCACCGCATCGCCTCGCATGGCTCGCTTCGCTCGCCATGCTTCGGGCATGGTGCCTTCGCTCCGCTACCGCTTCGCTCGGCACAGATTACCGTTCCAATCGTAGTCCATCGTTAAGTATGAAAAGGTTCAAAAAAAGAAAAAAATTGTGAAAAACTCATGTCGACCTTTTGACCTGTCGACCTAGAACATGTCGACCTAAAGACCCTGTCGACCTAGTTACTGTCGACCAATAGTGGTCGACCTAGACATTGTCGACCTAGTTACTGTCGACTTTCAATCCGGATCCCCCTTATATGTACCGCCTATCTGTCTACTAGAAAATAATTCTTATTTTTGAAATTGACCAATTGCTACTGCTGCTGTTAAAATTAAAACAAGTAATGCAGATTACATCATATTAGCAGGGTTGTGTTACATAATACATTACTGGGTGCCTGGCCGCCTGATATATACACGCCTTTCTGTCTACTAGAAAATAATTGTTATTATTATTATTATTATTAAAGCTAGAGATGTGCGGCGGGCACTTTTCGTGTTTTTGTGTTTTGGTTCTGGTTCCATGCTCATGTTTTGGATCTGGATTGATTTTGCAAAAACCACCCTTTCATGTTTTGGTTTTGGATCTGGGTGATTTTTAAAAAAAAAACCCCATAAAAACAGCTAAAATCATAGAATTTGGGGGTAATTTTCAATGGATTTATATGGCAGTACCACTGGACATATACGGCAGTATCACTGGATTTATACGGCAGTATGACTGGACTTATACGGCAGTATCACTGGACTGGATTTATACGCCAGTACCACTGGATTTATACGGCAGTACTACTGAACATATACAGCAGTATCACTGGAATTATATGGCAGTACCACTGGACATGTACTGCAGTATCAATGGAATGGATTTATACGGCAGTACCACTGGATATATACGGCAGTATCACTGGATTTATACGGCAGTACAACTGGACATATATATGGCAGTATCACTGGATTTATACGCCAGTACCACTGTACATATACGGCAGTATCACTGGATTTATACGCCAGTACCACTGGATTTATATGGCAGCATAGAGACACCACCACTGGACTGATGCAGGAAAACACAGCACCACTGCAATGGATGGGACTTATACAGCAGCACTGGACAAATGGCAGCAGAGGACACCACCACTGTGACTGGACTGATGCAGCACAAGAATTAGTGTGGATTTATACGGCAGTACCACTGGACATATACGGCAGTTTCACTGGAATTATATGGCAGTACCATTGGACATATACGGCAGTACCACTGGACATATACAGCAGTATCACTAGATTTATACAGCAGTACCACTGGACATATACAGCAGTATCACTGGACATATATGGCAGTACCACTGGACTTATACGGCAGCACAGGGACACCACCACTGGACTGATACAGGACAACACAGCACCACTGCAATGGACGGGACTTATACAGCAGCACTAGACAAATGGCAGCAGAGGACACCACCACTGTGACTGGACTGATGCAGCACAAGACACCACCACTGGACTGATGCAGCACAACACAGCACCACTAGACTGGACTTATACAGCAGCACTGGACATATGGCAGCAGAGAACACCACCACTGTGACTGGACTGATGCAGCACAAGACACTACCACTGTACTGATGCAGGACAACACAGCACCACTGCATTGGACTTATACAGCTACACTGGACATATGGCAGCAGAGGACCCCACCACTGTGACTGGACTGATGCAGCACAAGACACTACACTGGACTGAGCAGCACAAGACAGCACTGGAATAGCCACCCCACTTTCCCTCCTGCACAGACACTGAGTGAGGACGGAGACACGTCCTCTCGCTACACTCTTCAATGCCAGAGTGAAAATGGCGGCGACGCGCGGCTTCTTATATGGAATCCAAAACCCGCGAGAATCCGACAGCAGGATGATGATGTTTTGCCACGTTCTGGTTTCCGAATCAGGCGGGAAAACCCGATTCGGGCTCAGATCTGGGCTCGGGTAGTGAAGTCTGGTAGGGTTCGGTTATCAGGGAACCGAACCTGCTCATCTCTAATTGAAGCTGACCAATTGTTTCTTCTCTTTTAAAATGTATAGTTTTCTCATATTCAAATTAAACAATTCACAGTCTGTTATTAAGAGTGATGCAGCATATATTATTAGTTGGGTCGTGTTACTGGGTGTGTGGTATCCCCAAAATCTGCACCCCAAAATCATAAGTGGGGGGGGGAATAATTTAGCTTTATCATTTAGCTTTGCTCCTGTCATAGTTTTATCAAATAACACCAGTCATGGATCAGTCTATTTAAGAGCTGGAGCTAACCAGTCGCAGTGTTGTGGTTGCTGCCAGTCATAGTACTTCTTCAACATCTACTAAAGGTGGTAAAGGGGAAAGAACATGTACAAAAGGTAGGTCAAATCTAAACAGCATTTTGCAATGGTTAAGGAATCATTATCTCTAAATATAAGCGGAAAACTTGCTGCCGCAAAATGTAATATTGCCAACATACTATACACCACACGCTCAGACAATGGCCTTTCTTTTGAGTGGTGGTCCTGATACTGCTGTTTCATGCAATAAAAGGCCTATTTTGGAATTTGTGTAAGCCAGGGCTAAACACAGTCAGGCATCTTCTGTAACCTTACATTCAACACCTAGATGTGTCACCTTTAAAACAGACATATCCATGAAGAACACTAAGGCTGAAGAACAAACGGTGTGTTAGACACCTTACAAATCCCTGAGGAGAGTTTAGGGGTGTCCACGTTAGTTATGTCCGAGTCTAATATTTCTGTTTCCAACACTGTAATCCTAAAGAAAGTCTCCTTCCACCATTTCAGAGCTCTCTGCAAACGTAAGGATGGGTAGTAGTAAGAGTAAGGATGTTGATGGTTTAGAGTAGAGATATGCAGCTGGCACTTTTCGTGTTTTGTGTTTTTATTTTGGTTCTATTCCACTTTCGTGTTTTGGTTTTGGCTTGGTTTTGCCAAAACCACCCTTTCGTGTTTTGGTTTTGGTTTTGGATCTGGATGATTTTTGAAAAAAACATAAAAACAGCTAAAATCACAGAATTTGTGGGTAATTTTGCTCCTACGGTATTATTAACCTCAATAACATTCATTTCCACTCATTTCCAGTCTATTCTGAACACATCACACCTCACAATATTGTTTCTAGGCCTAAAAGTTGCACCGAGGTGGCTGTATGACCAAGCTAAGCGACACAAGTGTGCGGCACAAACACCTGGCCCATCTAGAAGTGGCACTGCAGTTGCAGACAAGATGGCACTATTCAAAACTAGTCCCCAAACAGCACATGATGCAAAGAAGAAAAAGAGGTGAACCGAGGCTGCTGCATGACTAAGCCAAGCGACACAAATGTGTGCGGCACAAACACCTGGCCCATCTAGGAGTGGCACTGCAGTGTCAGACAGGATGGCACTTTTCAAAAACTAGGCCCCAAACAGCACCTCATGCAAAGATGTAGAAGAGGTGCAATGAGGTAGCTGTATGACTAAGCCAAGCGACACAAACAATTCCCACTGGAATTATACGTCCAAATCACTGGAATTATACGTCCAAATCACTGGAATTAAGTGGCAAAATCACTGTAATTATACTGCAAAATCACTGTAATTATACGTCCAAATCATTGGAATTATACGTCCAAATCACTGGAATTAAATGGCAAAATCACTGGAATTAAATGGCAAAATCACTAGAATTATACTGCAAAATCACTGGAATTATATGTCCAAATCACTGGAATTATACGTCAAAATCACTGGAATTAGATGGCAAAATCACTGGAATTATACGTCCAAATCACTGGCATTATACGTCCAAATCACTGGAATTAAATGGAAAAATCACTGGAATTATATGTCAAAATCATTGGAATTATACGGCCAAATCACTGGAATTATACGTCTAAATCACTGGAATTAAATGGCAAAATCACTGGAATTATACGTCAAAATCACTGGAATTATATGGCCAAATCACCAGCCAATCAGCTCCTAACTGTCAATTTACATATTGGAGCTGATTGGCTGGTGTGTTATCACCTTGCACTTATCACTGCTTTATCGCTACTCCAGGCCTCATACATTTGCCCCACCGTATGGGCCACACATTCACAGGGACCTGTGCATGCGCAGTAGAGAGGAGGGGTTCCAAACAGAATGTGCGCACAGGCCCTTCCTCTCTTAACCCTTTGTCGTCGCCCCCTCCCCACACACACACACACACACACACACACACACACTATATTGGGTACATGATGTGGAGGGTGGATACGTGGCCTGAATGTGCAGAGTTTATGTATACTACCTCTTTCTTTCACTTCAGCAAACTACTGCTACATGGACACATGTTTTGCAGGAGGATTTTCTGTGGGCTGAGCATTGTCACACCTCCTCTCTTTTGTAACTTGCCTCAGCTCCCATGCGATGCTTAGCACAAGACAAATAAATAATAAATATCAAATAAATATTAAATATTTTAGTAGTATGTATGTACTTTACTACAAATGGTCGTTAAAATACACTGAAGCACATGAGCAAACCTAATGGGATGCCAGACAGCTGTATGCATTATTGATATAATATGATCGACCTGTGACCCCATGATCTGTATATGAAATCACATTTAAAATGACTTGATGTATGTTCTTTTAGACAAGCAGAATTAAATCCAGGTTGGCATTTGTTGTAGACTGCCCTGAAAAGTGACTGTCTTTCCCTTTTTTTTTTTTTATGTAACCTTGAGAGAAGCCGTCCTGTAATAAGGGAGGGGGGACACCCAATGAATTCCACAGGATCACAAAAGCCTCATTATGAGAGGCAAATGATTCTCAGAGTGTGAATATTCATTCCAGGCTATGCCAAGGTTTTCACACATATGTAAGAAAGCAACAATTAAATGATAATGGACACCAAATTAATGAGCTGTCTTAGAAGCACGGCTTCTGCCTTCATTAGCTGTCATATGTGCAACCATATTCCATCGACTTCCACAAAAGCAGGATGAGCGCTGTATACATAATTTCTGTTTTCTGCCATGTACTGTTAATTAAAATGTTTTGACATCAATGCCTTCATTTCTTTAGAGCCAACAAAATAGTCATCATTTAGGTAATTTGTTGCCAAATTAACTGGTAGCAATGGGGTGATGAGTTTTGGGATGCCTGGAAATTGCAAAGGGTTGTCAGGGAACAAGGTCAATGTATAACCTGGATACACTTTTACAGGATCCAACACAAAGGGGTTATGTTTAATGAACCAAAGCAATTAAGAATCCGATATCTATTATACTACATAAAACTCAAAAAGCGTTCCAGTTTTCCGTATATTTATACAGAGCGAGGATTTTCTATATTAATATTGCACGACGCCATCATGGAATACAAATCGTTAGTTTAATTAACATTTTAGGAATTTTCAGGTCTGACAACATAGACTCAAGAGGCAATTTAGTGGTAATATGAAAACTGTGCATAAACCTTAATTGATATATCTTACCGGATATATCTTACCGGAATTTATATATCTTACGATATATCATTCCGATGTGGACCAAAATTATATATTGTCCATACCGTCTGCGCGGTAGTTTCCTGGGTCGTCCCATTGGGCATGCTGCACGCTGGGGCGACCCAAGAAACAATGGCATGCATTTTTTATGTGGTGGGCAACGATACATTGCGCTGTCATTCACCACATTATGCAGTGAGTACAGATGGCACCATATATCGTCAAGTCAGATGTGGCATTGGCTCAGTGGGGTGCACATCAATCTGATGCATGCCTGGCCTTACTGTGCAACATTCCTCCAATCCAGAAGGTCTCCTGGCCCAGCACTGCTCTCCCCTCTGCTAATAGTGATTCATTCTTTCAAACAGGCAGTGGTTATTGCTAGTGCCTTTTTTGTGGTGGTACTCAGGGGTTAGCAACACTGGCACTTTTTTATCTTCTAATTTTCTATTTTTATAGTTAATTCCAGAAACATGACAAAATTAGTGAAATCCTTTCAGAAATTAATAAAATAAGTATCTGCTCCCTTATCCAGAGTGTTGGGAGGGGTACTAATTTACTGGGTCTAGGCCTGTTTTAGGCCAGCTGCTGAGGCGTACAAATGTCCCCATCTGCAGTATGCGGCACCACTTTGCGTCAGAGTGCATGATATTTTACATGTTTCGTTTTTGGTGGGGGCATAGCCATGCTTCTCGGATTTGCCCATACCCCTTCAGTGTTACCGCGGCCCTGTAGGTTTCTCAACAGCCCTATGTACTACCTGCACCTATTTTATTAGAAAAATATTGTAATTGCCATTACCCCTCCCTTGAGAACATTCCATTCATGTGAATGGAAAATTCACAGGGGAGGGACACCAACAGGAAAGCTTGAAAGAAACTCCCCTTAGACAATGAGTACTGGACTGTTGGAGCCTTTAGAGAACATGCCAGATCAGAGGAACAATGTACCACAGTTAAGTAGTTCCTCTTTTCAGTAAAAAATAAAAGATGGTTCAGTGTTTGCAATGGAATTTTGTGAATAGGATTTAAAAGTAATGACTAATGATTCTTTATGTTAACAGCTGGGCCCAATCCTTCAAAGACACAAGTGCAGTTTCATTTGGTGACTAAAGAAAGACTTTATAGAACATCTGTCCCAGAAAATGTTCCTATTTTTCAATACTGAACAACACCAAGTTTTCTGAATATCTCATGCACTATCACTGTCACTGTCTAATTTTATTCCCTGGCCTCAGGTTAATATTTGTGCATGTGGACTATACTGTATGTTAAATAAAAAAATATATATATTATTGCCAAGTTGTGATAGTTTGGCATGATGGAGCCTGTGGAGCGCCAGGCTCTACCTGTGCTGTACCAAGAGTAACCTGCTTATTAGCAGAGTATACCACATATTTGTGAAAGTTTTCAAACTATTATTTATTAATACTGTCATATGTAGAAAAGTAATTGTCATTCGTTATTGAGGATGTTAGATTCTTGTCATACAAAACAATAAATACACATAACATAAGCATAGACTAGAAGTAATCTAGAGCTGTCATTAAAAGGGGTTGTGTATTTTTTTTAACAATACACCCTTAATATAACCTGTCTCTTAAAAGACTTAACTGACGATTTTTCCCTTCAAACCGTTCATAACATTATTATTTTTATATATTTTTTATTTAATATAGTTTTAAAACTATTTTTTTTAAATATTTAATTATTATATAATGCACATCTGCAGATCAGATCTCCTCGTCAAAAACTGGGGTACACAGCGGGCACCGAGGTCACATGTTATTTGACCATGCCAGTTAAGTGGTTAAAAGAACACCAGCAACTCTCTGACTTAATCTATGGAGCGCAATCATGCCACCATTCTAAACTCATTTTGAGTGTCATGCAGTATTATAGATATAAGTGGGCCATACAGCCCACTTGACTAGAAATCTATTGAATAGTTTAATGCTGGGGACAAGGCTTGTGTGCTCATCACAAGAAGTCGCCCTCCCTTAAAGCTACTTGTGCATAATGCACAAGACAAATTTGTATATCGACAAGGGAGCTACTAGACCTAGGAAACCACCATGTACTAGCACTAGAATTTTCAGGGAAACAGAATGATAGGTGAATTTCAGGTCAACAACAGTCTGGAGCTGGGATGTATTAATGCGGTAAAACTGCAATACATATGATTCGCCAGTTGTATTAAAAAGATCTGCGATATCTGCTGCATACCCATGGCACAACACGTTCCGTAGGATTCTCTGGTGATGCAACGTGGTCATATGTAGCAAGCTCTGGAAAGTGCAAATCTGGAGCTTGTGCTCGACAGGCAACTAATCCCTGGAGAGGGATCCAAAGGGCCCCTCTCCTTCCCCAGCAGCTTATGCAAGTGATGGCCTCAATTGGACTCCTGGGTCATAAACCAAGAACTTAGGGGTAGATGTACTATGCCTAGAAAAGTAATACAATGGAGAGTGATAAACTACAAATCAGCCAGCTCCTGTCATTTTTCAAACTCAGCCTGGCAGCCATGGCAGGTTGGTCTAATTGATAGCACCTGCTTGTGGGGGATTTATATGTTTAGTAAGACAGAAGGTTTAAATATCTGTTCCAATGATCAGGAAGTGTAGCTTGATCTTCTTAATGAAAGTCAGCGTGACATGATCAGCCAAAGAGGGCTCCAAGCTAGCATTGCCATGAGATAAGATAGTCTGAGTTTCCAGGATGATGTTAGTGACTACTAAGCACGCTGCAGAGATGGAAAATACTAGCAGGCACACTGAGACCAATAAAGATCCAATCTGATGCTATCAGGCTGACTTGCAGAGAGAGGGTATCCCGTCTCTAGGTCGACCACACTTAGGTCGACAATGTCTAGGTCGACCACTATTTGTTGACAGTAAGTAGGTCAACACGGTTTCTAGGTCAACAGAGACTCTAGGTCGACATGTTCTAGGTCGACATGACAAAAGATCGACATGAACGTTTCACATTTTTTATCCATTTTTTTTTACTTTTTCAGACTTTACTATCCACGTGGACTACACTTGGGAACGTTAACCTGTGCCAAGCACAGCGGAGCGAGGCACCTTGCCCAAAGCATGGCAAGCGAAGCGAGCCATGCGAGGGGACACGTTGCACTAATTGGGGATCCCGGTCCCTGTACGGAGAAAATGACACCAAAAGAAGTGCAAAAACTCATGTCGGCCTTCTGTCATGTGGACCTAGAGTCCCTGTCGACTTAGAAACCATGTCGGCATATAGTGGTTGATATAGACACTGTCGACCTAAGTGTGGTCGACCTTTCATACCACACCCCAGAGAGAGTGTGAAGACCAGTCACAGAAGGAAAAAGGCCTGCCACCAAGAACCTTTGCAATCTGGTGGACTATTATGTAATAGATAACACTTATCCTTGTGTATCAATGCCTATTTCCCTATAGATTGTAAGCTTGCGAGCAGGGCCTTCCTACCTCTGTGACTGTCTGTTATTACCCAGTTCTGTTTTATTACTGTTCTATCCAATTGTAATGTACAACGGAATTTGCTGCGCTATATAATAAACTGTTAAATACCAAATTACCAAGACACAGAAGGAGGTGGTACATTGTAGAGGTTGAGAAACAATAGGACAAGGCAGGTGAAAGTCAGCTCTGAAATCTATGTACCACTGTCTAATTTATTTATTGCCTGCAACCATGTGAAGTGCTGGAGTTGTAAGTAGTGTAATTTTCATCAACAGAGGGCCTGTCCTTGTTGCCCATCTTCTAACATCATAGCATCATAGTACAGCACTGCTACAGTTGTGTCACTTCAACATCTAAACTCCTTGCATGTGCAGGACCCCTTTTTATAATTACAACCCCACAGATTGAAGGAATGACAGTTCAAGGCAGGATGACTCAGAGGGAGGGTTAGAGTCCCCTGTATTCTGGGAACATTGGTATAGCCCACACTTGTTAATTATCCTAGCTCCAACAGACAAGATCATGAAGTTGATCCTTTTCATAGAATGGTACAAACCTATGGTTATTTATCTTTATAGCTAAAGGACCCTATTATATATCCTTATTACACTGTAATACATCCTAGGCTGTCTAGCACTGGGGCTGACCATATTTTTGTTATTTTATTACCCAGCGTACAGTGTATAGGACATGTTTTGCCTTATAGCAGCAAAGGCCCAAGGGGCTAATTCAGACCTGATCGCTTCTGTGCGATCAGGTCTGAAGTGCGCATGTGGTGGCGCATGGCAGTGTGCCAGTGCATGGCAGACAGCCGACGGCTGTCCTAGCCCTGCGATCGCCCCTGCCTGATTGACAGGCAGAGGCGATCGCTGGGCGGGAACGGGCGATCCCGCGACATTTGGCAGCCGTTTAGGGGGCGCGGTCCGGGCAATGCAGGGGTACCTGGACCGTTGGGGGGTAGGGCCGCGGTGGCTGCGTGACGTCACACGCAGACAGTGTGACCCGGGTAGCGATGAGTAGCTCCCTGCCAGCGCACAGGAGCTGCGCTGGCTGGGAGCTACTCCTACAGTATAAAAGCATCACCGCTGTGTGATGCTTTTGTACCTGTATGACGAGGTAGGGCCTGACATGCGGGGCAGACTAGCCCTGTGTTGGGCCTCCCCCCGCATATCAGGGAAGCTGATCATAGATCTGCTAAACTTAGCACATCTACGATCAGGTCTGAATCACCCCCCAAGTCCAATCTCTACAAGCTATGAGCTCGCAGCTCGATTTGCAGAGGGGAAAAGGTCACACATGGTAAGAAATGCCACAGAAAATGTGCCCAATCCACTTCTTCATCTCTTTACAATAAAACAAGATGTAGTGCCTATTTTGTTCTTCATGTTAAAACTTTCCACCCCCCCCCCCCCCCATTAATACGCCCTTAACAAATGCAGCCACCTGCTGTATGTGCACCAAACTGAGGAGCACAGAGGGCTCATCCATTTATAACTGAGGATGGACAGAAAGCTGCTGAGACCCAAGGCAAAGTTGGACTTTAACAACAGCTGGATAGCCACAAACATGCTGCTACACAACTGGAGGAGAACCCACAGCATATACCTAAAAAATCTCCATCTTTTAAAATATATTTATTTACACATTGTTTGCTTCATAGATTTATGTCCTTAATTATACCAGAGAATAATAACAGCGCGGATAACACAGCACTCTAAATCATACTTGTCATGCTATGAAATCACTGCAAGCTTAGTGCTCGGCTTTCTACTGCCTGTGATAGCGCCGTTGTGAAGATAAGGCTGTTATGTGTATTATGAGGTAGGTTAGCTAAAACACATTATATAAATCCAGTGGCCATCAGCAGATCAGTTATGTTTACTGTAATTATTACTGAGATATCATAGAATGATTTATGATGAGCCTGAAATGTAGAAAAAGACTAGATGTATTAAGAGGCCTGCTGAAAAAAGAGAAAGCTGTAATGGTCTGGTACTACACGTTCTGTTATACAATACACACACTACAATCACATACATTTTTTTATCAGGGTCAGATAAGATGTGGGCAACTAACTTTTGGGTGCCTACACACACACAAGTGCCCCCCCCCCCCCACCCCCACCCCCACACACACACACACACACACACCCACACACCAGTTAATTTACCTCAGTAGACCTTCCTCTGGCTCCAGATTCAACCTACGCACCTACCTGCAATGTCCACTAATGGCAGCAACACACGGTAATTACATGTTGCCTGTGGCCCTGCTCAGCCCAGGACACGCTGGCTGCAGGATTGCAGGACCAGAACTGGGACCCTCTTTAAACATTTATGACAAGAGATGTAGCTAGGTGCAATAGTGCCCGGAACAAGGGTTTGTTTCCGTGCTCCCCTCCATTGTAGTGAATTGGGGTCCTGGCCATCATGTGATGGCATGTTACATTTGAAATGAAAAAATATTTAAAAATCCTAAATTGGTGACAGGGTCAGTTTTAGGCCTTGTGGAGCTCAGGGCAAAAGTTTCCTTTGGGTGCCCGCCCATGGTTAAAATATGGATAGTGCACGGCGAAGGCGTGCAACTAAAATATAGGGCCGTAGCTTCATGAGGAAGGGGCGTGGCCACAGAATAGTACCAATTCACAATACACCGCACAGTAGTGTCCATTATTCACATTACACCACACAATAGTACCTCTTATACACGTTACACCACACATTAGAGCTGCTTATACACGTTACGCCACAGTAGAGCTGCTTATACACATTATGTCACAGTAGAGCCCTTATACACGTTGCACCATGGTAGAGCCACTTATACATGTTATGAAATGGTAGAGCCCCTTATACATGTTATGCCATGGTAGAACCCCTTATACATGTTATGTCATGGTAGAGCCCTTATACATGTAATGCCATGGTAGAGTGCCTTATACACGTTACACCCCTGTCGAGACACTATGGAAATAGCTGTATTTAACTATTTACATGTTTAACTAAAATAAATTAAAAACACTATGTATGCCCCGACTAACCTAACCTCACAAACCCCCAATTCCTTAATGAAAATAATGCCCCAAATATGATCTCCCCCCCCCCAGATTTGATAATCTCCTAATGCCTCATTGAAAATAATTCCCCAGAACTGCCATCCTAGACCTGATAATCCCACTATACTTCAATGAAAATAATGTCCCAGAATTGCTTGAGGGGCTGAGAGAGCTGCCCCGCAGCAGCTTGATGGGTAGGGAGGGGTGCTGCAGCTGCCTGAGAGGCAGAGTGAGGTGCTGCAGCAGCAGCTGGGGCAGAGAGAGATGCTGCAGCATCAATGTAGAGAGATGTGCTGAGGCAGCTGGGACAGAGAGAGGTGCTGCCATAGCTGGGGAAGAAATAGGTGCTGCTGCAGCTAGGGCAGTGAGTGGTGCTGCAGCAGAGGCATATCTACACATTGGCCCGGATAGCACTCGCCAGGAGCGCCAGCTGAGGGGCGCCACCTGCGGCCAGGGGGTTGATACACTTTGTAGAGGCAGCACCTTTGCCTGGCAGTTCCTCACCTGCCCCGGCAACATCCACGGCAGACAGCAGCGGGAGCCACTGTAAGGCGCCGGGGTCCAGCATCGCACTGCATTCTGATACCATTTGAATTGATAACAGCACCACTTTTGTGTATACACTGTGTAACGCTGCAGGGGCTTTCAGAGCTGCAGTGTACATAGGCACTGTGCCATAGGAGCTAATCTATCTCCATCCCTCTCTCTCACTACAATTTATAATGCAATAGGCACATCCCTGATATCTGTGCAGGACTGTGTCACCCCTCCCACTACCACACAGACACACACACACACACACACACACACACACAAACACACACACACACACACACACACACACACACACACACACACACACACATATACAATATACCCTGCACATATGATCAGGGCACTCCCTACCCTTTGTTCTCACATCAGCTGGTTTTCATCATTCTTGTATGTCTCTTGTATGTCATATTCTTTATGCATGCTTTGTTTTCAACCCTGTCATAGAATTCTGCCCTACAAATATAAGACAACGATAATGATGATGATTCATTGATGACGTTCCACTTACAAATATGGTTGCAGAGCACTGAACATTAGCACTGTCTTTTCTCAGTGCAGTTTTTTGGGGATAAATGATAAATCGCCCGGGCACTAGACCCAGAGGTTGGTACAAAGATTCTAAATATCATTTATGTGGTACATTCTATAAAAATTATAGAATCTGATTGGTTGTTACGGGCAATACCCCTCTTTAGACGCATAGCCTCTTAGCCTCATCATAAACCAGTAGATAAGCTTCACTGAAGCAGAGTCTGCTGTTTTTAGAAGACGACTGCATCTCAGATATGCAGACAGACTGAGTGCATAAACAGCAGGACAGGATTCAATGATGTCAACCCCACTATTTATATACATTTATGTCTGTGGTCAAGAAGCAGTTAAGAATATCAGAATATCTACTATTAATCCATCCGAACTCTTGGAAGAAACATCCTTGGCCCTGGGCCGCCTGCTTTGCTAACAGCAGTTCTTGCCTGTAACACAAGAGATATGAGAACCTCGGGCATACACAGCTCTGCAAATACCAACCTCTCTAGAGATGTCACTGAAAATTAGTTTTAGAAATGTGTTCTATGAATGGCAAAAAACACTATTATTTTATAATTGAAATCCCAACAGTGTATCAGGCAAGGCACAATTTAATTTACATGCCGTTTTTGTTCTTCCTACAGTTAATCTCCCTGGAGAAACAGAAAATTGACCCCTCTGCAATGAGAAGTAATATTGTAATTATGTATATTGGTTTTATAAAATCGCTATCTATATTCTCGGGCCTCGGAGAGCATGGTTTGTAGATGGGGAAACTCTGGAACGAGCCACTATTATTAAATTTCACAGAACATAATCCCAACCTAGACACTGTAATCTTTTATTTAAGATGCGTTTTGCACATTACAGGAGAAAAATCAATAATGGGGTTGTTTGCTCTGGAAATGTATCCAATTTGTTAAAGAATTCAATGAAAGAAATGTATTTTAAAAGAGTGCATTAAAATTGATAAACACATATCTCCAAAATGTAACATTCTGGAACAGTTTTCTTTTATAGCTTATATCTGATAATTGTCTTTCGTCATTTGAACCAACATTGAATTGTATCTCCCACTAATCCAAGCTCTAGTTCACTGATTTATTTTTGTGCTTTTATTACAAAGATGGCAGCACAATTAGGCACTCCTCTCAATATACTGAATCTTATCTGTATCTCATAGTGTCTGGAAAATATAGTCTGCAATAGCAGCCATCTTAACAAAGGTCCATTCAAAAAGTGTTCATCCATAAAATGTATTGTTATAATATATAAATGTAATGACCATTATTAATACCACGAAGTTCACTGGTTCACAAGTTTCTTGTGCTCTAGCAAATCTGAGCAAAGCCGTTCTTGATTGGTCACCTGTGGACAGGGACCCAACCTGTCATTCAAACCATGGCGTCACTAGGAACAAGTCATGTGTTGTCCATGAAGCCTTTTTTTACTATTTGTTTGCCAAATGAAGAAGAAGGGGAAAAAAGAAAATGAAAATACAAAGAGGGTTTACACGTACAGGGGGCCATTCTGAGTTGATCGTAGCTGTGCTAAATTTAGCACAGCTACGATCATGAACTCAGACATGCGGGGGGACGCCCAGCACAGGGCTAGTCTGCCCCGCATGTCAGTGCCGGCCCCCCCTGCAGAAGTGCAAAGGCATCGCACAGCGGCGATGCCTTTGCACTTCAAGAGTAGATCCCGGCCAGCGCAGCTTTAGTGTGCTGGCTGGGAGCTACTCATCGTTCCTGGGCCCGCAGTGGCTGCGTGTGACGTCACGCAGCCGCTGCGGGCCACTCCCCGCACGGTCCGGCCATGCCTGCGTTGGCCGGACCATGCCCACAAAATGGCGGCCAAACGCCATCGTTTCGCCCCCTCCCGCCCATCGACCGCCTCTGCCTGTCAATCAGGCAGAGGCGATCGTAGCTCAGCGACGGGCGGCCATGCACCGGCGCACTGCGGCGCCGGCGCATGCGCGGTTCTGACCTGATCACTACGCTGCAAAAAACTGCAGCGTGCGATCGGGTCAGAATGACCCCCACAGTACTGTAGGAACCTAGTAATTAGATGAGCATTTAAATAAAATAAACAACTTTTAACATGGTGTTTTTATGGGGGGGTTTTTGCTTTGTTTTATGTTTTGTACGTACTGTATGGCCCTACACAGACAGGATCCGGTCAGCAAACCAACGTCAGAATCCCAACACTGGTCAGAAGACCGAAGCCAGGATCCAGACATCGATCACAATGCCAGCACCTTAATCTTGACTGCTGGCATCCCGACTGTAAGTATGCTGGGCCGGTTAGGTTCAGGCTTCGGGGGAAGGGGGGTTAGGGTTAAGCTATAGGAAAGGGTTAGGCTGCGGGGGAAATGGTTAGGGTTAGGCACTAAGGGGGAGGGTTAGGCTGTGGGGGGGGGGAGTGTTAGAATGAGGCTGCAGGAAGGGAGAGTTAGGGATAGGGGTTAGGGCTACAGTACTTACCTTACAGGTGTTGGATCCTGCGCTTTGGGATGCCATTGTCGGTATTCTGACCGACGGCATCCCAAGTGCCGGGATCCTGATACCATCCCTTCCCAGACAGGGCATGTCACAGCCTGGTACTGGTTGTTACTTTCATACCCACTCATTAACTTTAATCATCCCAGGATATGAACGCTGGTGGTTAGTTTTCTTTAGTGTTTTTGGACATTCTGTTTTTTTGTTTTATTTATTTCCTTTCTTTTTCTTTAACACTGTGCTAATGATCATTACTAATCTTTGAGCCAAAGGCCGAGCATTCGCTGGCAGGAGAGAGCTTATTAATGTGATTGCTGGTTCTAAGTTATATCCACCATATGACTAAATAATACTATGCATAGCCCCATTACTGTGGGCAGCACAAGTATTGGGGGTGCTCAAACGTCTGGAACACCCACAGAGCTGACCCTTATGACTACTGGAGATGTGCAGAGTCAGCATAGGCTACATCTCCAAAGGGATCTGATAAAGAATGGAAAACAATGTGGAATTTTACACTTGAAAGTGAGATGCACGTTCAACTCTACATGGGTCTCATAATGTTCTGTTATTAGAAGCATATTTGCAGTTCATTCTAATGTGCCTTAATCATTGCACATAGTGATGGCTCATTTAAAATTGACAGCAAAAATGTTTATCTCTACATCCATATTCAGAATTTGTATATCCCAATCATTTCACCTGGAGAGGCAGAATGGCATAGGGAAGGGGAGTGTAAGAGTAGGTAGATAACAGTAAAGTGTACACATAATTGCTATATAATCAGAGGTCGTCTGGAACGGTTATGTGTCAGAGGTCGACAATCATAAGGTCAACAATGTCTAGGTCAATACCAAATAGTCAACATGCACATGGTCAACATGGTCAAAAGGTCAACAGGGTCGGCAGGTCAACATGGAAATGGCCGACACATGAAAAGGTCAATGTGATTTTTTTATTGGTGTCAAAATTTCCCTTCCAGCACGTGGACCCCCAATTATTGCACTGCGTCTCCTCGCATAGTTATTATTCCCAATCATAGTCCATGTGGACGGTAAAGTATGAAAAAGTTCTAAAAAGGAAAAAAAAATCCAAAAATAAGTCGATCATATACTGTGTCAACCATTGTCATGTCAACCATCTGAACCTGTTGAACTTTTGATCATATTTACAAAATGCATGTCGACCATCTGGTGTGAACCTATTGCTTGTTGACCTTTTAACTGTCAATCTATCATCTGGATATTATTTGGAACATTAACAGTTGCTGGTGATGATCATCAACACAGACCTTTGCAGTATAAAACAATAAGGTTAAAAATAAATCCCTGAAAGTGACCCAAGCAGCAGCAGGGGGCCTCCACTTGTCTCAGCATAGTGCTGTCATTTCCCTGGGAGAAAAAGCCCTTCCATAAGAAATCCAAGGGTGTGGTATTGAAGGTCGACCACACTTAGGTCGACCACTATTGGTTGACAGTAACTAGGTCGACAGGGTCTCTAGGTCGACATGGTCTAGGTCGACAGGTCAAAAGGTCGACTTGAATTTTTTAACCTTTTTTGTGTCATTTTCGCAGTACAGTGACCGGGAACCCCAATTAGTGCACCGTGTCCCCTCGCATGGCGGGCGAAGGTTACCGTTCCCAATCTTAGTCCACGTGGATCGTAAAGTATGAAAAAGTTCAAAAAGAGGAAAAAAATTGAAAAACTCATATTGACCTGTTAACCTAGAACATGTCGACCTAGAGACCCTGTCGACGTAGAAACCCTGTCGACCTAGTTACTGTCAACCAATAGTGGTCGACCTAGACACTGTCTACCTAAGTCTTGTCGACCTAGAGACCGGATACCGAAATATAGGCAGAAGCTGTGTTCTGTTATCACATGGCATCCCCAAACCTGGTGCAAGTTTCCCTGTTGAGCAGCATAGCTTAGCGCTGGTCACAGCTTCTGTGTGATGACCATGAACAGTTCATCCCAACCAGACCAGGATATGAATGTTGGTGCGTGAATAAATGCCTTTTTTGCAGCAGCAGCATGTACTGTATTTTATGACTCAAATGGGGCCAACTCTAAATAAGCCTCTATGGCCCTCATTCCGAGTTGTTCGCTCGCTAGCTGCTTTTAGCAGCATTGCACACGCTAAGCCGCCGCCCTCTGGGAGTGAATCTTAGCTTAGCAGAATTGCGAACGAAAGATTAGCAGAAATGCGAATAGAAATTTCTTAGCAGTTTCTGAGTAGCTCCAGACTTACTCAGCCATTGCGATCAGTTCAGTCAGTTTCGTTCCTGGTTTGACATCACAAACACACCCAGCGTTCGCCCAGACACTCCCCCGTTTCTTCAGACACTCCCGCGTTTTTCCCAGAAACGCCAGCGTTTTTTCGCACACGCCCAGAAAAAGGCCAGTTTCCGCCCAGAAACACCCACTTCCTGTCAATCACACTACGATCACCAGAACGAAGAAAAATCCTCGTTATGCCGTGAGTAAAATACCTAACTTCTGTGTAAAATAACTAAGCGCATGCGCTCTGCGAACCTTGCGCATGCGCAGTAAGCGACTAATCGCAATATAGCGAAAATCGGCAACGAGCGAACAACTCGGAATGACCCCCTATGTGTTGATATAATTAAAAGTTGTCTTTCCCCATTTAGAGCTACATTCTGAAAAGGTATAAATCGAAAAGAGCATTACTGGGATTTAGAAAAGTTCCTCCTGTCTGAAGGCCAAAATAATAAAATAAAATAAAACAATACATCTTAAGGGCATCTGTCAGTGATGAATGACAAGGTGGGTATGGCTATTGCTGTATAGGGCCCAGAGAGATCTCTGTCCCCCGTTGACCCTGGGCTCAGTCCTTTCAAAGGAGAACATGTTTTTTGCACAAATATTACCTTTGCTAAATATACATTTGGTTACATTGTGCTTTATTTTTATATACAAATTTTAATTCTGATTCCATTTGATACTCAGCAGTGGAATCAGAATTCTAATTTGTATATAATGTTTACAAATGTTTTGCCATACAGCTAAATCCTAAAATATGGTGTTTGTGCATCAATATATTAATATATAAAAAAAAATGCAAGACATAGGCCTTTACTTAGAGAATAATGTAAATGTTGATTTGTAGAAAAGTAAAGTATATGTATTGTACCTATACATTTCTTGTGGAAAATATAATCCCTGTGAGGGAAGTAGAAATAGTACATAGTAAACAAAAATATGAGTAAATGGAACTTCAATGTTAAATTTCACTTTAATCTCAGTCTGTGCTTTAATGCCACTTTGAAAGATGCAGCCCTTGTTTGCAGTAATGTTATAGATGAGAGGAAGCTGCCTTTCATCCCTGGTCCTAATTTCTAAAACAAGAAAATTGCTTGGAAATTAACTCATGCAGTCCCATAGGAAGACAATGGAACACAGTGAAGATGACAGGAAAAAGGATTAAGGAGTACAATACCCCTTTCAGACATGCATCTGAATCACAGGTTTATGCACATGAACATGCATCAACCCTAGATCTGGGTATGTCTGGATGCAAACGACCCGGGACCTGGGTCCTGGGTCCGCGACCCTTCTCCCGACCAGGGTCATGGAGCTCAGACATGCTAGACCAGCAATTTTCCAGGTTTTAAATGGGTGTAAATTGAATTTTACCCATTCTGGAATGGGTTTCATGATTTCGGACAGAGCTCAGAGTAGTCACCCAGTGTAGACCTCCTAGCACAGATGTTGGTGTGGTCCATGCAAAACTGTTGGTCCCTAGCTATTTTGATTTTGCACTTGAAATAGTTGAATTCGTTACTTTAATTATTTAGTTTATTCTCTCTGAGCCATGCTAATGAATGCTACATAGGTTGGTAATTCTGTGACTATTTCATAATCTTTGAAGTGTTTTCAGTTGAGTAGCTAATTGTCTATATACAGGCTTCCCATTCTCTGGTGTGGCTACAACAGGCCTGGCCAACCTGTGGCTCTCCAGCTGTTGTGAAACTACACATACCAGCAAGCCCTGCCACAGTTTTAGCATTCGTTAATGGCACAACTGTGGCAGAACATGATGGGATTTGTAGTTTCACAACAGCTAGAGAGCCACAGGTTGGCCAGGCTTGAGATACAACTTGGGCTCTCTCCGCAATATAAAATGGGTGATGTGACTTCATGGACAAGATGTACGCTTTTGGTTCACACAGTCACTCTCCCTATCCTGCAATCCAGCTCTAAAGGGACCACAGATGGGGACTGAGATATACTGTCTCTTACACAGAGCAAATCCAAAGTAATAGTAAGAAAAGTGTCAGTGGTCTGCAGGCAGAATGTCCCTGGTTACAATGTCGACATTCACAATGTTGACAGCAAAATATTGACAAACAAGTTAATATGTTCACATCATTAATGTCATCACGTCATTGATGTCATCACCTGCAAAATGTCAACATTGTCATCATTTTGACATCTCCATTAGGGTTAGTGTAAGAGTTGGCATTAGTGTTAGTGTTATGATTAGGGAGCTGACCCTTGATTGCAAGAGAACAGCACACACTCCTCTGATGTGACCCTCTGGTGCTCCGCCTGCTTCAAAGGTTCATTTCCCATCTTGCTACCTGGCTTACATAAATTCTGTGGGTACACCTGGTTTCCAGTGGAATTGAAAGAACACTGACTGGTAGGAGGTCATCCGAGCAGCAGGCTCAGCTGCATATTATTGAAGATGGACAGCCTCAAGCAGGGTCGGACTGGCCCACAGGGGTACCAGGGAAACCACCGGTAGGCCCCACTGCATGAGTGCCCACTCCTTCCTCTAGGGATTAGGTTCCAGACTGTGCACTTGTAATATACATGGTAGATATGTTGCATTACACTGCTCTAAACTATTGTGTATTTCAAGCCTATGTGGAGGCTGGCCACACCCCCTTTGTGGGCTGGCCACACCCTTAAGTATGGGCCCCTATCACCGCATTCCCCCGGTGGGCCCTTCATGCCCCAGTCCGACACTGGCCTCAAGTCACCTTGAGGCAAGTTTGAGTTTCTGTTTGAACTTGAAGTCCCTAATTCTATTTTATACATTTTATTCAAATTTTATATTGTGTCACAATATTTATTGCAATATCTACAGTTTTAATATAATTTCAAAAAGCCCAAAGCCCTCTGGTGCCCAAGGAAGAAAAAATAGAAGAGGAGGAAAAACAGAGAAAAGACAAAGGAAATGTTATTAAATAAACTGTCACTATGTAGTTACAGTATTGTGTTATATAATATACAGTGATAACTTATACTCCTATTTTCTCTTCAGATGCACTTCTGAAATATTATAATCAGCCCAACCCTGCAAAACCAGGACCACCAGCAGATACCTCTTTAGCACAGCCCAGCAGTTCCTCATCAAGTGCTGCTGTCCCCACTTCCACAGCACAGACGAGCAATTCACCATCAAGTGTTCCTGTCTTCACTGCCACAGCACAGCCCTGCAGGGGATCCGGTCAGAATCCCTGCTGTCTGAATTCTGGCAGTCAGAATACAGACACGGGAATCCTGACTGCCGGGATCCCAAATGTGCATCCACCAAGAAACAGGTCAAGTAAGACACGTGGGGGGTAGGTTTAGCCTGCAGGGAGGGGGATTAGGTTTAGGCACCCCCCAGGGAGGGTTAGGGTTATGCTGTGGGGGTGGAGGGTTAGATTTAGGCTGTGGGGAAGGGGGGGTTAGGTGCAGGCAGTGGGGAGGGAGGGTTAGGGGGGCAGGGGTAGAAGCACTTCTGTCTCTGCCTCCACAGCACAGCAGTTCACCCAAGCATTTCATTGTCAAGTGCTCCTGACTCAACCTCCACAGCAAAGCCCTGCAGTTTATCATTAAGTGTTCCTGTCTACACCTCCACAGCACAGTCCTTCAGTTCACCATCAAGTGCTCTAGTCTCTGACACAATCCTGTAGTGCAGCATTAAGTGTGCAACTCCATCTGGTGGGCATCCACTTCTGTTGAACTGCTGCTTGTGCCAGATACCTACAGACTACAGGTTTCACCTATAGACACTGCTAACTGCACTTATTTCAGAAGTAAAAAGAGGGATTGTTTTCAGTGGACCATACCAGATCAAAGGAAACTTTAATTTATTCCAAAGCAAAAAGATGGAAGAAGGTATAAGTTTGTGCACTTCAATCGAGTCTTAATCAATGGAGAAAAAAATCAAACAAAACTGGCTAATGTACCAATTCTGCTGCAAAATGTTTTGGGAGTTTTTTCAGAGAGACTTCAAATTGATTTGAGAAGGATTAAGTAATTTTAAAAATGCAAGCCAACTGCTCAAGGCCCATGAGGATAGCCCAAAGCACACTACACACATGGCAACATGAAATGAATTGGAGGACCTGCCTTACAAAGGGGCTAACAATCGATAGATAAGAGATGGCACTTCCTGAGGCTGAGAGAAAAAAATGTCATGAAGTACATACATAATTGGTAGAAATAATTGAGTCCTTAGCTGAAAGAAACATGGCCCTAAGAGGTTGTCAGACACGTTAAACAAAGCAGGCAAAGAGGTGGAGTTATGGTCAAATTGATCCAGTAATGAAGTAACATGTTGGTAGTTTGGAAAGTGGAGCTGGCGATCACTCGCATTATTTGGGCAAAAGAAGCCAAAATTAATTGATGAACTCAATCAGTGCAAAATTATTGCAAACAATGATCAAAATATCTTAGTGTTTTTCCATCATTTTAGATTGCACCCCTAAATCTGAGTCAGAAGTAGCAGCTCTCCCTCATTGTCAGAATTGTGTCACTGGATGATAAGCCACAATTAAAGAGTCTTTTAAAGTGTTTCATTGTGGTAAAGTAGTAGAAAAGGGCAAGTTGGCATCCCTCATACTCAGACAGCTGGAAGAGATTAACATCCCCTTTGGGGACTGCACAGGAAGGTCCTAGGACAACAGCGCCAACATAAAAGTAAAGAATAAAGGTGCTCTAGCTAGGTGCTTCAATAGGACACAAGGACCTTTTTTGTCCTTGCGGTACCTACACTTTAAATCTGGAGGTAGCTGATGCTGCTAAGACTTAAGCAGATGCCATTGGCTGCTTTGGATATTTGATGGAAATAGACATACTCTATTCAACCTCTACCCATAGGTGAGCTACCATCCTGAAACACATCAAAACCACCCTGAAATCATGGTTAGAGACCAGATGGGAAAAGAGGATCAAAAGCATTGAGATAGAATGGTACTAGCCTGAGCTAGTCAGAGAGGCTAAAGATAAGTTGCTTGAGAAGAATTAAACCTTGAGCACTACTTTATCTCATAATGGACAGGCAGTTATTGATGACATGGAACTTGCAGACCTTCAGTGGAGCCAGAACATCTCACTGGACATTACATCATTAGTGTGCATCATGTGGTCTCACAGCAGCTGTCATATGATGATGTGATAGATGACTTTGCTGCAAGAAAGTCAAGATGAGTAAAGCTGGGGAGGGGGCACTCTTATACAGTCATCAGCCCATTCTACCGATATATCAGGTGAACAGCCAATGAATATATAGCTGTGTATGCAGTACCGATGCAGGAGCGATAGCCAATAAATGGTTTATAACGCTCCTGCAATGGTTGGGATCGGGAGGTCGCATCTTATGTGCTGCACAGTTGACCTCCCAATTCCCATTGAGGAGCCACATGAACCTTCACTCCTGGTTCTACTGCTGCTGCCTCCTCTAACAGGAGGTCACGCTGGATACACTGCTCGACTGATCAAGAGCATTTAACCTGATCAGCTGAGGATTGGGAATGTGTGTACCCAGCTTAAGGCTATAGGGCAAGGCTACATTTAATCAGTATTAAGTATTGCACTTAAGTAGCACACTAGTTTTGATGTTTTAAGTATTTTTTTTTGCACAATACCCTTATTTATATTACATTCCTTGTTATTTAGATTACATTTATATTCTGTGTTTAGTTCCTTGTTATTTATATTATGTTTATAGTTCTGTGTCTAGTGCATATACCACTGGTTCCTATAAAAATAAAATATCTCAAAGACATAGAGCTGTGTGAATATATGACCACAATGTTTGGTGGTGGGATTGGCCGTGGAGCACAAGCTAAAAACTATCCCTTTTTCAAAGAGAAATACATATGTAATCCCGGCTGATGGGATGACGATTGTCAGGATCCCAACAGCGGCATCCCAGCAGGCAGAATCTTGACAGCGAGTCCCCTTATGGTCTCGCTACGATCGCCATGTTTCGGGTCCGGTGGCTTGCTCTGCTCGCCACCGGATCTATTCCCACTTGGTTGGTGGCGTGGACCCACTACCTGAATGGGAATACTGGGCTGCAGTCAGGTTTCCGATCGGTGGCATTTTACCAGCTGTCGGGATTCTGGCGTCGATCTACTGAACACCGGGATCCCAACAGCCGGTATATTAACTGCATCCCCTCCAAGAGTAAGATGTCGGTCAAAGGCTGCTTTCAATTGTCATCTATTTCTTCACCAGCCCCAATCTAACTAGGGTATCAAATTGGTTAGGGCTAGCCCTATAAGTAGCTTATCCAATAAAGTACTTATAGGATATTTATAGATGCATATTTTGAGCCTTTCCAGCTGCTGAAAGTTGTCTCTAATATTAAAAAAATTTAATTGATGAACAGAATGACCATTTTACAATAAACTGTCTTTTCACATGAATTTGTGAGAGTCACGGTCTCCAACCCTGTATTTCAGCCCTCTTGTGCTCTCCACAACAAGCATTACATAAGGTAAAGGCACAATTATAATCACATGTGCAAAATACTTTGCAGAGCACAAAGTCACTGACATTTTCATTCATTATTATCTGGTATAAGCATAGATAAGTCCCTTTGGTGTCTGAAGAAATATCCTGGACATATTATTAGGATAAATTATAGTATAAAACTAATATACCGATGATAATTATTTTGGGCAATAGAGTGGAACCTGCAGTATAGTGGGACCCATTGCCGGGGGCTGCAGGCTTAAAATGCATTGATCAATACATTAACTAAAACTCCACTGTTTATCATTGTTAGTTAATATAGCGAGTGCAGAGCCCCTGTGATTTTTATTTAAACAATGTGGTCACAAACCGTGTTGCACCCCAAATCAAGGATAGGTGAGTGCCATGGATTAGTGGTGTGTGTGTGTGTGTGTGTGTGTGTGTGTGTGTGTGTGTGTGTGTGTGTGTGTGTGTGTATATATATATATATATATGTATGTATATATATATATATATATACATATACAATCATGTAGAGGTAGCACTCTGGGTCCAAGTTAGAATGCCGGGGTGCCTTCCTAAAAGTGGTTGTACAGTATATCATACCAGTTTCCTTAGGGCAAAGGAGAGGCGGCACTCATCCGTTCTTGGTTACAAGTGAAAAAAATGCTGTTTATTCATGATGTTTCAAAGCTCACATGCTTTGTCTTCAGGTGCATAGTATAGTGTATAGTGCAGAGGACATACCTTATATAGTGAGGATTAATGATCCTCAGGTGCAGTGCATTGCTGTGATCTCCCACCAAGTGGCGCTGGTCCCGTGACATCACAGGTGCGCCAGAGTCCCGGTTGGGCAAGAAGAGGTTGCTAGGAGCCGAGATGCCGCTAGATGGTGCGGCCAGATGTGAATGTGGGACCTGCGCTCTATGTATGTGTTGTCACGGTAACTGGATAGCGCTGGCCAGAGTGGCCGGAACTAACGTATGGTTACTAGGAGATGGCAAAGCCATACAGGAGAGGGATAGCTGTGTATATTGTTGCTTAGCAACGTGCGGCTCTCGGCGAGTGGGAAGGCACTGTGTGAGGCCACCAGACCGGAGTCACCACTGTGGAGGGGAGAGAAACAACAGTGATTAAGTTATAAAACAAAGTGATATAACAAAAAAAGGGTACATATATCAATATGGGCAATAATATAGTAATATAAGGAAGTACATGTATATATATGGAAACTAATCAAGGATAGAATCCACAAAGGTCACAAGAAGATATTCAGATGTCAAATCTCGCGAGACTTCACACTGCAGTGAGTGTAGCTCCTCGGCAGCCGCGGCTGTAATGGAACGTCTCAGCTGCCGAGGAGGACAGAGAGGAGACAGGTAAATGCTGTACTCCTACTCCCATGTTTTTTTGCAGTTGTGAGGACAGTGTGTGGGGGCCTCACCAATTTTTTGCCCAGGGGCCCCCAGAGACCTTAATCCAGCCCTGCAGTTGTGAGGACAGTGTGTGGGGGCCCCACTTGTGTTGGGGGGCCCGGGACGACCGCCCCTTCTGCCCCGCCATTAATCCGGCTCTGTCTGTATATCTGTATAAAAATGTATCGATGTGTGTATGTGTGTATGTATGTTCCAGTATAACTCTGGAATGCCTGGAGCAATTTATACCAAACTTGGTACCATGGGGGCGGAAAGGGGGTGACATGTAAAAATCCATTGTGTTCGGGGTCGCGGAGATGAATAGTGACACTCCCGATGCCGTTTAAGTCCAAGTTCAGCCCCCATCAGCATGGGAGGTGAGAAGGGGTGAAAAATAAAATGTCCAAAATGACCAACAGTAGTGTCAAAGATTTCCATGCAGGCGAAGTCACGGGCAAAAAGCTATATAAATGTAAAATTCACTGGTCTGTCTGTTTGTCTGTCTTTCCGGTTAAGTATTCGGACACCCTTGGATAAAACCAATGCGAAGTTGTTCAGTTGGATCCTGGACAGTTTTTAGGGGGTTTGGGACCTGGTCGGATCTCACAGCAGAATGCAACGTGAACAACTTTGAACCAGTTTGCCTATTCTGGGCCTTCCACTGGATGGATCTGCAAGAAACTTCCCAGAGTGATAACACTGGATTCCAGAAGACAAACTAGGGGGTTGTGGTCCCAGTCGGACCTCCAGTTGGTATACACTAGCCAGAAATGTTACCTGGGGAGCCTGTTCTATGCCTGCCACTGGATGGATTTGGAAGAAAACTTCACACTGGATCCAAGAAGACATATTAGGGGGTTGGGATCAGTGAGACCTTACGACAGAATGCGCCAGGCAGAACCTTGACCTGGGGAGCCTGTTCTGGACCTTCCACTGGATGAATCTTGAGGAAAGCTTTAATGACCCGAAATAACTGACAGAAATGGAGGTGGGAAGACAAAAAATGTTGTGTACTCAAAAGCCTTGGAATAGCAACATTTATAACAGAAGGAAAACTTTAAACCCATCTTGCAATTGAAAAGTGATTGTAAAACTGAACAGAAATACATTTTTTGTCTCCCCCTGTTCTGTACTAAATTGGGTGCATGTTACATTTGAAAAGAAAAAATATTTAAAAATCCTAAAATGGCGACAGGGCCGGTTCTAGACCTTGTAGATTTCAGGGCAAAAGTTTCCTTTGGGCGCCCACAATGCTTTAAATAGGGACAGTACACGGCGAAGGCGTGCAACAAAAATATAGGGGAATGTTTTCATGGCGAAGAGATGTGGCCACAGAATAGTACCAATTCACATTACACCGGACAGTAGTGTCCGTTATTCACATTACACCACACACACAGTAGAGTCCCTTATACACTTTACGCAACACAGTAGAGCCCCTTATACACGTTACACAACAGAGTAGAGCCACTGATACATGTTATGCCACAGTAGAGCCGTTTAAACACATTACACTACAGTGCTTATACACGTTATGCCACAGTAGAGCCGCTTATACACGTTATGCCACAGTAGAGCCGCTTATACACGTTATGCCACAGTAGAGCCCCTTATACATGTTACACAACAGAGTAGAGCCACTCATACATGTTATGCCACAGTAGAGCCGTTTATACACATTACACTACAGTGCTTATACACGTTATGACACAGTAGAGCCGCTTATACATGTTATGCCACAGTAGGGCCGCTCATATATGTGTTACAGTGCAGCTTCAAATGAGGTACTGCAGCAGCAGCTGTCACAGAGAATGGTGTAGCAGAACAGAAGTAACCCTGCTGCACAGCTGCAAGCAGACAGTGAGACATATAAAGAGGACGGCACAGCTCTGGCATGTGCCAGCTGTCAGTGTCTCCTGTTGTTGCCTCTGTCCTGCCCTATTCCCTACCTAGTTTCCGAGTCCGTCAGTGTGTCTCCTCCTTGTGCTGTGCAGCTGCCTTTACAGCTGCTCGCGTTATAGAGCGCGGAGGGGGAGGGGGGTGTTGGCAGGCAGCTGCGCACCCTCTAACTTTTCTGACGCCCAGAGCTCGCGCTCCACTGGAACCACCCTTGCTACACCCCTGCTCATTGATAACTTCATAACTGGAAGATTTAAACCCAGGCAATGCCGGGTACTATAGTTAGTATATATATATATATATATATATAGGGGGAATAGGGGTATCAGCGACCGACAGTGTCTAGGTATATATATGTAAATATGAAGATACCGCAGGATACGTAGTAATCAATTAAATATAAAGATAGATTTATTTAAACATATAGATATAATTAAAAACTGAGATTCGTCCACAAGACTTCATCTAGGGGTCTTGATGAAGTCTTGTGGGCGAAACGCGTTGGTTGTACCTCGTTTGATTCTGCATATTTAAGATAAGCAGCATTCTCTTGTCCCAGATTTTATTGTTTTTACATATATTTTGTAGTTTATATTGATTTTTATGCTGTATGGTTCTAGTCTTTTACTTAGTACTGAAATACTTTGTACCCTCCATCTTTTATCCCATCTCAGTTTTTAATTATATCTATATGTTTAAATAAATCTATTTTTATATTTAATTAATTACTACGTATCCTGCGGTATCTTCTTATTTATATATATATATATATATATATATATATATATATATACAATTGTAGGACCGGCACTCCTGTTATAATAAAGCATATATAGTCAAGGTGTAGGATGCGGCACTCAGGAAAAACAAGTCTTAAGCAGATACTTACTCTGCTTACGACTTGTTTTTCCTGAGTGCCGCATCCTACACCTTGACTATATATATATATATATATATACCTAGACACTGTCGGTCGCTGATACCCCTATTCCCCACTTCCATTTTTAGAGGCAATTAATCTATGCCGAGTACTTAGGGGCTAGCTGACACCTTATATAAATAAACAACCTTTTATTAATAACAACCTTTTATTTGATCTTATCCACATCCACCTGTTGCGCCGTACTCCCATTGCTTCATTCATATACATATAAATATATATATATACATATAATCCTACGCAGTGCGCCGAAGATGGCTGCCGCACCTGGTACCGTGAGGGTGGAATACACAGCTCATGGAAGATATTACCCAAAATGCCTACACCAATCCTGCATTATGATTACTCTATGCATTCTAGGTTTTCATTTTTATGTCCGTGTGGCCTGTGTATTGCTGTATTAATCTTCTGTATTATGGGGGTCGTTCTGAGTTGATCGTAGCTGTGCTAAATTTAGCACAGCTACGATCAGGCACTCAGACATGTGGGGGGACGCCCAGCACAGGGCTAGTCCGCCCCGCATGTCAGTGCCGGCTCCCCCCCCCCCCCCCCCCGCAGAAATGCAAAAGCATCACACCGCGGCAATGCTTTTGCATTTCAGCAGTAACTCCCGGCCAGCGCAGTGTGACGTGACGCAGCCGCCGCCGTGGCCCGACCCCCCCAACGCCTGCGTTGGCCGGACCACGCCCGTTAAACGCCGGCTTAATGCCGCCGTCCAGCCCCCTCCCGCCCAGTGACCCCCTCTGCCTGTCAATCAGGCAAAGGCAATCACTACGATAAAACGGTCTTCGGCCACCCAGCATGCGCTGGCGCACTGCAGGGCCGGCGCATGCGCAGATCCGGACCGATCGCTGCAATAAACTGCAGCGAGCGATCGGGTCGGAATGACCCCCAATGTTTGTTTTGATGCCTGCAAAGTGCCTTGAGTCCTGTTTGGAGAAAGACCGCTATATAAATAAAATAATAATAATTAATTTTTTATTATTATTATTATTATTATTATTATTATTATTATTATGATTTATATATATATTATATATATATGTGTGTGTGTGTGTGTGTGTGTGTGTGTGTGTGTGTGTGTGTGTGTGTGTGTGTGTGTGTGTATACATATATATGTGTGTATATATATATATATATTTATTTATTTGTGAGTGGCTGAGGACAGGTTAAAATCGCAGATAACGGTTATCAGCATTAGTAAACTGGCTGTGACTTATTCTACACTGACGCTGATAGCTGATTTTTTTCATTCTTTGGGCATATAATATGCTTTTATGTAGTGATGAGCGGGTTCGGATCTCTGAGATCCAAACCCCCCCCCCCCCGGACTTCAGAATCCGAGTACGGATCCGAGTACAGCTTGGGACTTTCCGCCAGACTCGGATCCCAGATCAAAGCAAAATGTCATTATCCCGCTGTCGGATCTCGCGGGTTTTGGAGCCGCATGTCACCGCCATTTTCACTCTGGACTTTGAGAGTGAGGGACACAGACTTCTGTCTGTCTGTGGGTTATAACGTACAGGGGTGCTGCTGTCCTGTGCAGTTCTGGGGTGGTGTCTTGTGCTGGTGTACTGTGCTGTTAGGGGTGCTGCTGTCCTGTGCTGTACAGAGGTGCTGTTCTGGGGTGTCCTGTGCTGTTTGGGGTGCTGTACCCTGTGTTGTACAGGGGCACTGTCCTGCGTGCTTTAAAAATAAAGGGGCACTGTACTGTGTGCTGTAAAAATAAAGGGGCACTGTTCTGTGTGCTGTAAACATACTGGGGTTCTGTAAAAATAAAGGAGCGCTGTGGCCCTGTCCTGCATGCTGTAAAAATAAATCGGCACTGTTCTGTGTGCTGTAAACATACCGTAGTGCTGTAAAAAAATAAAAATAAAGGGGTGCTGTAAAAATAAAGAAGCGCTGTGGCCCTTTCCGGTTGCTGTAAAAATAAAGGAATGCTGTGGCCCTATCCTGTTTGCTGTAAAAATACAGGGGTGCTGTAAAAATAGAATGGCACTGTTCTGTTTGCTGTAAAAATAAAGGGGCACTGTTCTGTGTGCTGTAATAATAAAGCGGCGCTATCCTGTGAAATGGAGAACAAAAATTTGGAGGTAAAAATAGTGAAAGATCAGGAACCACTTCCTAGTACTAGTGCTGATGCTGCTGCCACTAGTCATGACATTGACGATGCAATTCCATCAACGTTGTCTGCTAAGGCCAATGCCCAATGTCATAGAGGGTATGTAAATTCCAAGATGCAAAAATTAATGACAAAAATAAAGAAATTATCTGATGAGAAACGTAAACTTGGCAATATGCCATTCAAGACATGAAGTGGCAAGGAAAGGCTAAGGCCTTGGCCTGTGTTCATGGCTGGTGGTTAAGCTTCTCATGAAGATGGAAGCCCTCCTCCCTCTTGAAAAATTCTAAAAATAAAGCTTGTTAAAGCACAGGAAAAAACAACTATGCGTTCAGACTTGAGACGCATTGAGATATCACAAATTGAGATATTAAGATATCACAAATCCCCAAGGAGAGTCCAAGTGTGTCCGCGGTTGCGATGTCTAGGCCTGACCTTCCCAAGACTGCATGGGAAGGGCCCCTACCACCATTTGCACGCCCTCTGCAAGTGCTGGGAGGAGCACCGCCAGTCCAGTTGCTAATAATGAGATTGAGGATGTCACTGTAGAAGTACACCAGGATGAGGAGGATATTGGTGTAGCCGGCGCAGAGGAGGAAGTTGACAATGAGGATTCTGGTGGTGATTTGTTTGAATAAGGCACCAGTGGAGACAAACTGTTGGCCATGGGCTGAAAAAGCCCTTTGTCATGCCTGGGCAATATACCAAAAAATCCACCTCTTTGGTGTGGAATTATTTCTCCATAAATCCAGACGACAGGTGTCAAGCCATATGTTGCCTTTGTCAATCCATAATCAGTAGGGGTAAGGACATG
Source organism: Pseudophryne corroboree (assembly GCF_028390025.1). Taxonomy (NCBI): domain Eukaryota; kingdom Metazoa; phylum Chordata; class Amphibia; order Anura; family Myobatrachidae; genus Pseudophryne; species Pseudophryne corroboree. Next base: position 220,846,225 of record NC_086449.1, read on the forward strand.
AACCACCTAGGAACACCTCCCTTATACGTAACCTTCAGCGCATTCATCATAAGTCATTGTCAAGTTCAGAAACTTTGGGTAAGAGCATAAGCAGTCCAGTGACACCTAAATCCCTTTTTCCTGTTGTATCCAAGTTCCTGCAATCCACACCACCAACTCCCTTACCGTCAATTTCCTTCTCAGTCAGGATCGGATGTAGTCCTGCAGGGTATAACACTCCAGAAGATCCTTGAGTGCTACACCTACTGCTGCCATCGCTGTTGTTGCTGAAGGGAGTCGACTGTCAACCCAGAAAGTAAGTTGGAAGTCGGAAGCAACTGACAATTTATTTGGTAGAGCAGATTTTTTGAAAAATGACAGGGGTGTGCAGGAGATGCTGTCGGTGGCCAAAAAAATTGCGGGCCACTTTTGGCATTCAGCCACTGTGTGCCGAAGACTGGAGCACCAGCAAACAGTCCTGAACCTGACCTGCCATCACCTGAAGCAAGAGGTGGTAACAAGGTGGAATTCAACACTCTATATGCTTCAGAGGATGGAGGAGCAACAAATGGCCATTTAAGCCTATACATCCGCCTACGATATAGGCAAAGGAGGGGGAATGCATCTGACTCAAGCGCAGTGGAGAATGATTTCCGTCTTGCGCAAGGTTCTCCAACCCTTTGAACTTGCCACATGTGAAGTCAGTTCAGACACTGCCAGCTTGAGTCAGGTTATTCCACTCATCAGGCTTTTGCAGAAGCAGCTGGAGAAACTGAAGGAGGGGATAAAATGGAGCGATTCCGCTAAGTATGTGGGACTTGTGGATGAAGCCCTTCATTCGCTTTGCCAGGATTCAAGGGTGGTCAATCTGTTGAAATCAGATCATTACATTTTGGCCTCCATGCTTGATCCTAGCTTTAAAGCCTACATTGTATCTCTCTTTCTGGCAGACACAAATCTGCAGAGGTGACATGTCAACAGCTCTTCCTTAATTTTTTCCTGCAACTGGGGCTGCGAGGAAAAACATAAATTTCCTAGCCGACCCACTGGCCGTGATGCAGGGCAGTCAGGAGCAAGTTTTGACATCTGTTCCGGACTGAAGGAGCTGGCAAAAATGACTGACATGTCTACTGTCACTGCATATGATGCTGTCACTGTTGAAAGAATGGTGGAGGATTATATCGGTGACAGCATCCAAGTAGGCATGTCAGACAGTCCGTATGTATACTGGCAGGAAAAAAAAACAATTTGGAGGCCCTTGCACAAACTGTGCACTAAACACTCTTTCGGAGTACACCCTCCAGTGTGTACTCCGAAAGAGTGTTTAGTGCAGCCGGTAACTTTGTCAGCGAACGGCGTAGGAGGTTACTTCCACAAAATGTGGAGAATCCTGTTTATACACATAAGGGTGGGAGGGCCCAAGGACAATTCCATCTTGCAGCTCTTTTTCTTCTTTGCATTATGTGCTCTTTGGGGCCTGTCTGCCACTGCAGTGCCATGTGTTTGTGCCGCCCACTTGTATCGCTTAGCTTAGTCACCCAGCTACCTTAGTGCAACCTTTTGGCCTAAAAACAATATTGTGAGGTGTGAGGTGCTCAGAATAGACTGGAAATTAGTGGAAATTAATGTTATTGGGGTTAATAATACTGTAGGAACAAACAAAAAAACAAATTCTGTGACTTTAGCTGTTTTCATGTTTTTAAAAAAAAATCCAGATCCAAAACCAAAACCCGTAAGGGTGGTTTTGGCAAAACCAATCCAGATCCAAAACACGAGCACAAACACAAAACTCGAAAAGTGTCCGGTGCACATCTCTACTTTTATGTATGTGCTTACAAATGTATACATATACTGTACAGAAATAAATATATGGATTTCTTTCTATTTCATTACAGTATGGTTAAAGAAATGGTTAAAAACATGGGAGTAAGTGGGACATATTATGTGATATGGATCTGGCATACACCAGGTGCATATGCTGCCAGTGTGAAGCCGCACACATCTCAAGCTTGGCAAATGGGCAGAAATACACTCATTTTACAAGTAACTTTTTCCATTTGTGAGTTACATTCATTTTGCAGTCAATATGCATCAGTCATACAATCGAGTGGTTCCCAAGCTGTGTGCCTCGGCACCCTGGGGTGCTGCAAGGCTCTTGCAGGGGTGCCTCAGCTTGGTGGTCCAGGACCAAATCAGAATTTTTATGGTCAAATTGACAGGTAAAAGTAGTGCTAGTGGCTGCCAATCACAAAACATGTGGACAATCAGAAGCACAGCTGTACACCACCACATAACTGGCCCCAAAGGTGGGTATACACAAGACAATGAAACATTTTCAGCATCGGGACCCGGCGGCGGGGCCGGCATCGGCAAGTGCATACACACTTGCCAATGCCGGCGGTGATGAATGACAAGAGAGGAGGGAGCAGGGGCTATGCTGCATTCAGCAGCATGACATCGCTAGCGACACCCTCAGATCTTCTTGCATGTAAAAAAGGTCTGACACTGTCGCTAGCGACCCGCGGATGCGCACATCGGCATCATTATCTTTCAGAAACATGGAACAATTGGTCGTTCCGTTCGATTGGCAACACCCACATCGTTTGCTGAATCGTTCCATGTGTATGCACCTTAAAGATGACAGGTAGGCACAATTTACTTCATTTGATATTTTTTTCCAAATATATCAATAATAAACTTTTATACTAGGGGTGGCGTGAAAACAATGCTGATACTCTATGGGTGCAATGATTCAAGAAAGATTGGAAACCACTGATGTCATCTATATAGCAGAGCCAGGATAAAACAGTTAACTGTACAAATATATTAATGTGGTTCTCCCCAAGCCCCACCACAAAGATGTTGGCATATGGAAGGGGTGTAGTATGGCTGAACGGCGGTCTCCTGACCGCCGGTCAGCTTACCAACGCCGGGATCCCGGCAGCATACCGACGCCGGGATCCTGGCGGGGAGGGGCGAGTGCAGCAAGCCCCTTGCGGGCTCGCTGCGCTCGCCACGCTGCGGGCTCGGTGCCACGGGTTCTATTCCCACTCTATGGGTGTCGTGGACACCCACGAGTGGAAATAGTCCCTGTTGGTCGGCATGCCGACCATCGGGATACTGAGCCGGCAGGATGGTGGAGGAGGTCATGTGACTGTCGGTCAGCAGACCGCCGGTCACATGAATGCCACCCTATGGAAGTACCACATTGTGGGGTCTATTTAATAAGCCTTTGGTGGAGATAAAGTGACCGGAGATAAAGAACCAGCCAAACAGCTCCTAACTGTCAAACCAAGCCTCTGACATGGTATCTAGGAGCTGATTGGCTGGTTATTTATCTCCGTGCACTTTATCTCAGTCCAAGACTCAGTAAATAGATCCCTTTATTACAAATCATGCATTGTTTATTTGCCTAATATGAGTAATGAATATGTAGACAAACTGAACCTCCAAAGTCATCAAAGTATGGAAACCTTGTAGCCATGAAGATTCAGACATTTTATTTAAAAAAATTGAGATACCAAACAACTAAGACATCTAACATTTACTAAGGATCATGTCTAAAACATACTTGCTATTATTAAGTCTCTCCCCTCCGGGTTCCTACGTCATTGGGCCAAACCCCCCCCCCCCCCCCCCCCCCCGTTGCGGCAAAATGCCACGAAGAACCACCCACACTTCTGGGAGTCTGGGGGACTACTCGTAAAATCGGGGGTTAATGATACAGTCAGATATTTAACTGTGAGATACACTGTATTTAATAGCTGTTTGCCTGTGAGATATGGTTGCAACTTCTCGTCAATGAACCTTTCTGTACCAGCTTTATACAATATACCAAACAAGTTTTTCTGAAAAGAAAAAAATCGGGTCCCTGTTATGTAATCGCTGTCTTTTAAAATCTAGAAATATTCAGTCAAATTATT